>NC_136497.1:80618115-80693115 GCF_053919585.1 Euprymna scolopes | reverse complement strand
TATTATATAAAAGAAACATTGCCTGTGCGTCATGTTGGTTGGTTGGTTGTTTTGTTTTATGGCATATCAACCCTTTTCGGGTTATTTAATGCCGAATCTGGTGATTTTGAAGAACGATTTTTTAATATAGTATATTTGTTTTTTAATTCGTATTCTATTTAACCCATAGTTGGGAACCTAACAGGTGCTACCACTCCGGGTCAGAGTGGACCTGGGAGCAATGGCAATTAAAGGGTGGCTCCACACTCCCTAAAGCCTGCAAGCAGCTGGGGCCCTCACCATCGGATATAGTTTAAGGTCATATCCAGGACCCTGTGCGTCATGTCTCTGAGTTCGTTCCCTATAGACTCCAAAAGAACTGGGTCGATTTCTTTTGAAATTTCACACAAATGTGCCTTATTATGCCTGGAAGTGATTTTAGATAAGTTTTATACTCTGATAACTATCAATAATCGAGAAAAAAAAAAACAACAACATTCAACATGGAACATGGAACGTCTAACATCATAATTGCATTTGAAAAGTTTTATCACCGCACAAACAAATGTGTCCGGCGTATAAAATCAACAGTAGTTTTTTTTTTTTTTATATTACAGGGGAGCATTCGAAATAAGAGCACAATTGAACCATTATATTTAATTTTTGCATTTTAAACAAAACTTTAAGCCATTATCACCACACAAGTAAAAAGGCCAGACATATAAAATATATAGTATGCTCTTTGATATGACAAGGGATCGTTCGATATAGATGTTTCTGTGTAGGGCACAATTGAACCATGATACTAGACTTTTGCATTTCAACTTTTGATTCTGGCCATTATATATAAAAATAATTTTATAAAATAAACAGTGTCATATATTTTGGACTGTCAGTGTTGGGGAGAAATGTGAAGTTTCCTCCTGCTTCACCGCGATTGGTCCCCGAATAAAGATTGCATTCAACCGATTTGATTGAAAAATAGGCGATTTCAGCGATTTCGATGACAAAAAAATATGGGTGTATGTAACATTTGTTGATTCTTATTAAATACCGAGCAATGCCGGGTCTCCCTGATAGTACTTCGTAAAAATGCTGCCAGTCATGTTAAAGATGAAGGTGATAACAATCTCTCTTGCTAAAGTATTTGAATTAATTCTCTTTACGCGAATCTACATAAAGTCCGTTTTTTTTTATTATTATTCTTTGAAATAAATGTAAATATGCAAATCTAATAAAACGTAAAGAGTGGAAAGTTCAACTGACAAAATTTGGTTCATGCCTTTTGATGTGCAGCACTCAAATGTTTATCTTCTCCTACCTTCATCTCATTTTCATTTTTTTTTTTTTTTGTTTAATTGCAGATGCAATTTTTATCTTCAAGATCAAGGATTTGCCTTTAGACCAACCACTTTTCCAACTTACATCAGACACCATCTTTTTTTTTAGGCAGATTTCCAGCAGTTCCGTTGACAGAAAAATAAAATTGCCTGCCTTCCTTTAGCCTATTTATTTTATCAAATTCTACTTTTATCGTTCCATGTTTCAAATTATCGTTATTTCAATCTAAAGCATTATATGTATCATATTTTCTATTTCTCTCTCTCTCTCTCTCTCTCTCTCTCTCTCTCTCTCTCTCTCTCTTTCCCAATCTCTCTCTCTCTCTCTCTCTCTCTCTCTCTCTATATATATATATATATATATATATATATATATATATATATACTAGCAAAAGTACCCGTCATTGACTGGGTTCAAAAGCAGCCTACAGAAAATGGACTCTGATTTATTAAAGTATGATAGGTTATGAAAAGGAAGGGTTGTAAAGAGATAGCTTCGAATGTGGGTGTATCAAAACCGAAGCAAAATATGATGAAAGTAAAAATAAAATAGATAAACCCCATAATTTATTATACCATACCTGTTCACACTGAAACACTTATCACAATATTCTGTGGATCTATATTAAAAAAAGCTTGTTAAACTTTGTGACATATTTCCATTCTATGGAGGTCAGGTGCGAACGAGCACTCCATAATTTTATTATACTATATTTCTTCAAACTGAAACATAATTATCAAATATACTTGCGCAGTCTTTATTAAATTTTGTGTCTATTTCCATTCTATGGAGGCCAGGCGCGAACGCAGACCCCACAATTTTATTATAGCATCCCCATTTAAGTTAAAACATACTTATCAAAGTATTCTTATGTACATCTATACCAAAAACACTTGTAAACGTTTTGTTTTTTAATTTTTTAATTTTTTATTTCCATACTTTGTGGACCAGGCGCGAACGCAGACCCCACAATTTTAATGAACCATGGTTCTGTCAGATCAAACATACCCATTCCTGTGTCTCGATACATCTTCTATCATTATATGTAATCAGTTTTTTAAAATAGTCAACCATGTAGGAGTCTATTCGTGATCAGACACACACACACACACACACACACACATTCAGCTTTATATTATATATATATATATAAGTGTGTGTGTGATTTCTATCAATTCACCAACTATGATCCGTTCGAAAAAATACATTCTTTTCACCTGACGAACGCACCATACATTTTCAAATATTCTATTTGTATATTAGTTAGTCAAATCAGTTATCTTGATAAAGTTTCGAAATAAAGATGAAACGTTGATGAATATATAAATAATTTTGATTTTACTTTTTCATTTCACACACATATAAGCACGTATGGTTGTAGCTTTCCTCTCGGTCTCGAGTATGACCACCTCCATTATTATATGTGCCCCCCCCATTCCCCTTCCGACTTGGATGCGTTCGCAAGTGGCTCTTCAGACCAACCAATCTTCAACAGATTCTGCCACAGAATTGGAACACCTCACCCATTTTGCTTGAGGCGTCATTATTGGGGTGCAAAACAGATTTTGCACATTTGTGCTAATGGTTTTGGAGGTTAGCAAGAGATAGGCATAATTTTCCATGGGGCTTTGTTAACTCAGTACTAGACGCTTGTGAATGAACCGCTATTCTCGTAGGACTTCACGCTTTTAGGAACCAGCCTTCACAATTTACTTATATATATATATATATATATATATATATATATATATATATATATATATATACATACATATATATATATATGTATATATATATATGTATATATATATATACATTATATATATATAAGTATGTATATATATACATATGAATATATATATATATATATATATATATATATATATATATATATATATATATACATTATATCACAAAAGTGAGTACACCCCTCAAATTTTTTCAAATATTTAAGTATATCTCTTCAGAGGACAACACTGAAAAAATGATTTTTTTACACAATGAAAAGTATTTGCAGCATGTATAACAGAGTTAATTTATTTTCCCCTGAAAATAACTCAAAATATAGCATTAAACAAAATTGCCAACAAAAGTGAGTACACCCCTTAAGAAAAGTTGTCAATATTAAAATACAACATGTCAAGTCTCATTATTTTGTGTGGCCACGATCATTATCCAAAACTGCTTTTACTCTCCTTGGCATGGAGTTTAGCAGATCTTCACATGAAGCTACTGGAATGTTCTTTCACTCTTCAATTACGATGCCGTGTAGATGGCGGATATTTGGTTCAAGTCTGGAGACTTCAGTAAAGCAGTGGTTGTCTTGGATGTGTGTTTTGGGAAATTGTCATGGTAGAACACTGCTCTTCGACCCAGTTTATGGTGGGAGAGGATCATGCTCTGTTGCAGTATTTGACAGTACATTTTGGAGTTCACGTTTCGCTCAATGAAATGTAACTCTCCAATACCAGCAGCAACTCAGGCAGCCTCAGACCATGATATTCCCACCACCATGCTTGAATGTGGGCATGACACACTTATCTTTGTGCTACTCAAATTGGTGTGCATTGCTGCCACACCAGAAAAAAAGCCTCTTCTGAAGGTAATACACAAGAAAGCCTGCAAACAGTTTGCTGAAGACATGTCAACAAAGCCCATAGATTACTGGAACCATGTCCTATGATTTGATGAGACGAAATTTTATTTGTTTGTTTCTGATGGCCTTAAGCATGTGTGGCGGCGACCAGGTGATGAGTACAAAGATAAGTGTGTCCCATGAAAAGATCTACTTAAATACTAGAAGAAATGTGCAGGGTGTACTAACTTTTGTGATACACTGTATATATTTTAAACAAAAATAATGAATAATGAAGATAAAAATTCAATTCCACCGTCCATTTTATGTGTGAAAATATCCCAATACAATTGTTTTATATGGTTCCTTTCAATTCTTATAGGAACAAAATATCAATGCAACATGAAGCTCGACATACGAAGTATTTTTTTTAAATTCAGATATCATATTAGATGATAATACAATCTACTGCTCTGGTTCTATCACACTGAATATCATATAATATTGGCTTTCTGGCCTAAAATGCAGAAAACATTGCTGGTTTTATTCTTTTATTTTCCCTATGCAAAATTCAATGATATTTCATAGTCAAAAATAAAAACAACAATTTTCTCTACCAAACCAAACACCATGAATAAATATTTGAAGATATAAAGAACAAGAATAATAAGAACTTTTGCCAAAAATATTGAACCTGAAAAGAGTTGGTATGCCGTAAAACAAAACAACCAAACGAAATACCACAAATAAATATTTGAAGATATATTTGATCTTAAGATATAAGATCTTTTACCAATATGACCACATTCGGAATGAAATAACCGAAAAAAGGATTAACAGGCCATAAAACATGAACGGTCAACCGAGCATCATGAATAAATATTTGATAATATAACTTGAAGCATAAAACTTTTCCAAACTTATTGGACTCGCTATTAGATAATCCGAGAAGGATTGATATGCCATAAAACAAAACAATCAAATCAAACATCATAAATAAATATTTGAAGATATAAAGAACTTGAAGTATAAAAGCCTTTCCCCAAAAAACTGGATTCGGCGATAAATAACCCAAAATACTTGATATAGCATAAAACAAAATAACCAAAAAACTAAATCTGCTAATCCCTTTTTTCGCTAGTAGCTCACACAACACATGCAATTCCACAATTTTTCAGACTGATCTCTTATTTTAATCATATATAAAACAAAAATACAGTAGGTTAAACTGACTTGCTCCAAAGGAGGAAGTTTCATGGTAATATCAAATTCACAACTGGTTCCCAATCGCATGCATTTCTTGGTCAGGGAAGATTATGATGTTAAGTTTTTGTGATTGTTACAAGAAAGAATCGTCTTCTTCCTACATACAGCGCCTAGTATTCCTAAATTGTAACCCATCTGGTACTGGCGAGATGGAAAATTGCTTTACTAGTGATCTAACAAGAACTGGTGTGTTAATGTGATAATGCCGTATATATATAATCGTACATCATGAATTTGAGTTTTACCATAAAATAACTGTTAATATGCTATAAAATGAACAAAGCTAATCATTTTATGGGGTGTGTCTGAAAAGAAATGGGACCGGTATCACAAATAATTTATTTTAATTTCAAACAATAAACTATATTGACAGATCAGTTTATTTGTACTTTCTATTTGATGTCTATTCAATATACATCCAATCCAACATCAGAAGATTAGTTCGCTTACACATTTTTTTCTGGTGGCCAATTTTTGTTCGCTTGGACTTATGCCAGATATGCTTAAATATTTAATGGAGATATCAAGATTAAATATCTGAGAATCTAATAATCTCTCGGTATCTATGTTATGGAATATTTTTTTTTTTCTTTAATTTACCTTTTTTTCTTTTTCGTCATCTCTTTTTTCGGGGAAAGTCATTTTTTTAATGGAAGCTTTTCAATCAAATAAAGAGTATATCGAAGTGAAAGAAGAAAAAAAAAATGAAAAACCAAGAAGTTTACCAGATATTCAAAAAAAAAGTCGTACGTATGTTAAATAGATCGATTTAATCTGTGAATCTAGCAATGAAAATCATATTTCAAACTTAAGCATGACAGACCAACGAAAATATTCTTTCAAACTTGTGACAGACCAAAGGACCAAACAATTGATAGGTAAATACGTTTATGGAGATTATGTTTGGGAGTTTTTGAGATGGGGGTTGATAATTTGGATTGTTTGGATTATACAGATGGTCATTCTTATCTTGATTATTATTTTTACTACGTTTCGGCCGATGTAACCTCTGGGATCTATCTATATATATATATATTACATCGTTAGTACTCATGTCTGTACCTACCATTTTATGCATCATATTGTTTACTATAATATAATGCGCTTTCATGTTTCTTCTTGACAAACTATCTGAGAATGTATGTATTTCAATGCAGATCGAACAGTTTCTTTACTATTATCCTTTTCTCGTCATTCCAATTAAAAAATAGCATGTAAAATGTCAAACTCGTGTACGTTATGCTATTAAAATAACAGATTTCAATCTAGTACTTACATAGGACATCTACATAAAAGATAAGATTGGCTATTCTTGACATGTATCTATTCAAACTTAAGTATAACAAACAGATAAGCAGACAAACAGACAAAGCCGCTTATAGAAATACATGGACGTATTGAGTCAAAACTTTCTGAGTAATCGCCCTTGGATTTATCCCTGGCCACCGTTAGAGATATCTCCATTGCTAAAGTATAGAAAACTCATTCTGATAATTCATGATATATTCATAACAAGACTGTTTATTTCTAGTTGTTATTCAAAGCACACTGACAGTTTATCCTCTTAATAACATGCCTTCCAAACCTTTGCAAGCTTTGTCTGTATGTTAAGTTTCCTGATTGCAGTCGCATAGACTCTCAGAAGCAGACAACACAGCGCAAATACTATTTACTTATTTATTACTTATTTATTGGTCGCCTGACGGTCCAACTGATGAATAGACAAAACCCCATTCACTGAGACAGATTGACTGACTATCAGAGCCTCTTATATGCATGCTTGGTCACATCTACAAAAAAGAGAAGCAACTCTAATGTCCTCTTTATTTATTCCATGTTCTTATTTTGTTTATTCACTTCAATTTTTTTTTCAATTAAGTGTCTACAAATGTAATCAGTTAAAAAACAAAACAGTTAATAAGAAAATAAAAGATGTCACTTCATATGGTACGACAAATAATGGAAAGAGATGCTTTTATTAGAGTACTTATAAGAGTCAAATTTACACCATTTTAATTGTTTTCATTTTGGTAGTTTATCCAGTCTTTGTTTATTATTATTATTATTATTATTATTATTATTATTATTATTATTATTACATCACTTCTATTAAGTCTAAGAGCGACTCAAGGATAAAGGTTAATGAGATGGAACTATTATGAAATAAAAGATGAGGAACACTATAAGAATACTGACATTGATCAATGGTATGAAGTACATTTGATTACTTATGAGTCGATAAAGAAAAAAAATTGTTAACATTAAATTTGAAGATGAAAAAGTTGTAATTAGCAGGGAAGCACTCATGTGATAATGTATTCCACAGTGGGAAAATCCTTGCAAAGAAGCTTTGTATATGAAAATTCCACCAGATACTAGACACATGATGAAGAAAGTAAAACCTTTTTCTATTGTGGTAGAAAAGCGAGTGATAAGTGTAGATGTTTTAATAGGAGGACTTAAAGATTGGGGCTATGTCAGCAGCTTCTATGAATATAAAGGAAGAATAGAAAGAGATTAGCAATGTCTTTTCTAGGAGAAAGGGGCTGACTGGACGGATTTCTTTAACTGGTCACTGCTTTTGTTTATTGACTAAGCATGTCAGACTTCTACATAGCGCTCACATAGATGACGCCACATGGTTGTCTAGTCTATATAAAGTCATCCTTATTTGTTGCAGGATTGCAAGTGTTTACCCTTGGCACTAAAAGCAAGAAGCCATAAAATAGTTGCATACGAAGTATGGGAAAGTTTGCTGCAGAACACACAGAAAATGGCACAGAAACTACATTGCCACTTCCATATAATTGATTTACGCTTCCTCGTCTGACACGTCTTTTATTGTCACATTCTATTATGAACAGAAGCATCAAAAGTATGACTTGACTTATCCATGATCTAGTCGTTGATTTTTCATCTAGATATCACAAAATTAAATCTTTTCTTAGTAAGACCACGATGCATATTTTAACCAAGTTTGATGACGATTGGTTAAGTGATGTAATCGCTAGACTGTACAAAAACAAACTCAATTAAAAGCATAAACTCTAGCGTTAGTAGAGTTGTTGAAGGAAAGGTCTAAATAGGTCCAACAGATGAAGTAAAGGTCTACATAGGTGCAACAGATGAAGTAAAGGTCTACATAGGTTCAACAGATGAAGTGAAGGTCTATATAGGTGCAACAGATAAGGTGAAGGTCTATATAGGTGCAACAGATGAAGTGAAGATCTATATAGGTGCAACAGATGAAGTAAAGGTCAATATAGGTGCAACAGATGAAGTAAAGGTCTACATAGGTTCAACAGATGAAGTGAAGGTCTATATAGGTGCAACAGATGAAGCAAAGGTCTATATAGGTGCAACAGATGAAGTAAAGGTCTATATAGGTGCAACAGATGAAGTAAAAGTCTACATAGGTTCAACAGATGAAGTGAAGGTCTATATAGGTGCAACAGATGAAGTAAAGGTCTACATAGGTGCAACAGATGAAGTAAAGGTCTATATAGGTGCAACAGATGAAGTAAAGGTCTACATAGTAAAGTAATAGGTTCAACAGATGAAGTAAAGGTCTACATAGGTTCAACAGATGAAGTGAAGGTCTATATAGGTTCAACAGATGAAGTGAAGGTCTATATAGGTGCAACAGATGAAGTAAAGGTCTACATAGGTTCAACAGATGAAGTAAAGGTCTACATAGGTTCAACAGATGAAGTGAAGGTCTATATAGGTGCAACAGATGAAGTAAAGGTCTACATATTTCAAACTTAAGCATGACAGACCAACCAAAATATTCTTCAAACTTGTGACAGACCAAAGGACCAAACAATTCATAGGTAAATACGGTTATGGAGATTATAGGTGCAACAGATGAAGTAAAGGTCTACATAGGGGCAACAGATTAAGTAAAGGTCAGCATAGGTGCAACAGATGAAGTAACGGTCAGCATAGGTGCAACAGATGAAGTAACGGTCAGCATAGGTGCAACAGATGAAGTAAAGCTCTACATAGGTTCAAAAGATGAAGTAAATGTCTACATAGGTGAAACAGATGAAGTAAAGGTTTACATAGGTGCTATAGATGAAGTAACGGTCTACATAGATGCAACAGATGAAGTAAAAGTCTATATAGGTGCAACAGATGAAGTAAACGTCTACATAGCCGCAACAGATGAAGTAAAGGTCTACATAAGTGTAACAGATGAAGCAAAGGTCTACATAGGTGCAACAGACAAATTCAAGGCTAGGTTCAACTACCATATGAGAGTTTCGAGCATACAAAAACAGTACACGTTTTCTTTTAAGTATGTATAGTATCACAAAAAATGAATAGAAATATCTATAGTACTATATACAATAGGAAATCATAAAGTTAGTACCTGTCTGCAGTATGAACTTGTTTTAGATATTGGCTGGGCAATACCGAGAGGTCGACGTTTGTTATGATCGTTTTTAATATTTGTAAAAATAGAATATCGGAAAGAATGTTATCATCGTGTAATAAATATTTACAGATAAAATTATTTATGTTAAAACTTTTAATAGAAAAGAATGCTAGAACACAAACAATAATTTCAAAATAGGTCTGGCCTCTAGAGTTTGATGTAATTTGATGTAGAGGTAACATAAGATGATGTGGATCTTAGGAACAAGCTTGGAAAAGACATGTACTAGAGTCAAGAGTTGGGAGTCAAAGAGTGCAGACCGAATCAGTAGTCAGAGGGGGAAAGACAGTCCACAGACAGTAATAGCTCCAAGTAGGGGGAAATGTCGAATATAAAAGTTTAGTATCAGTATTGCAGCTTTTCACTGAGGGAAATATTTGGTAAATAAAGCTGCTGTAAATCCCAGAAAAACTTTGTTGTATTAATCTTCATTAGCAACTTTTCCCAAAGAGTAGTCAAATCAAGATCAACAATGAACCAGGTATATTTCTCCATTGGCTGATGTAAAACCCCAAAAGAATATTATTCGTCCTTTGTGTTGTAAAGGTATTTATGAATGTTCTTGTCCCGTCATAAACTACAACTAAATGTACAGCATGTCCAAAAAGTCACTAAAAAGTTTTGAACTTAAATAGATTATTTATTTTTGATGTTATCATTCTGTAATTTTAACACTATCTAAGTAATTCTGAAATTGTTCTCAAAATAATGCAAAATTCAAACAATTTTTATTTATGAAAAATAATGTCTTTTAAATGTTGCCTATTTTCAGCTTACCCCTGAGATTCTCAATTGGCAATGTCAAATGGCCACCACATTCCCTATACTTGACTAGCCCCGACTTTTGCTTGTAGGGATATCTTAAAGAAAGAGTCTACGTTAACAAACCCCAAACCCTGCAAGAATTGAAGAAAAACATCAGAAATGAAATAAGGGAGTTAAATTGCAATCCAGAGATTCTGCAATCTGTTATGAATAATGTTTTGCAAATAGCATAAATATGCGAAGTTGAAATTTAAAAGACATTTGAATTTTGCAGTTTATCCATTTTTTGGCCAGACTGCGTTAAAATTACAGAAAGATATCATCGAAAATAATGAAGCTATTCAAGTTCAAAATCCTCAGTGATTTTTCAGACACCATGTACATATGCACACAACGAAATCTAGATTAGACGATCACAACGCTAGACGGTCATAGATGAACACACGTATATACACACGTCATATAAATGACTGAAACGTACATTTTCTTTTTTTTACAAGGAGTCACCACTTATCAAGAGCCGGAGGCCATTCGAGGATAAGAATTAATAAGTGTACAGTGGTCAATGGGACAGTGATGTAGTTATTGTTAGTAGTGGAAATTTGGTAAATTGGATTTCTTAAGAGGAACAGCTCATCAAGAACTTGTTTACGTTGGACTTGAAGATGACCATATTATAGTCAGCTGGAAAGCAGGCAAATGGAAGAGAGTTCCTCAGGTGTGCAGTTCTAAGGAAAAAAGCTTTGTTCATGGAATCTACGTTAAGGTTTAGGCACAGATAAAGAGTGTGAGAAATTATTGATAGTGTTTTCAGCTAGACGAGTGTTTCCTGTGAAAGTTTGGCGAGGGAGGGGACGATAGATTGGAGCTCAGACGAGCATTTGCCATGAAAATAACGATAAAGCAGAGACAGGCTCACAATCTTTCTTCTGTGAGAAAGAGGTTGCAGGGAAGAGAAAAGGGCATCCTCCACTAGGCTACGAAGTCTATTCTGAACTCTGTCAAGGCAGGATAAGATCTTTCTAGCAGCTTCTGTCCAGATGTGGCAACGGTACTCCAGTATTTGGAAGTTCCTGGCTCTTATATATGTAAAGAATTGCATCAGAAGTGAGATATCTAACGGATACTTTGTTAGAAGGATCCCACCATTTTCCCAGCGTCCTTGGCAACAGTTTTGATGTACGTTTTCCATTTCAGATCAGCAGTAAAGGTCAAGCCCAGCAGCTTGTCAAAACATGGAGCCTCACCAAGATGAGAGCCATCCATTTCAATTGATGCCAGATGGGTATCAGAGCGTTGATGATGTAAGGGCAAAAGATTGGTTTTAAATGCATTAAAAGTAACCAGCCACCTCTTTTCCCATTGTACCACATGCTCAAGATTAGAAGAGAGAATCTGGAAAAACTTGGTCGTTTACGATCTTTGATGTACTGTTATAGATGGTATTGTCATCAACATAAATATCTACGGATGATCTAAGGATATGATTTGGAAGATCATTGATGTAGATTAGGTAAAGAGTTGGGTCCAGGGTGGACCCCTGAGGGACTCCAGCATTAATACTGTGAGCTTCTGATTTCTGCCCATCAACCATTACTCTTATGAACCTATCGGGGAGAAATGATTTAATAATTGAGAAGATATTTCCAGCTACACCGTAACTGGAGATCTTGTGAAGCCATACCTTATCAAAGGCATTTGATATGGCAAGAGCAACTGCCCTAGAAAGGAAGCCTCTCTCAAGAGAATTGCTAATCCTATCAGATATAACCGTAAGCACATCTGCTGTAAATCTAACAGAACTGAAACCATATTGTATATCACTAAGTTTATTTTTGCTGAGATGGTTGACTACTTCTCCATTTAACACAGATTCCAGCAACTTACTCATGACGCACAGGAGACTTATAGGTCTATACTGAGAGGGAGATGACCGATCATCCGAATTCTTAAATAGTGGGCATACTGACGAGATTTTCCAGGGTGTTGGGAAGCAATTCTCCTTAAGACAATGCTTAAACAGTTTTGTAAGTATAGGAGCTACTTCTGTTTGAAGCTTTTTTAGCACTACAATTGGAATGCCGTCAGGGCCAGTTGCTTTACTGGAATCAAGGTTTTTGATTAGCTTTGCAACATCACACGCAGATATTTGTATGCTGCATAGAGTGTTTTCTGATACAGGAGGTAATACTGGGGGTTGGCGGCCTTGGTCGCATAGTGTAGAATTAGCTGCCAAGTTCTTGGCAAAGAGTTTTGCTTTATCTGTTGCTGACGAGATTACCTCAGGTCCATTGATGATAATTGGGGTAGAGCACATGCTTCTGTTCAGGATCTTGTTCGCTATTTGCCAAAACTGATGTGAACCAAGCCACTGCTCTGCTAATTTGGACTTGACAAGCTGAGCATATACAGCTCTCTTGCATTCTTTAACCACTAGAAGACACGCGTATACATAATATATACCTCACCAACAATATTAAACTTTGTAAAATTTTTACCAAATGAAAAATCATTTAATCCTTTCTCCTACATCCGTTACGTTATCTCAGATGATAGGGCATCCAGTATTGTTGGACAATGTTGGAAGTGTTTTGCTTCCGGGTTCCAAATCTCAAAATTGATGTGCTTGTTACATCTATCAGCACTGATGGATCATGAAATAATAATTAAAAATAAAGCTGTCTATGGATGACTATATATATATATATATATATATATATATATATATATATATATATATATATATATATATATATATGAAATAAAATGGAGGTGGAAGGACCTGAATACTCAACGTTTCGCCCAATTTATGCGGGCTTCTTCAAGAGGGATGGTCATTGACGAGAGAGTCGGAGGATTGGGGCTATATATAATGATGGGGGAGAGTAGCATACATTCATAACAGATCCACACGACGTTTAATTGAGTCGGCTAGAATCTCCCATTCCAGCAATATAATTAAGCAAAGAAAAGGTTTTTTCCACGTTGCTCCCTTTCTGTCGAAAATAATTATTAAAGAGAACAACTTAGACACCGGTTAAACGCGATATATATATATATATATATATATATATATATATATATATATATATATATATATATATATATATATATATATATATATATATACAAAAAAAAATTCGTAATTTCACTTAATTTTATTATTTTTATTTTACTTATTTACTGTATTTTATTTCATCATTATCTATTTTTAGACTCCATTTTATCACCTCCTATTCTTATTTTTAGACACCATCTTTTAAGTTACTACGCTATTTTATCCCAATTCAATTATCTCTAATTTAAAAAAAAACAAAAAAACTTCTTTCGTAATCTCGTGTCATTTTATTTACTTAATCTATCACCGCTATATTTCCAGACGCAATTTTTTAATCTCTACGATATTTTAACTTTTAGATGTAATCCACCACACTAGTTTACTATAATTTATTTTCTCTCATAAAATGTATATACATGTATATATGACATCTAATTTACATAAGGAAAACACGCTGCTCTCCCCATATATAGCAAAACGTTGAGTATTCAGGTCCTTCCACCTCCATTTTATTTCATGTCGTCGGATTTAATCCAGCTCAACAATCATATATATATATATATATATATATATATATATATATATATATATATATATATATATTTATATATATATATATATTTATATATATATTTATATATATATATATATTTAATTTACTCACATAAAATTAATATACGAAAGTATAGATTTATGCATAAACTTTAAGTATTTACTTCAAAAGTGCTCAATACGTTGGTAGAGCTAGTTAGTAAGTTATAAAATGTATATGGCGATTAAGCTACACTGAATATTCCGCATTTCATCCACTCTAGGATTCTTCAGGAAAACATGGAATATTCAGTGTAGCTTAATCGCCATATACATTTTATAACTTACTATCTATATATATATATATATATATATATATATATATATATATATATATATATATATATATATATATATATACGAGGTGTCTTCAATAAGTTTCAGGCTTTATTCATATGGGCATTTATAGTACATTCAAGAAACTCTAATCCCCTTGAAAGTATTCTCTCGTAGCTGCAATGCCCTTGCTGTACCGTTTCAGCAACTTCTGGAAGGCCCCATGGAAGTTCTGTTGTGTTAGCTTGTCAATAACCCTCATCACAGCCTCTTTCATCTCCTGAATTGTCTCATAACGACAACCTCTAAGGTTTTCCTTGAACTTAGGGAATAACTAAAAATCGCAGGGAGCAAGATCTGAGTTATAGGAAGGCTGCAGAACTGTCTTGGTGCTCATCATGGTCAAATATTCTGTGATCTCCTCTGAGTACTTTTGGTACACACTTTGTACAAATATTCCACATCTTCAGTTCGTCGCAAATAATTGTGTGTACAGTTACCATACTGACATCAAACTATGCTCTTATTGTCTTTATGGACACACGACGGTCCTTATTCATGAAATTCTTTATTTGGCCAATCAACTTTGGTGTTCTGAATTCCTTACTTATCCTACACCTCTTATCATCACTCACAGACTCTCTGCATTCCTTCAATCTGAAAAACTGATGCGCGACTCATGCAAGATAGTCAAAAAGCAGTCTGAATTATTCCATACGTTTCTGTGGCATTGTTTTCCAAGTTTAAAACAGAATTTTATTGATTAACGTTCGCCTAAAGTGTCCTCACGTCGAAATTGCATTTTTTACATCTATCAGCTGTGACAATCAGGCTTTAGTAGGGTGTATTCCAAGTAATGTCGTAGCTTTTCATTTGTGCTTGAAATCATAAAAATTGGTAAGTCATCTCATAAGATGCATAGCAAAAACATACTCAATTTTCAAGGGTCTACGACAATTTTAAATGCTTGTACAAAAAAAGTCTGGAAACTTATTTAAAGCACCTTGTATATTCTACACTTCATAATAAAGGACCATATGTATTTATTTGTTTATAAATACATATATATTTATCACATCACACCAAAGTGAGCGGGTAAAACTTAGCCATTTTTAATACTCAGGATGATATGATTTTGAGTGGTGAGCAGAAATGAGAAAGAACATAACTAGTGCCGCCGCTGGCTGAAACAAATTCAGCAAGAAATCTTCCATTCGAAATATAAAATCAACGATTTATATTTTTTCATTAGGTCAGCAGAAATAATAATTTTATATAAAAAATTAAATTACTGACGTAATTCTATGATTTGATCAAAATATTAGTGCCAACACTGACATGTACATTAGAATTGATGTATGCATATATGGGTAATTTGTTGAATTGAAATGAGATAAAATTCCTTCTTTTTTTTTTATGCATTCTTCAAATTCTTCAAATTATATTAGATATTAATTAGATAATATCAAATTCAATTTTACATCTGTCTGAGGAAATTCAATGTTCTGAAAGCATCCAATCAGACTATTTATATTTTTAAACAGAAATTCCAATCTTAGGTTAGTGTGTCACCATTGTTAAAATAATTTAATTAGCTTTCAGTATACACACACACACACACACACACACACACACACACACACACATATATAGATGGTGTGTGTGCATGTGTGTGTGGTATGTATATATGTATGTATATATGATTGTGCTTCTCCCAGACAAATCAACCCCACGTGCACGTCGTGACCACTGCCACGCAGACGAGGCTCTGATGAATGGCGAGTGTCCTGCACTATATAACTGGACCTCCACTGCCTTGTGAGCCAAGGTTATTTAACCAAAGACTAAGGGCGAGGTAACCTTGACAGAAACCTCCAGAGGAGCTTAGGCCCTGTAAGCTGCAACATATATGACCCACCGGCGTGTGGAATATGCTCTGATGCCCAGCAACCTAAGTTCCAGTCATGGATCAAATGGCATGGTGGGTGGAGAGGGCTCTGTAAACCGTAGTGAAGGCAACCTCCCTAGGAGAAGTCAAACTCTGATATAAAACCTGCGATGACTGCAGCATCCAATGATGTTGACTTGCTCCTCTTTTTGGATCAATGTGGCAGTTGTTTAGACAGTGGGATTGTCTCGGTACAAAGTCTTCCCCCACTATAACAATCCTCATGCACAGGCATTGCTCGATATGAATTAGATACACTTTTTACCATCTCGTGTATCTTGATAGCAGGAGGAAAGAAAAGAAAAAGGCTGGCTGTAGCCTGAAACGGCAAAACATTCAATGAAGTTGGAAAATATGATTATAAACGTAAATGGCAATAAGGGAACTGGAATTTCCAGGGCCTGGCCTGTCAGGTGTTTCAGAGCTCCACAACCTGGACCCGGTCGTCATTCATGCTACTTCGAGGAAATATATGACAATGACCATCGGCTGTTGGAATGTGCGGACGCTGCTTGACTTGCTGTCAGCAATAACGTGTCCAGAGCATAGATCTGCTCTTGTATCTAAGGAACTTCAACGTTATGACATGGACATATTTGCTCAATCTGATACCAGGCTGGCTGATGAGGGACAGTTTTCTGAGTTGGCTGGGGTCTACACCATTTTCTGGAGTGGTAGAGCAGATGGATGTAAGAGGGAATCAGGCGTGGCTTTTGTTATAAAGGCATCAATTCTTTCTAGCCTGGAAGAACTTTCCTGTGGTGTGAGTGACCGGATCATGACTATGAGGTTACCTCTGGTAAATGGTCGTTATACAACTTTTTTGAGTGTCTATGCACCCTTTATGGATGCAACAGAAGATGAAAAGGTTGCTTTCTACCTTGCTTTGTGCAGTGTAGTTAGATGCATTCCCTCTGCTGATAAGATCTTCATTCTGGGAGATTTTAATTCTAGGGCGAGAAGAGATTTTGAAACTTGGGATGTGCTGGATAAACATGGAGTGCGAAAGTGTAATAGCAATGGTCTGATGTTGTTGCAGTTTTGTTCAGAGATGGATTTTAAAATCGGTAACAAGACGACCTGGATGCATCCTGGTTCCAAACAATGGCACTTGATAGACTATGTGTTAGTCAGAAAACGTGAGATGAGGGATATCTGCAGTGTTCATGTCATGCGGAGTGCAGAGTGCTGAACCGACCATTGCTGATCCGTGCAAAGATTAAGTATGTTGTGAAGCACAAGATGAGGGGAGCTAGTGTGGCTATCCCAAAGTGACTTAATAATGCCCGTCTAAGGGACAATATTGTGAGGGAGAAACTAGTTAAGGAGATGGAAGACATTGATTGTGAAAACACTTGGCCTGCTTTTAAGGAATCTGTCTTTGAGGTATGTGAGAGAGTGTTAGGTTATTGTGAGCATAAACATCAGGATTGGTTCAATGAGAATGATACTGAAATTCAGGCTCTGCTTGATTCAAAAGCCAGGGCATTGCATGCTTATCTCGGGGGTGGTTTGACGGATGGTGAGCAAGTCGATTGAAGGACAAGTTTAAGGCAATCAAGCACGAGGTGCAGAGGTGGTTGCATAACATGCAGGATGAATGGTGGAAGCAGAAAGCTGAGAAAATAGAGCTCGCCTTGGATTCGAACAACATCAAGGTCTTATACAGCATACTGCGCACGGTTTACGGACCATCCAGATCACCTATCACTCCTCTGCACTCGAGGGATGGTGGCGACCTTCTTCGAGACTCTACCGACAGTCTTCATAGATGGAGGGAGCATTTTGATGACCTCCTGAACAGACCTTCTTACGTTGATCTGGAGTTTGTTAGGTCGATTCCTAGCAATCCGGTCAAGGATATCTTAGCAAAGGTTCCTTCCCTCAAGGAGGTTAAAGCAGCTGCCCATAAGCTGAATAATGGAAAGTCTCCTGACCCGAATCGTTTGCATGCAGAGATCTTTAAATGTTCTGGACCCAAGATGATGCAACGCTTAGTGGACTTGTTGCAGACTGCTTGGTTGGGTGAGTGTATTCCGCAGGATTGGTGGGATGCATTGATGGTAGTGCTATACAAGGGGAAGGGTAGCAAAGGTGAATGTGGAAATTATCGGGGCATCTTTTTGCTGTCAGTAGTCGATATGATTTTTACAGCCAGGCAACTGCAGGAGAAATGTATAGAACAGCAAAAGGGACTGTGTCAGGTCTTCGCCGATTTAACTAAGGCCTTTGATACAGTCAATAGGGATGCTTTGTGGAAGATTCTGAAAAGGCTTGGCTGTCCTGACAAATTTGTAACCATCTTAAAGCTCTTCCACGATGATATGAAGGCTGTGATCAACGTTGGGAGAAAGCTGGCTGATCCTATCTCAATAGAAAATGGTGTTAAGCAGGGAGACATTCCAGCACCCACACTCTTTGTGTTGTATTTCACCATGATCTTTCGGATGGCATTTGGGGAGTGCTCTGATGGTGTCTATATTTGTTACCGAACTACTGGGGGGGGGGGTTGTTCAACATTAGGCACTTCAATGCAAGTACAAAGGTACTCACCAACACGATTTGTGACTTGCTCTATGCGGATGACTGTGATCTGGTGGCTCATACGGTGACTGATATGCAAACTCTTGTGGACGCCTTTGCAGTTGCCTGCAGCACATTGGGCCTGACCATTAATCTGAAAAAACTGTCTTAATGTATCAGCCTGCTCTGGGCATGCCAAACTATGAGCCATCAGTTTATATCTGTGGGTCAAGGATAGCGGTTGTCACTAAGTTTATATACTTGGGTAGCAGACTGAGTATGTCCGGTGCCCTGGATGATGAGGTATCGTTACGGATCAGCAGGGCAAATGATCCCTTCGGAAAGTTGGATGGGTGTTTGTGGAGATATCATGGGATCTTTATGCCGCATGTGTTTTCTCTACTCTTCTCTATGGTTGTGAAACTTGGTCAACATACAGGGAGCATTTGAGATGTCTCAAGCAGTTTCACCAGATGTGCCTACGGTGAATCTTAGGTGTGGGTTGGCAGATGTATGTCAGTGATATGGAGGTGCTTGAACAGACCCAATGCCTTAGTATTGAGGCTCACGTTATCAAGTATAGACTGAGATAGAGTGGACACGTGGTGAAGATGTTAGACAGTCGACTTCCAAAACACCTTTATGGCGAGCTCGCCAAGGGAAGATGTCTGGCTCAAGAGCCTAAATTGAGATTCAAGGATTGTTTAAAATCCACCTTAAAAAAAATGTGAGATTGATGAAAGAACCTGGGAGAGTCTTGCTTTGGATCGCGGAGGGTGGAGAAGGACTTTGCGGGGAGGTGTGGGCAAGTTTGAGGTGGATCAAATCCAGTATGAGGGGCTGAAGCAAGATATCCAGAAAGAGAGGGTGAAAGGAACCGTGGATGGGAGGGGCGCCAAATTGGTCTGGAGTGTGAGGTGTGTGGAAGAATATGTCTGAGCAAAGCTAGGCTGATGAGCCACCAGTCTACTCATCGGGACAGTGGGTCACAAAGCAGTCTTGAGTTGCCAGAGTTAACCTGTGTCAACTGCGGGCAGACGTACAAAATAGCAGGTGGTTTGAAACAGCATTTGATCCTGCATAAAAAAGAACATCAAGAACGTGCCGCTAGTGGTGCACATGTCTGTATAATGTGTGCCAAGGAATGCCAGAGTTTAGCAGGGCTTAAAAGCCACATTCGTGCGGCTCATCACTGAATGTTCTCGTGTTTCAATATACCTTTTTTTTCTTTTTTTTGTGCTATATCGACTGATGGCAATGTTCGAAAGAGAATTTGCTGCCATCATATATGATTGTATGTAAGTATGTATATATATATATATATATATAATATGTGTGTGTGTATACATACATATATATATATATATATATATATATATACATATATATATGTATGTATGTTTGCATATATGTATGTATATACTAATATATGATGAGAATAATGGAAATAGTATTCTGACAAAAAGAAATATAAAGGAACAAAACAGTTTTGTGTTCATCAACGTTTCGTCTTTATTGCACACATTTTGAATAGGAATTTAGGTTTTAGGCAAATGTGCTCCTCTTGTCTGCATATTGTTTAATTAAATACGTCTTACACAAAGGAAGAAAGAGAGAATATAGTAGAATAGAGAGAGATAAAGAGAGAAAGATATTAGAGACAGTAAGAGAGAGAATAGAGAGAGAGGGAGAGAGAGAGAGAGAGAGAGTGTGTGTGTGTGTGTGTGTGTGTGTGTGTGTGTGTGTGTGTGTGTGTGTGTGTGTGTGTGAGAGAGAGAGAGAGAGAGAGAGAGATGTATACAACGAATATGTATATTCTAAAATGTATTGATTGTGGAATGAATTAAATTTAATTACATTTTTTCGCTATTGAAAATATTCCCTGCGGTTGATATTTCCTTGTTTTAATTCCATTGTTTTGTAGAAAAGCGATAATTAGACTGAAAAGGTAAAGTCTAAGTTTTTGTAAAAAGAATTTACAGTTGAATGAATCTGAAAATGCCACGCAGCTTACAATCTACATGTGACAGAAATGGTTTGTCTATCTTGTTGGCGTTGATTGCATATCAACCCTTTTCCACTGATTTCATTCTGAATTAGGTCATTTCAAAAGGTGTTTATTCTGTACTATTTACATAATAACCACCTTGATACACAGGTTCTCCTTAAGTCACCAGAGTTAAGCAGCGATGTGCCTGGGCAGTACCAGATGGGTGACTATTTGGGAATAGTAGGTACTGAATATGCTCTCCATTTATTTCGGCATTGTTTTAAATTTCCATTTTTTACTGGAATAAAACAGTGTCAACTCAGGAGAGGTATGGGTGCCGATTCCGCAACTCTTGTCACAAAAAATTTCAAGCACAAGTCACAGCATTATCAATGATGTTCGTGGTCTTCATCTGAGATGCTGGACGAAGAGTTTTGTTTTTTATACGAATTTATATATAGTGTTTGCATCTGTTGGTTATTTATGATCCCAAATGAAATAGACGTAGAATGAAGCTGCTAATTTAACCACACCCTGTGTTAGTTTAACTTTTATTTCTCTTAGATTGTGACTGCTTTCATTTTTTTATATTAACTGGTTGTAAGATTTATTAAAGAGTACACATTCTTTTTCTTATATGTATCACATGTACCAAGTTCTATTTGAAAGATTGTAAACCGTTTTCTTTGCTATTAATGGATACGTGCCACACTTGATAGAGCTGGTTGGAGGTTCCTTTCACACGACCATCAGTTCTCGAAAAGACAATCCTACAAGGAACTGTACAGGGAGGGGGAAAAGAGGGTCACACAAAGAAAGGTGCAGGCAAACAATATTCAAGAATGGATAGGGCTTGTGCTGAGTAACACGGCGGTCAGCATGACGGAAAATCAGAAGGTTAAAGTAGAAAGGTTGCCAGGACATCTTTGGCGCCCTAACGGTAATATAGACCAAGGAATAGATGAGATGATAGATGGCTGGTGCAAATAAATAAATACAGCTAACTTTATGATTTATGAGAGCCTATTTCACAAGATTTCCAGCTACTGTACCACTGGAAATGTTTTCTCAATTATTATATCATTTCTCTCCAATAGGTGTTTCACAGTATTAATGCTGGAGTCCCTCAGGGGTCCATCCTGGGCCCAACTCTCTTCCTAATCTACATCAATGATCTTCCAAATCATATCCTTAGATCATTCGTAGATATTTATGTTGACGACAAAGACCGTAAACGACCAAGTTCTTTCTGATTCTCTCTCTTCTGATCTTGAGCATTTACAGCAGATGTGCTTACGGTTATATCTGATAGGATTAGCAATTCTCTTGACAGAGGCTTCCTTTCTAGGGCAGTTGCTCTTGCCATATCAAAGGCCTTTGATAAGGTATGGCTTCACGAGATCTCCAGTTACGGTATAGCTGGAAATATCTTCTCAATTATTAAATCATTTCTCTCCGATAGGTTCATAAGAGTAATGGTTGATGGGCAGAAATCAGAAGCTCACAGTATTAATGCTGGAGTCTCTCAGGGGTACATCCTGGACCCAACTCTCTTCCTAATCTACATCAATGATCTTCCAAATCATATCCTTAGATCATTCGTAGATATTTATGTTGACGACACTACCATCTATAACAGTACATCAAAGACCGTAAACGAAAAAATTCTTTCTGATTCTCTCTCTTCTGATCTTGAGCATGTGGTACAGTGGGGAAAGAGGTGGCTGGTTACTTTTAATGCATCTAAAACCAAGCTTTTGCCCTTACATCATCTACGCTCTGATCCCCATCTGGCATCAATTGAAATGGATGGCTCTCGTCTTGGGGAGGCTCCATGTTTTGACAAGCTGCTGGGCTTGACCTTTACTCCTGATCTGAAATGGAACATGTACATCAGGTCAGTTGCCAAGGACGCTGGGAAAATGGTGGGATCCTTTTACCGCTCCAGAAGATATCTCCCTTCTGGTACAATTCTCTATCTTAATAAAAGCCAAGTCCGTTCAAGGATGGAATACTGCTGCCACATTTGGGCAGGAGCTGCTAAAAACAGCCTATCCTGCCTTGACAGAGTACAAAATAGACTTTGTAGCTTAGTGGAGGATGCTCTTTTCTCTTCCCTGCAGCCTCTCTCGCACAGAAGAGACGTTGCGAGCCTGTTGTGCTTTATCGTTATTTTCATGGCAAGTGCTCGTCTGAACTCCAATCTCTGGTCCCCCCCCTCGCCAATCTTTCACGAAAAACACCCGTCTAGCTGAAACTCCTGTCATTAATTTTCCCCACTCTTTATCTGTGCCTTAATCCAAACATGGATTCCATGAGCAGAGCTTCTTTCTCAGAAGTGCACGACTGTGGAACTCTCTTCCGTTTGCCTGTTTCCCACCTGACTACAACTTGGATGTCTTCAAGTCCAACATAAACAAATTTCTGACAAACCGCTCTCTTAAGTAAGATACCCTATCAAATATCCAATACTAATGATTACTATGATACTATCTTATTGATTACCATACACGTAATAACCCTTATCCTCGAGTGGCTTCCGGACCTTGATAAGTAGTTACCTCCATGTAAAAAAAAAAATGTCCCATTCTATAGTATTATAGATATTTGTGTTCATTTTTGTGATACTATATAAACTTAAAATAAAACGTATACTGTCTTTGTATGCTCGAGATCCTCATATGTTGGTTCGGCTGTGGAAATAATAATGTATTCTCTCACACTTTCTGAACATCATATATATGTGTGTGTGTGTGTGTGTGTGTGTGTGTGTGTGTGTGTGTGTGTGTGTGTGTGTGTGTGTGTTATTATATAAAAGGAACTTTGTCCATGTGTTTGTGTTTCTGTGAGTTTGTTTCCAATGGACTTGAAAAATGGTGGGCTGATTTTTATGAAATTTCACACAAAGGAACTTTATGGGCCTGGTATTGTTCTTAGAAAGTTTTTTATCAGGATGTTTACGATAAGTATTGATAATCGAAATAATCTGAGGAAAGAAAAAACAGGTGATTTGGACCGAAGTAAACACTTTACACAGCCTAACATCACAAGTGCATTTTAGAAGTTTTATTACCACACAAGCCAAAAGGTTTGATATATATAATCAACAGTAGATTCTTTGATATGGCAGGGGTGCGTTTCAAATGAAAGCTTCTGTTTAGTGCACAACTGGATTCCGATACTTGACTTTTTGATTTAATACTTTAATTCAAACCATTATATATGAAAATAATTTTATAAAATCAACAGTAGGTTCTCTGCAGTGCAATGTAGGTTACAATGTATTACGAAAGAAGCTATAGTGAGAGGCATGTGGGCTTCCTCTCAGTGCACCCAGATGGGCCCCCAACTAGAGCAGGCAATCAACCGATTTGATTGAAAAATGGGTGAATTATCTGTCAATCCTGGGCGACGTCGGATCACCATATTAATATATATATATATATATATATATATATATATATATATATATAATATATATTTATATGTATGCATGTATATATATATATGTATATATATATACATATATATATATATATATATATATATATATATATATATATCCGAATAGCAATCATATTTCATCTATTTCTGTTGAAAGAAACGTTTCCACCTCTCCCTACCAACACAGAATCATCTTAAAAAGGAGATTTTATTATGATCCCTTGCAATGTTTATAAAAGGATTAGTCATTCGAGCAATTAGTTGGTCAATTTGTAGGTCATTCTCTTTGTAAGTCATTCAGGCTGCCTATCGTGGCCATATTTAATACAGCGTTTTGAGCACTAAACATACCGACTGAATAGATTTATGCGCATGTAAACGTCTTCATAAAATTCTCTCTTTGTATGTATGCTGATTTGTCACTGAGTAAAATTCTCAGTGCTCTGCAACACATAGTTTGAAACAGCATCCCATGTTCTGTATCTGCTCTTTAGAAAAGAAGCAACGTGGTGTAGTGATTACAGGCGCAGATGGTGAACACAGAGTGATGAGTTCGAGTTCTGTCAAAGCTACTGCATCATTTTCATTAATATTTGTGGGGAAAGTATAGATCCAGATAATGCTTAAAAATCACGTTCACCAAAAAAGATGGCCACCTAATGACAATCT
This sequence comes from Euprymna scolopes, assembly GCF_053919585.1. NCBI lineage: Eukaryota > Metazoa > Mollusca > Cephalopoda > Sepiida > Sepiolidae > Euprymna > Euprymna scolopes. The sequence continues at coordinate 80,668,249 of NC_136497.1, read as the reverse complement.
TAAAAAGGAGACCTGCGTGTCATGCAAATGATATTTAATTGAAGTATAAAAATATTTAGAAAATGTCATTCTTTCACAGATTCAAAGAGAAAGTTTCTTTAACAAGTTTTCGTGAAGTAGTTTTGTGTAATTATTTACAAAAATATCTTATTTTCGAAATTTAAGCCTTTCAGAGCTTTCAACAAATTTGATTGATGCATAAAAAATATTTTCAAAATATAATACTTTCTCAGGTTTACTTGAATCCTTATATTTCCTACCTTCACCTACTGATTAAATAGTAGGGTAGACTGGACTCTAATTTTTTGGTAATGCAACTAGTCGAGAAGAAAGAAAACTTTGAAATGACAATCGTGTTTCCTTGTTAATTCCAACATTGTTTCCAGATAAAGTAGATTTCTGCTTGTCTCTACAATTAATCGACCCAGGAGAATTGCATTTAGTATTGCACAATCCATTTGTTTTAATACTTGGGATGTCACCGCTTTTAAAGGTCCAAAGGCAACTTGAAGAAGAGGATTAATGAGTGTCAGATGAGCAGCACCTTAAAATCTAACCCATCCTCCTTATGTTGGGGTAGTATCAGAGCTATTTAGCCTACAAAGCTCTGGTGAAAATCCAGGAAAAAATGGCATCAGGATCTTCTGGTCATCATCTTTTGGTCATTTCTACCTCTGTATGTGGCGAACAACCATATGACAGGCGTAGGACGTGGCAATGTTAATTCTGCAGTATTCCTCTGTGTTCTTGGCCAAACTTTCCACGACTTTGAATGCAACCATTGAGCCTTGTTGCTCTCTGTGTTGGGAGGGGGCACGTGCAACCTTGCAAGTTAATTAATAACTGTGATCAATGAGAACTTCATCTCGAAAAGAAATTTTTTTATACAAGAGAGTCACCGATTATCAGGAACTGGAAGGCAGTCGAGGGCAAGAATTAATGAATGTAAGCTGGTTTGTGAAACAATAGTCTAGTGAGCAATTGGGTAGAATTTGATTATTTAATAAACTAGTACAAAAGGAAGTTGTTCCTGTTAGACTTGATATTGTGGTATTCTGTTCCACAGATGTATAGTTCTAGGAAATAAACTTTGCTCAAGGAATTTTCGTTTAGTTTAAAGCACAGATGAATAATAAGGAAAATTGTTGCCAATTGTTGTAGCTAGATAAGAGTCTGCTGTAATTGTTCTACAGGGAGGGAGACCATAGATAAAACTCAGTCTACAGGGAGGAAGACCTAGATAAAACTCAGTCTACAGGGAGGAAGACCATAGATTAAACTCAGTCTACAGGGAGGAAGACCATAGATAAAACTCAGTCTACAGGGAGGAAGACCATAGATAAAACTCAGTCTACAGGGAGGAAGACCATAGATTAAACTCAGTCTACAGGGAGGAAGACCATAGATAAAACTCAGTCTACAGGGAGGAAGACCATAGATAAAACTCAGTCTACAGGGAGGAAGACCATAGATTAAACTCAGTCTACAGGGAGGAAGACCATAGATAAAACTCAGTCTACAGGGAGGAAGACCATAGATAAAACTCAGTCTACAGGGAGGAAGACCATAGATAAAACTCAGTCTACAGGGAGGGAGACCATAGATAAAACTCAGTCTACAGGGAGGGAGACCATAGATAAAACTCAGTCTACTGGTAGGGAGACCATAGATAAAACTCAGTCTACTGGAAGGGAGACCATAGATAAAATTCAGTCTACAGGGAGGGAGACCATAGATAAAACTCAGTCTACTGGGAGGGAGACCATAGATAAAACTCAGTCTACTGGGAGGGAGACCATAGATAAAACTCAGTCTACAGGGAGGAAGACCATAGATAAAACTCAGTCTACAGGGAGGAAGACCATAGATAAAACTCAGTCTACAGGGAGGGAGACCATAGATAAAACTCAGTCTACAGGGAGGGAGACCATAGATAAAACTCAGTCTACTGGTAGGGAGACCATAGATAAAACTCAGTCTACTGGAAGGGAGACCATAGATAAAATTCAGTCTACAGGGAGGGAGACCATAGATAAAACTCAGTCTACTGGGAGGGAGACCATAGATAAAACTCAGTCTACTGGGAGGGAGACCATAGATAAAACTCAGTCTACAGGGAGGGAGACCATAGATAAAACTCAGTCTACTGGGAGGGAGACCATAGATAAAACTCAGTCTACTGGGAGGGAGACCATAGATAAAACTCAGTCTACTGGGAGGGAGACCATAGACAATACTCAGTCTACTGGGCGGGAGACCATAGATAAAACTCAGTCTTCAGGGAGGGAGACCATAGATAAAACTCAGTCTACTGGGAGGGAGACCATAGATAAAACTCAGTCTACTGGGAGGGAGACCATAGACAATACTCAGTCTACTGGGCGGGAGACCATAGATAAAACTCAGTCTACAGGGAGGAAGACCATAGATAAAACTCAGTCGAACACCTAACATAAAACTAATAATAGAGCAGAGATAGACTTGCAAAGTCTCTCCTGTAAACTTCCCACATAGGTTTTGTTACATGTAGTATCCATTGTCTCTAGAAAGAGAGCCTTTATTTTGATAGCATTTAAACAATAATGTCCATTGTGAGTATAGGATTAAAAAATAAATAAATAAATGTTTCATCCAATGCCAGTAAGCGCAGGTGAAATGTGAACAAATTCCACGGAATCTTTCACGTTTTTTCTAATGGCTGGAAAATACTTGATGCTTCGCCAAGGCTATCAAGGGTATATTTTATCGTGACGCCATCACGAGATGGGTAGCCTACCATGGCTTAAGAGAGGCCTGTTTACACTTGAGAGAAGGATAGACCGCGCCAGTTTCCCAAGCTGGTATTTTACCTCGCAGTACATACAGCGCCTTATTTTTCCAAATGGTTACCCATCTGGTAGTGGCCAGACTCAACGTTACTTAACTTCGGTGATCTGGGGAGAACCGGTGTCAAAGTGATTGTGCCGTCAGGACTTAATTCTTCGAAATAATTGTTTCTTTCTTTCAAGCATTACAATTGTTTTTCTTTTTCTGTTTTGATTTAACAACAAAAAAAAAAAAAAAAAAAAAATATTGATCTTTTGTTTCACGGTTGCTGACTACTTCGGATGGACATCAAAAAGTAGTAATGGGTGCATATGTTCAATCCCCGGACAAAGAATCAAATGTAAAATTGTAACATGTTATCTATATGCAAATATGTGTACTCTGTGACACATGAAACTAGTAAATTTGAATATCATTATTGAATACAAATACTAAAGATGGCGATAGAATATGGAAATATACAAATTACACAAAAACACACACAGAAACATATATATATATATATATATATATATATATATATATATATATATACATACTAGCATATGTACCAGGCGTTGCCTGGTATAAAATGTAACGTTAAATTCCTTTACAAAAAAGAAGAAAAAAAAATCAGAAAGAACCTGAGACATGTGCATGCGAGTATTGTGTTTTTTTTTCCTAAACAGTTCACTTCTTGTAAGTAAAACAAATACTTGAGCTGAAATCGAAACCAAAACCTAAAGGCAGTGAGCCAAGTACGATAACAATTAGGCTTTAAAAAGTGTCTTCAAACCTACTTATTCTTAACATTAGGAAGCTGTCATGTGAACGATTCGTACATGCGCATTCCTGAAATAGTTGACAAACGGATAAAAATCCGATGACCCCCAAGTAGCAATTTTTCAATTCTGACCTCTTAGCAGCCCTTTTTTTCCGGATAAAAACAAATCAGAAAGTTTTCCTTACACACACACACACACACACACACACACACACACACACACACACACACATTCTCACTTGTATAGGTATATTAGCAGGCTGCCTGGCGTTACCAGTCGGAAAATACTCATAAATATTATATTTTAATTAATACAGAAATTGAGACATGTGCATGGCGAGTATTCTTTTTTTTTTCTTTTTTCTTGTAAGTAAAAAAATACTCGAGCTGAGATCGAAACCAAAACATAAAGACGTTGAGTCAAGTACGATACCAATAGGTCAGCTTGACACGCTCTTTAAAAAGTTTTTTTAAACCTACTTATTCTTAACATAAGGGAGCTGTCATGTGAACGATTCATGCATGCGAATTCGTGAAACAATTGACAGACAGATAAAAGTCCAATGACCCCTACATACCAATTTTTCAATTTTTACCCCCTTTCGACATGAAAACTGAAAAAGTTTGCCACATCTGAATACCCTATATACCAAATATCAAGTCGGTAGATCAAAAATTTGTTGAGTATATAGGTTGAGAATTGCTCTCACATACACATTCTCACTTTTATATATAGATCTCACGTCGATTTTGACGTATGAAGTTCCTCCACAATAGCTAAACTGTTCAGAAATCCACACAGATGATTAGTTTATAATGGTAAGGGCTTCGTGTAGAATCAATCACACTTTTTGATATTACTTCTAATATTTGCTGATGCAGATGACTGCCACAAGACAGAGTATACAGCAGACCACATGTGTTTTACATCAGAGTTTCTCCTTCTCTTAGATGCATGTCTCAATGAAGACTGGGGTGGCGCTTTCTTTGAGTTCCCAAGCGGACATTCGCCGGTAGTCGAATGGAAAATAATAAGACAAGCTACCACGTGTAGGGATCTAGACGACCCATGTAGATTATGCCTTCGTGAAAAATTTGCTATCCTGTACTTTAAAGAACCCCAACATCTATTAAACTGTAGAAGACAAATAGCAAACAACTGTGTTCACAAGATAAAATTTACTCTAGGATAGCGATACAAAATAGTTTTAAAACTAACAAAAAACAATAGAAAATAAACGAATAAATAAATTAAATAAACATGAATATATATAAAGGATCACACATATATGTATGTATATACATATGTATATATATGTACATATATGTATGTACACATATGTATATTTATATATAAACTAACATAAAAAAACACTAACCTAGTTTTAAAACAGATCAAGAAACTAAATAGAGCACACACAAAGGAACAGGTCAACCAGAGGCCAAATAGGCCTTTGTCCGATAAATGCATGCTCATTGGCTGATAGGAAGGGGGCGGTGGATACTAGAAAGCTGATTGGCTAACTAAAATCTCAATAGAAGAGGAGCATATAAAAACGATAAACAACCACAGAATTTGCGCATAAGCATGAAGAGTCCTAGAGTGGATGAAACGCGGAATATTTAGTGTAGCTTAATCGCCATGTATATTTTATAAATTACTATATATATATATATCAAGAGTGTGAATTCCATATAGAAACGTTGATTTAATTTGAATAAAATAAAATACGCATCAAGTGTACTTGAAAGCCGAATCAAAACTTAATAATAGAAAAATAAACAAATATTTTATTTGTTTGAAATTTATAATATAAATACATTTCAGAGCTATACTCCATCCTCAGTATTTTGTTTTCTTTGTTTTTCTTTCCTTCTTTCTCTCCATGTTATAACATTTCAAAATACAACCGCTGAGATACAATGCACGGCTCTTTACAAACAGACAATTCTTTCTCCAACTTTACAACATGGAGATCTACGTTGTGATTTGGCTTTCAAGCGCACTTGATATGTATTTTATTATTATATAGAAAAGGCTAAAATGGCCAGTGCTACAAACCAACTGAGATGGACAGGGCATGTCACGCGCATGTCAGACAACAGCAGTTTTCTTTGGTGAGCTCAAAGAAGGTACACGACCCGTAGCGCATCGAAACTGCTCTGTAAAAACGTGTTCAAGAGACATTTGAAAAACACAAACCAGCTCAGTGACTGAAGAAGAAAAGTTGAAGCTCAGATAGTTTGGAGAAGTGTGGTATCAGGCGCAGCCAATGCCATTAGAGATGAAAGCATTACTGCTTGGGAAGCAAAAAGAGTGTGACTACGGGCGCCACTACCTGGATTTCCTGCCATCAGGTATCACATCTGTGGCCAAGGTTTCAGAGCTCCGATCGGACTCACATCGCACCTTTGACATGGACACTAACCAACCCCCGCGTCGTCATCGAAATCGACGGACTGCCCAAGAGAGAAGATATATATATATATATATATATATATATATATATATATATATATACATATATATATATATATATATATATATATAATGAAATGTACTTTGCTTGAAGCATTGTGTGAGTTATATATTTAGAGAAATGTTAGAAGGCTATCACAATGCGAGGAATGGAAAGTTGTTGGTGTTGAGGAAATAAGACAAAAAAGTGATATTATATAAATCTGTATATATATATTCTTTCCCATTTAATTTAGTACGTATGCCCCATAAAGATAGCACCTGCCCTGTTTTTATGTTTTATGGAACCATTATGTCAGAGTTTTTGAGAATAGCTCGCGTTACTTTAAAATTAACAGATTTTATACCACCAGTTTCTAGCTTAGTAATAAGGATGATAAAACAAGGTGGGGATAAAAATAAAATATTAAAACAGTTAAATAAAGCATTTGTTCGTTATCCTGATGCTTTTGAATCGTTTAAGATAAACCAGACTATATTAATAAAGGAAATCCAAAACTATATTAGCAATGTATAAAATGTATTTATAATAAATTTATATATTATATTAAAAAAAAAATGTATATATGTAAAAATATTTTTAACCTTTATATATCTAATTTTAAATAAATAAGAATGTAAATATACTAAATACTAATCATAGTGGGGGTGATAAGTAGTTAAATGGATTAATCCTAATCTTATAAATACAAGACTGATAAATTAAAAAACTAAAAAATATATCCATTTTAAATGTGGAAATTGATGAATCGCACAGGTAAGAAATTCATTTTTATAGTATGAAAAGGTTAGTAATTGCAATTAAGAATAGGAAATTGGATCAAATGTTTGTAACATGTCTTCTTCCTAAGATTAAGGGTGGTGGTGTTTGATCAACACTGCTGGGGAGTCATGATGTTTCATGGTAAACAACTGATGATCCCTTGAAAAATAAATTATTGGTATTATAGTACATTCGAGAGCGAGTTGATGCAGTGATTGCAGGTTATTAAATGACTTACTGACTAGATGGTTTTCTAACAAATGATAAAAAATATTTTTTGTATAGTTTTAAAGGTTAAAAACTTCAAAGACTATATATATATATATATATATATATATATATATATATATATATATATATATATAGAGAGAGAGAGAGAGAGAGAGGGTGACCCCCCAAAAAAAAAACCTAAATGGAGGCCATCTAGAACATATGCTGTAGAACGGAGAAAAAAAAAGCCATATATATATATATATTAGTTAGGACAAGAAATAAAACTAAGGAAACTGAAGCATTCCCGTCCAGGGCCTTACCACGTTTAGTCAAAGAAGAAAGGGGATCAGATATAAATGGTGTTGGCTACGGCTCTCTGTATTATTGAGTTGGACAATATGCTGTGACTATTGATACGAGCTGCTTTGGGCGACATTAGCTCCTCGTCTCCATGCTAAAAGCAAAAATTGTTGGAAATAGTTACAGTAGAACCCCGTGATACGGTGACCCTGTGATACGTTTTTTCCAGGTTACAATGTTTTTACCGGCCCCTGCTTAAAGTATTTCCCTCGCCTTACGGTGTTATTGACGTTATTTGATTATATACATGTGTATCATATACCGTACTGTATTTTGTTACTAATTTTAATGACGTATCCCGGGATTCTACTGTAGCTTTATTTTGTAGAAATGTGGGTTTGAAAAAAGAATCAAACAGTGATGCGATTAACAAAAGATCATAAATATACGTAAGTTTTACAAGAACAATAAGAAAATGATTTTCTTATGAAATGTTTGGCCAAGCAAATATTTAAAAAAAGCAATGTTCATAGAATACTGTTGTATTAATTCCCAGCTGACACAAACACGATGTGTTGACAATGTCTAAGTTAACAACACAAACTTAAACATTATGTTTGCCAAGTTCGAACCCAGTTCGTTCCACAGAAACACTTTCGTCAAACCATCATTTGACCTTGTCTCTAACCTCCTGAAGAGGAAATAAGTAAAATAACATGGTTGTTTCCAATTCCAATGTAAACAAATTCTTGTTGAGCCGCCCTTTTTAATAATCAAATACTATCCAATCATTACCTCCGTTTCAAACCATTATAGTACGGTTCTTATTTACTTGCCTTACGACGAGGGAAGAGTTAGACACAACTTAGGTTTTTAATGTGAGGAAAATCCAACTCCCCCATAAAGGGGAACTTTGGATAGGAACAAAAATAAAATTGTATTAGTCCTGAAGGACATCTCCTCCACTGACCGAGGATAGAAAAAGTGGTGCAGCATCAGAACAGATACTACACTGTGATCTTGGCCCGAAGGTGTGATGATACTGTTTCACTGTCCACCTGACACTCATTTAATCCTTATTCTTGAGTGGCATTTAAGTCTTAATAAGTAGTGACTCTTTCGTAAAAATTAATTAAATATTATTTACCAGCCCATAATAGCCAGACAAGTAAAAGTTCCTGAAATCCAATCGAACGCTAAACTAAGTTTTTTCAAAGATTGTTACATACATGTTGAAAATATTATGCCTCCAAAGAATGTGAATAAAATTGCAAGTGTCTGAAAGGGTGACAGATGGAGAGGTTGATGAGAGAGATGAAAACATTAAATATATATATATATATATATCAATATATATATATATATATATATATATATATATATATATATATATATATTGATATCTATTGATATATATATATATATATATATTGATAAGGAGGGAGGAAATTTGAATCTGTAGCGATGCTTGTTTTTGATTTGCACTGGCGTCAGAATGCTTATCCATCTTTGATTCCACTGTCTTCATTGAGTGTTTGCTCTATCCGAGAGGGTAACAGACACCACCGAGCCTTTCAGCTATACACATATAGATGTGTGTATATATGTGTGCGTGCGTGTGTGTGTGTGTGTGTGCGAGCGCGCGTGTGTATTCGTTTATTTACTATCTTTAGGCCCAAAGTAACAGATTATATTTCACTTTCATGAATGCAAACACATGCGAACATACACTTGCACATATTCTATCCCATGCACACACACAGACACACACACGCACACACACACACAGACATATATATATATACAAATAAATGTAATATATGCATATATAAATGCAATATATATGTATATATATATAAATGTAATATATATATATATAAATGTAATATATATATATATATAAATGTAATATATATATGAATATATATATATATTTATATTACATTTTTGTATATATGTATGTGTGTGTTTATGAGATAGAATACGTGCAAGTGTATATATATATATATATATATATATATATATATGCATATATGCATATAAAGCTTTTGAGGTTTTGAGCTTTTTATAATTATCTGTGTATGATTAGGTATATACTTACATATATATATATATATATATACATATATATACATACATATAGATAGCAAGATATATCTGCATACATGTGCATAACGAATACCTATATAAATATATATAAGGCTGCAGATATATGAATTCATATATATATATATATATATATATATATGTACATACACATATATATATATACATATATATGCATATACATACATACATATAAAATAAAATATATATGTATATCCATGTTTGTAGAAATAACGTCTCTTCAAATATTCAACTATCTTAGACGTTTACATATTTTCCAAAAGCAATATAAATATTTACATATGCATTTGATTTTGCATGTGGATAGTTGCACACCCATGCACACACCTACACATATGATATGATATGATATATATATATATATATATATATATATATATATATATACACCCCCCGTCAAAAATGAAAAAATTACAGAAAAATTATACTTGCACTCACTTTATATATTACTATGGTATTCATATAAACTCATAGCATTACATCAGTAATTTAATTTTTCATAACTGCATTATTATTGTAATTTCTAATGCTTTACTTTTGATGATTGGATTATACTCTTAAACTGTAGTTATCTGTTAAAATTAAGTGCGGAGTGGAGGGGGCTCCCGTAAGCCGTGGTGAAGGCAACCCCTCTAGGAGAAGCAAATCTCTGAATTAAAAAACAAGAGACCAGTACCCGCATTAAGCTGGTCTGCAGTTTGACTTGTTGCTAGCTATCTTGCTCTTGCTTGTTGCTGGATGTCAACATTTTGAACCGAGAGAGAGATTTAGCTGTCGTACAAAGCTAAAACTCTGTAAAACCATCAGGTACAGATACTCCCTCAGGCTATAAGAAAAAAAAACGGTCCTATTGCGACGGAAATGTTGTGACGCGTGTAGGTCTGAAATGCTGGAAGTATGTAGTAATTGATCTGCCATTATTATATGTACCTATGTATATATATATATATATATATATATATATATAGAGGTGTATGTATGTTTATGTACATGCGTATGTGTGTATATCTATGTTTATATGTACGTATATGTGTGTTTGTGTGCATGTATGTATATGGGCGTGTGTATGTGTATTTATGCATTTGTGTATGTATGCATATATATGTGTGTATGTGTGGGCATATATGTATGTGTGTATGAGTGCATATTTACGTACATGTATGTATATGTAGGTAAGAGTGTGTGTATATATGTATGTGCGTATGTGTACGTATGAATGTATGTATATGTGTGTATGTATTTGTAGGTGTGTATGTATGTATATCTGTATGTATCAGTGCATATTTACATACCTGTATGTATATGTGGGTAAATGTGTGTGTATATATGTATGTGCGTATGTGTACGTATGGATGTATGTATGTGTATGTATGTATATCTGTATGTATGCATGTGTGTCTGTATACGTATGTATGTGTATTCATGGTGTATGTTTACAGATATGTGTGTATCTGTATATATGCATATTTGCGTTTAAATATATATATATGTGTGTATGCATGCCAATGACCGTCTTGTGTATGTTTATGTATAAGTATGTCTCTGTATGCATATGTGTAGTGTGTATGTATGCATATATGTGGGTTATTTGTATGTGTGTATGTGCATATGTTTATGCATGCGTGCATGTATATATATGTATATATACCAGTGACTGTCTTCAGTGTCATGTCTGCTTGTGCGTGTGAATTATTTTTTTTTTTTTCGGCAGGACTAAAGTTAAAGTTATCTTCGGGCTCATGGACTTTTAGTACCTGAGGGAGTGGCACTCGTCTGACAAGACGTTGCAATCATCATATATATATATATATATATATATATATATATGTATATATACCATGCAATTACCCCCCTCCCCTCCCTCCTTTCCCCCTTGTTCCCTTCCTCTTTTTCCACTCTTCTCACACCCCTCCCCTTACATCATTCAGTCTTTCATCCCATCATAACGAACATTTCTGTAAAAGTCTGAGGAAGCTACAGACGGCCAAGAAAACGGCCGGGTAGCTGAAACAATAATGTAACTTAACAGAAAGATACGGTAATAAAAAATAAAACGCATATTTGCTCTACAACAGTATTGAGCACTTTCTTCAGTTTTTATTAATTACCATTTCTACTAAATATATATATATATATATATATATATACGCACACTTATTTTAGCAAAGCGAATGACTCTGACGACATTCGAATGATAGTACTTAAAAAACTGCAACCGGCTATTTTATACTATCAAAGTTCTTCAAACGTTGCCTTTAGGTGAGATGTATCTCAACACCTTGAAAACCTCAACAGTTACCAGTTTTTAAAAAGACACGGATTTGTCTTTAGCATCACAGTACAAACCAATCAGCTTCCTCTACGTCATGAGTTAGTTGCTTGAGTTTCTTATAAATGGAGAATTTGTCAGCTACCTCAGAAAAAAACACTTAATCAACGACAAATGATATAATTTCCGTTCTGTCAGATCAAAGACTGACGTGCTGACCGTAATATCACACCGGATCAGTGAATCTATTGACGATGGCTTCGTTACCAGAGGAATAGCTCTTGACATATCTAATGTATTTCATAAGGTTTGTTATAAAGATATTCAACTATTGAATAGGTGGAAATGTCCTCTCAACTTAGGGAACTATCATAGGACCAATTCTCTTCCTGATTTTTATCAATGATCTCTCAAATCAGATTCTACGATAATTCATCAGCATCTATGCAGACGATACTACTATCTATGGCGACACTGCAAAGGCTGACAAAGACCAGGATCTTTCTTCTCTGTACTTCGACCTGAAGTGTCTAGTACAAGAAAGGTAAAACATGCCTAGTAACCTTTAGTGTGTCCCAAACCAAACTTCTATATTTTCACCACCAACACTCACTTGACCTCAAATTAAATTGAACGGCTCTCGTTTTGAGGATGCACCCTGCTTCGACAAACTTATTGGACTGAAATGAATTACCTACATCAGGAAAATTGCTAAATTTGTCACTGGAAAAATGATGGTATTGTTCTATCACATTAGAAAATATCTTACTTCCGACGTTATCTGTACAAGAGTCAAATGTGTCCTAAGATGGCGTATTGTTGCCAGTTATGGGATGGAGTTCCTAAGAGTGTCCTTTCCTGCCTTGTCCAAAGTACAAAACTCTCTTCGAAATCTAGTGGCCTAGAACCTTTCCACCTCCCTACTTCCCCTTTATTACGAAACAGATGTTGAGAGTCTGTCTCTGCTCTAACGTTAATTTTATGTTAGGTGGAAATAGAAAAAAGAATGAAAAGTTGATGTAAAAAAGAAAGTGGAAGAAAGAGAGGAGGAGAAGGTGGAAGGACAGAAGATTAAACAGAAAATTGAAATTTAAAGATCCCCCCCTCCTCCCCAGTAAAAAAGGACGACAAATCAATCTAAAATAATAAGGATAAAAAGTAAAGAATGACCAAGAAAATAAAATGAATGTTAACGAGTTGAGAATAAAACTATGCTATATTTTTCAATTTTCAATGTTTTGGTAGGGAGTCACCATTTATCCAGGAGCAAAGGCCACTCGAGGATAAGGGTTAATGAGTGTCAGGTGTGACAACACCGTGATGATTGGTATGTCGGAAATTGGATAGAGATTGATTATTTAAGAGGACGGTTCAACAAGAACTTGTTTACATCTGACTTGAAAACAGTCATATTATAGTCAGCTGGGAAGCAGCTTCGTAGTCTTGTGTTCCAAAGACGAGCAGTTCTAAGAAAGAAACTCTGCTCATGGAATTTTCGTTTAGCTTTAGGTACACATAGAAAGTGAAGGGAAATGTTTGACAGTGGTCGTAGCTAGACGAGCATTTACAGTGAATGTTTTAGTGCAGAGGATCATTCACTTAAGCTCAGTCGAGTAACTGCCATATAAATAATGATAGAGTAGAGATAGGCTTGCAAAATTTAAAAAAAAAAACATCGAAATAAAAAGACAAAAGAGAGAAATAAAAAGAAAGTTAAGAAATAATTGAAATAAAGAAAGAGATAAAAGTTTTTATTAAAAAAAAAGACTGATGTAAGGAGTCCAAGTCGTGAACCAGGAGTCGGATATAGGCTATTCTTGATGGAAACTTGTAAAACCAACATTGGGGTTGGGAGTCGCATTTTTTTCTCGCCTGATTTCTCTCCTCTGAACAATAATTTGCTATGTAAATGAGCGTTCCTATTTACTTGCCTTTCCACGAGGGCAGAGTTAGACACATGGTAGGTTTTTAATGTGGAGAAAATCCGGCTCCCCAAAAAGGGGCACTCTGGATTGGAACAAAAAATAAAAATTACCTCAGTCATGAAGGATCTCTCCTCCACTGATCGAGAACAGAAAAGGTAAAGTGTAGCATCAGAACAGATACTACACTGTGATCTTGGCCCGATGGCCATTAGTGTTATAAAAATGGAAAAGCAATAGATTGTTGTAAAAAAATGAAGGAGAATTAGGTAGGAAGAAGAAGAAGAAGAAGAAGAAGAAGAAGAAGAAGAAGAAGAAGAAGAAGAACGTGTAATCTGATTACCTTTTTCCCCTCACCCATAAAAAGGACCGCAAAACAATGTAAAATAAGAGGGTTAGGGTAGAAAAAGGGGTAAGAGAATAGAAAAAAGCTAAAGAATTGAAAGTAAAATTATCTTAGGAAAACACTTTGAAAAAATATGTATGAAAAACTGAAAAGAAATAAAAAAAAAATTAGATCAAAAGAGAACGGGGGAAAAAAGGTTAAATAAAAATAAAAATGAGAAAAACTTCACAAAAAGAAAACGTAAAATAAAAAGTATTTTAAAGGGTAACAGCAAAAAAAAAAAAATGAATAAATAAATAAAAAAAGAACTGATTTATAAATTAAGAATAATAAATCCGCAAAACTCCCACCCTGTGGGCAGAGAACAGCTGCCAGCCATCAGGAAACTCTAAGAATGACAGAACAAGTAAAGATGAAAAGGTAAAAACAATAAAAGAGAAAATCACAATTCAAAAGAGGATATAATGGAATTCAAAGCAAAAGGTGAATTCTGACTTGTGTAAAATAAAAAATAAAAATGACGAGGAATGAACCCACCAAAATAAAATGGCATCCGAGTAAAAATAAGATGATAATAAATTTCAATTACGGAAGTAGGAGAGAGAGAAAAACACATCGAAATTGTTACGTTAAAAACAAAGCTGGAAGCACTAACATCAACAAAAACGAGGTAACTCGCAGAAGATGGGAAGCCAAAAATGTTCCGGACAAACATGGAAAAAAAATGTAATAGACATTGGTCTATTTTTGTATGTTATGATTTTGATGAGAGTATGGGTCCATACGGTATGGGAAAGTGCACTGTATTTTCTCTGAAATAACTTTTTTAATAATTGACAGAATCGAAGGTCATTTAGATGTCAAAATAAATAAGTATTAAAATGTTACCTACCTCTGTTTGTTCATATGTCTATGTATCTCTCTTTGATATGTTTTAATTATGCGTTTATAACAAGGCAGCTTGTTTTGTCTAATATTTTAATTATTTCTTTTATAATTGATTAAGTGAATTTGAAAATATCTCAATAATAAAGTAAAGTTGATTTTTCCCGTCTATATTTAGATATAATAGGATAATAACCAAATCATTTCTATGTTAACCTGTTCCGCAAGCCAATAAGCCTAGCCTCTTATGTGTATTTCTAAAAATTATACATTTATTTCTTCTATCAACATATCTTATATTTTTCCGACTCACTTCACTCTCCCAAAAAAATCTTTCAAAGAAAACATGGGTGCAATTTTCACTCACATCTTTTTTTTTCAACTTCCACCACTACCCAATGCACATGACCCTTTCTTAATAGAAGGGAAAGTTAAATCGCATAAATTATTTCATTTTACCCTTTCTTAAGATATTCTACATTAAATATAAGCTTTTCAACCTAAAAAAAAACAATCACCCTCTTCTGCGGAATAAATGAATATAAGACTTCATTCATTTGGCCATTTTGAATGATTGATTTTACAGACTCTGTAAATATTCCGGGCTAGCCTGATAACAATTAACGAACACATGACCGCTTGTAAATGCCGACATCTACATGAAGCCTTCACAAGTAAGTATATTTTAGATGTTCATTCAATGAGTAATTTTTAAATTTAAAAATTGGCTTCGAAAGAAAAACTGTCTGGGTCAAGAAAGATTTTTTTCTTCCCTAACTGACGATAGAAGAGATCGTGGTGTTCTTTTTTTTTCTTTTTTTTTTTTTTTTTTTTGCTTTTGAAATTCAAGAAATATCGTCATCAGTTTATAAGTAAAAATTTACGATGAAGCAAAAACACATTGGTTTTTGAGAATCACGTGATTTAAAAATATATAAGCTTTTTTTTCAGAATGCGAGAGATTATATAATTATTTCTACAGCCAAACAACGTCGCAGCTCACAAGAGTCATGACAGCCAACAAGCCGAAATTCGAGTCTTGGACTTCCGGTTTGTTGACTGTCATTGCTCTTGTGAGCTGCGACGTTGTTTGGCTGTGGAAATAAAAATTTATAAGCATCCTGACTGTTTAACTTCTTTTCAAGTTCAAACTTTAGTAAGTCTTTTTGTTTTGTTTTTTCTCTTAATGGAGTTTATACCATTCCTCAGAATAGTATTGGAAGTTATGCAATATTCCTGACAGAACAGCATTTCTGGAAGCAAAACAGTATAAACAGTAGACTGTCTATTGTTCATGCCAGTTTTTCTTTTTACTAATAACCCCAAAAGAGATTATATAATGTAAAAGGAACCAATCAAATGCAGTTATTTTTTCTAAATTGGTAGAATTTTGAAAGTCTATTTCCTTTTTGTGTTCTGCGCTCCTTGTGAAAATGCCATGAGGAATATTGATATAAAATGAGATCTAAAGTGTAATTTTTATTTTTTATTTTTGTATGAGTCTTCAATATAATCAGTGGAGGAGATTAAGTAATTAAAGAAAAAAAACTGGAGATGAATGTTTCTATTTTCAGTCTTTTTGTCATTTGATTTATTGTTTAAAGTGTTTAATCTGCCTGCTTTAATCGCTTTAAAAATAAAGAAAATTGGCTTTCTTTTATTGCCTTTGAGAGTGATTGGTGTAAGGATTGGGGTTATTTTCTTCTGTGCAAATTGCAGAATTTTCACTTTTTTTGGTCTGCTTCTTGTTTTTGCAATTCAATAAATAACATATAATGTCGCTTTGTAGCGTGTGGAAACACAAATTTCCCTAGAAAAATCAAAAAAGGATTTATAATCACTAAAACATGGCGAAATTTTTGTCATGTAATTTACTTACGGTTATATAAACCCTTTTTTATTTCTTTTGTTTGTATGGTTTTGTTTTGTTTGCTTTTTTATAATTGCTACTCTTATATTTTTTTGCTTAAATAATAATTAATAATTTCTTGATTTCCCCCAGGCAACTCCGGGACACGAGTCTTGATATCTAAAATAAAATTGTGTGGCGAAAACACAAGCGTTATATTTTTACCAAGATTTGACTGTAGCACTCGGCAAGAAAAACAAAAACAAATTTACACAACTTTTCATACAAACTCTTATTAATTGAAACATTGAAATATGACGAAACGTTTTTAAGACTTTAAAATATTTGTTACATATATATACTAGCAGTTCAGCCCAGCTTTGCTCGGGCCCTATATACTGTTCATAACTTTATGTGCATATGTATGTATTAAAAAGTGTATATATGTACGGTAATGCCTTTTTATATAATAGGCTTCTTTAACTACTATAAAGAAAAGTTGGTAGAGACCACAGTGGTCAATTTTTAAAAAAATTGGCCCCAATTTTGACCACTTAACATTTATTGTTTTGGGCTCCAATCAAGTTAAGAAGTTTGACCCTTGTCCAAGAAACCTACATCTAAAATACCAAGTCTTTAGACCCCAAATTGACGAAGGAGTTTGATAGAGTCTGAAAACATCACCTCTTTCAACTGTGACCTCTTGGCAGACAAATTTTCGCCCAAAAACTGATTAAAAAGCTTGCCGCATGTCTTAATACCCTTATGTCAAATTATAAATGTTTACACCCAAAATTAGTTGAGTAGTTTGCTAGAAACCACAAAGGTCAAATCTTTTGACCTTTGATCCGGTGACAGCTATTAAAAATCTTGCCCCATCTCTGAATACACTTTATGTAAAATTTCAAATGTTTAGGCCAAAAATTGTCTGAGTTATTTTGTAGAGACCGCAGAGCGCAAAATCTTTTTAACTTTAACCCATGTTTTGACCCTGTTAACGTTTATTGTTTTGGGCTCAAATCAAATTAAAACGTTTATCCATGTCCAAGTAACACACATTCAAAATTTCAAGTGTCAAGACCGAAAATTGGCGGAGGAGTTTGATAAAGTTTTCAAAGGTCAAATCGTTGAGCTTTGACCCCTTGACAGCCAAATTTCTGGCCGAAAACCGATTAAAAAAGATTTTCCCAAATCTTAATACCCCTTATATCAAGTTTCGAGTCTGTAGACCGAAAATTGACAGAGTAGCTTGGTAGGAAAATGCACACACACACACACACACACACACACACACACACACACACACACACATGTACATGCACAAACAGATAATTTCATTTTTGTAGATATATAGATAGATACATTTGTTAAATATATGTATTGTTATTTAGGAATCAGCCTTATGAGATACCCAATAGTTCAGTATAGTGCAAAGTATTTTTCAAACCTCTATCACTTAAAAAAAAGAGGATCATTCCAAAAATAATCCCTCCTATTTTTTTATTCAGCCCAAATGGATTTGAGAGGATTGCAAATTTCATTGCCATGATGATTGAACTCATGCATTTAGGACCTGAAAATTTCATCTCTCTGTTGCATATATTGACGGCGTAAGACTATAAAATAGCAACTTCTGTTATCAACATGTATCAACAACCTAGATGCATCATTGATTTCCTACATGCAGAAAAAAAAATCAAACCGATCAACATTCATGAGCACATGTTAAAGCCAGTGTTATGGATGTCAGCATAGTTAGGAGATGGGTTCGTCGATTTCAGATTGTTGACAGAGATGTAAGTGACAAAGAGGGCTCCTGACTTTCATACACAGGTACCACCTTATCGATGACAAAGTACATTTAGAATGGTGATGATTATGCAGAAAAATAAATTCTGGGGCTCAAAAGATTCGTAGGTTTAATGGTACAACTCTCGTCTTCGTAGTTCTTCTACTTTTTTTATTTTAAAATATATAGAATGCATTACTTCTAGAACGACTAGCATTGGTTCAAAATATTCATTAAAAAACGTTGATAACCGTTCATTTTGTCAACAACAACATGAGCAATAAACAAACGTTATAACCATTCGTGAATCTTAAAGCATTTTTACAAAAAAAAAAAACTATTTTAAATCTTTTCCTCTGCAAATTGCAATAAAAGTTGAAGAATTTTTGAACTGGTATTTTATTTTCTTCATATTAATCATCTCGAGGAAGTCTTGGAATGCATACAAAACGTTGATGAACAAATAATTTGTTTGTTCTGTTTTATCCCTCAACAGGTGTGTGTGTTGAAAAAATTAAAAAAATAAATAATCATTTATAGATTAATCAACGTTTAGTTTTTATTTCAAGATTTTTTTTTTCAAAATTATTTATTTGAAGAAAAAGCACAAGTACAATATTTTATAATATTTGGTGCGTTTCAAGCATTGTACTTTTTATCTTATTTATTCAAATTAACTACCTTGAAGAAGTCTAGAAATAAAGAGAAAACGTTGATTAATATGTAAACAATTTCTATAATTTTTCATCATATATAAACCCTATTTATCGCTTTATTGCAGGTCAATATGTTTTTAATTTTGAAATTTCTATGAAACACAGAGAGGTCAAATTTGGTACACTGGAAGAGCATAACACGATGCCTTATTTGCCCGATTTTTGTGGAATTTGAACAAATATTTTGAAAGTTATACGTAATTTTCTATTTTATGCTAATTTTAAGACAAGTCAGTCTTATATTTTTATTTTTAAATGAGCATTTATCACCATGGCTTGATGACCTTCCATCAGCGCGTTACCACAAATGATTTTTATGCACGACAGTGCGCCATATTGTACTCAGCCAAGACTATGACATTCTACCTTAAGTCATTAGGCATTAGTGGAGAAAATTTGATGCCATGGCCACCTTGTTCACCAGATATAAACCTGATTGAGCAGCTCTGGTCAATAATAAAGATAAAAGTTTATGAAGGAGGTGTTTAATTTTCGTCGAAGGATGAACTTTGGAGGAAGATTTTGAAAGTTTTCTATAGCATCACATCATCTCAAATCCGCCGATTGACATCATCAGTTGACAAGACGCTATTCAAAGTGATTTTGAAGCATGGGAGTTATGTTAATAAATAAATATTTCCTTAAACAAAATGAAGAGAATTTCGTTCTTGTCTTTTGTTAATATTGTTACTGGATACGTTTATTTCATATAAAGAGAAATATAAAGCTAGATTATTGTTTTATTACCGAAAATATACTTTTTAGACACTTGCAATAAAGTAATATACACTTAAAATTAGCAGAAAATAGAAAATTTAGCATAACTTTCAAAATATTTGCTCAAATTCCACAAAACTCAGGAAAAAAGGGCACCGTATTATGTTATTCCAATGTATCGAATTTCACTTCCCTGTGTTTCATAGTAATTTGAAAATTAAAAAAATATTGACCTGCAATAAAGAGATACACAAGGTTTACACACACACTCACACACATATATATATACATACATATATATATACATGTATATATACAGACAAAGATATACTAACACATATATATATACATACATACATATATACATACATACATACATACATACATACATACATAGATATACAGGGTGTCAGTAAAGTTACTATACAGTCTTATTGTTTTATTGTATTATATTTGTATTAATAGTTAATGTTTATTTTTTTTTTACGGGTTTATTTAATCAAGCATGCCACGCCAGCTAAATTTGGAAGAGCGCAAATTTATTGTACTGTTAATATATTACAGGGCGTCTGTATAGTAACTTGTAAGACTGTATAGTAACTTCACGGACACCCTGTATATATATATATATATATATATATATATATATATATATATATATATATATATATAGATATATATATATATATATATATATATATATATATATATATATATATATATACATTATTTTTAAAATATAATTATCCATTAAAAATAATAAATAATGTATATGCCGCTCCCCATGTGGGGGTATCAAATTGATTAAAGGGAAAATTATGTCCAACTCGCATTTAGGTAAAAATGCACTTTCTTAAATAATTGAATTCATTCAAAACATATCGCAAAAACAAAAACAAACAACATTTACACACACACACATATATATATATATATATATATATATATACATATATACATATATATACACACATATATATATATGTATATATGTATACACACACACACACACACACACACACACACACACACACACACATATATATATATATATATATATATATATATATATATATATATATATATATATATATATATATATATATATATTCGGGGCGTGAAGCATTTTCAATATGTTTATCAATTTATTTACTCATGTATTTCGTTATTATTTTATTTTCGGACCAGCCTAGAACCGTTTCAGTCTTTGCAATATTAAGTTTTCGGTCTTATCCTTTAACGGAACCGCTTTTGACATTTCGAAACAGTACATAATGATATTAATTATAATGCAAAAAAAAAAAGAAAGAATGAAAAAAAAAACAACAAAAAAAAAACGGGGAGCATATTTTCCCCCTCCCCTTTCATCAATCATGAGTAATGTCAAATTTTTCTCTCAAATAGTTAATTGAATTGTGAGACAAAAGGAAAAACGTACTTTATCATTAACCACGCTGGAAAGGGTAAAATCACTGAACTAAAGTCTCACAGCCCCAAGTCCCTTCTCCCCAAATAATTCTTCTCTCTTCTCTGAACTTTGAATGGTTGACTGACACCGATTTCGAAGACAAAAAATTTGTTGTGGTCTTGTTTTTAAAAATAAAAAAGCAAAGAAAGTATCCTAAAATAATAATAATAATACTCACTTTGAAATGACTCAATACATAAATTACTTTTTGGCGTCAAAAAAAAGGACCATGTGTGTGTGTGTGTGTGTGTGTGTGTGTGTGTGTGTGTGTGTGTGTGTGTGTGTGTGTGTGTAAATTATATACGTAATTAAATAAAAACGGATCAAAACTCTGAAAAACTCCATCAACCTTTCAATCTATATTCGATCAGTTAATAATAAAAACTCCTGACAAAGTTTGCAATTTTGCCGCGGGCTGTTGATTCACAAAGTTCAATCTATCTATCATATAATTATTGCAATATAAGATGCAGAGTATTACAGGCATCATCATCAAAGTCATACACATACAGTTCATATATTTCGGTCCCAGAATTAAGCTGACACGATAATCTACATATCCATAAAAGGGAGAATCTGTGTGTGGGGTGTGTGAGGACACTTCTCAACCTACGTACTCAACGAATTCTTGATCTACAGATTTGAAATTTGGTATATAGGGTATTCAGACAAGTGGAAAACTTTTTAATCGGTGTTTATCCATAAAGAAAGGGTTGCTATGGGTCAAAGTTTTAAAAGTGGTATGTGGGGATCATCAGAGTTTTATCTGTTTGTCAACTGTTTCACGACTGCGCATGCGTGAATCGTTTACATGATACCTTTCTTTATGTGAAGAATAAGTAGGTTTGAAAACACTTTTAAAAATCGGTACAAGCTGACCTAATGGTTATCGTACTTGACTCACTGTTTTTTTTTTGTCTTAGTTTCGATCTCAGCTCGAGTATTTTATTTTTACTTACAAAAAGTGAACTATTTAGAAAAAAGCAATACTCGCATGAACATGTCTCAGTTTCTTCCCGTGCTGTTTTTTACTTCCTTTTTTTTTAAGTAATTTGCTGTTCATACGAGGCTAGGTGGGGGTTCTATTGGACACATCCCGTTACAATATATAAAGAAAGAAAGAAACGGTTTGTTTCTTTAACATGTGTTAAGTTGTTAGGAATTCTGAGTTATAGCCAGGATCGGCACAACACTAATTTCAATCCTTGTCTGTAGACATCTTTTTCGATAAGCACTTCTAGTTCAATCCCGTTTCATCGCAATTATGAATTTGATTATGAATAAAGTCTTCATCTTTAAATCTTGATGCAGAAGAGACACAAAACTCCGTAACTGTATTATTAGCAACAGGTAAGATTTTATCAGCTATATATAACCCTGTCTTATCCTGTGCTGATCTCTAAATCGTCTGAGCCAGTCATTGATAAACTTTAAAATTTAATCCATCCATTTGATGATTAGCTTTCGTAATGAGACTCGGCTTGGAACTAGATATGCAATTTTCAGCGCATTTCCACAAAACCATTCGTAAATGCGTCCCAAGATGGAGTACTGTTGCAGTGAGGGCTTCCCTTTATCATAAAACTATCTGATGTTATCCATATACTTTACGAATGTAGCCAAAGTGAAATTCAAAAGTAATACTGATCCCCAATTGGCGAAAGCAACATTTAATCGCGCTTGCTTGGCCAAATGTAGGTGGCTCAGGAAATTGATCTAAAAATAATTCAAAATCCCTTAAATGACGAAGACAATATTGTGTAAAACTTGTATCTCTTTCTTTCTCCCTAATCACTTACAGGCAATTCCTTTAGTAATGGTTTGGCATTTCCTTCGTAAATTAGTACATAATAGTGAAAAACCAAGCCTGACATCGTTGACGCTTCAGAAAAATGAAAAGTTTCTAATATTTTAGATATTCATCAAGTGCAATGTTATGGTATAGCTGGAAATGTCTTCTCAATTATTAAATCATTTCTCTCTGATAAGTTCATAAGAGTGGTGGTTGATGGGCAGAAATCAGAAGCTCTCAGTATTAATGCTGAAGTCCCCCAGGAGTTTATTCTGGACCAAACTCTCTTCCTGGTCTAAATTAATGATCTTCTAAATCACATCCTTACATCATTCATTTATGCTGATGACACTACAATCTATGGTAGCACTTCAAAGACTGTAAATGACAAAGTTCTCTCTGATTCTCTCTCCTCTAATCTTGAGCATGTGGTACAATGGGGGAAGAGGTGGCTGCTTACTTTTAATGCATCGAAAACCAAGCTTATATCTCTACACCATCTATGCTCTGATCCCCATCTGGCATCAATTGAAATGAATGGCTCTCGTCTTGGGGAGGCTTTATGTTTTGACAAGCTTCTGGGCTTGACCTTTACTCCTGACCTGAAATGGAACACATATATCAAATCCAATGCCAAGGTCGCTGGAAAAATGAAGGATCTTTCTATCGATCCAGTAGATATCTCACTGCTGATGCAATTCTCTACCTATATAAAAGCCAGGTACGGCCAACGATGGAGTACTGTTGCCACATCTGGGCAGAAACTGCTAGAAGCAGCTTATCCTGCCTTGACAGATTTCAAAATAGACTTTGTAGCTTAGTGAGGGATGCCCTTTTCTCTTCCCTGCAACCTCTTTCCCACAGAAGAGACCTTGCAAGATTGTCTCTACTTTATCGTTATTTCCATGGCAAGTGCTTAGCAGAGCTTCAATCTATGGTCCTCCCTCGCCAAACTTTCACGAAAAACACTCGTCTAGCCCAAACCACTATCAATAATTTCCCACACTCTATATCCGTGCCTAAAGCTAAATCTCTTTACAATGTACAAAACCGTCTTCGAAATCTAGTGAGTGAGGACTTTTTCTCCACCTTTCTTCCTCTTTCTCACATAAAAAGACGTAGCGTGCCTATCTTTGCTCTATAGTTATTTTCGTGGCAGGTGCTCAACTGAGCTTCTATCTATGCTCCACCCGTTATAAAACATTCACAGCAGACACTCGTCTAGCTACAACCATTGCCAACAATTGCACTCATTATCTCTGTGTGCCTAAAACTAAACCTAAATTCCATGATAAAAATTTCCTTCCTGGAGCTGTCTGTCTGTGGAACACAATACCACGCAGCTACTTCCCAGCTTACTATAACATGGTAGTTTTCAAGTCTAACGTGAAAAAGTTCCTGTTCAACCGTCCTTTTAAATAAAAAAACACTACTCAAGTTGCAGCATTCGTGATAACCACGGTGTTTCTCACTGACAACCTTGCACTAATTAACCCTTATCCCCAAGTGACCTTTGGATTTTAATAATCGGTGCCCTGCTCTGGTAAAAAAAAAAGTATTGCATTAATAATATCAGAATTAGGTCTATCTAAAGTGTTTATATTTCTTATGTCATTGTGGTAATGAAATTGAGCATTATGTCGAATGGCGTCTTTTAAACATTTTATATTAGAAAATGCCGACGTTCTATTGTTAAACCTTTTCATTATTGTCGATGAACTTTAATTATATTTACTCTTTCTCCGATTGTAATTTGTTGCAAAAAAATTTTTAATTGCTCTTTTTTCACTTCCATATATTAGCTTGTTTACTAGCACTAACCATTTTGGTAGATTAGATACTTCAGAAAATGTATATAAATTTTCTGATTTGTATAAATAAACAAAATAGAATTTCCTAATATCAGAATGATGTGCATTAACATTTAGATATCCAATTATTACTGTGCATCATTGTGACATTAGGAAGTTTTTTGTATATATATATATATATATATATATATATATATATATATATATATATATATATATATATATATATTAGTTTTGGGGCGATTAATCGGAATCAGAATATGAAAAATCGGAAATTTTTGGGGTATCGGAATCGGTATTGGAATCGGAAAAATTATAGCCTAATTTCTGATTTCTAACCGATTCTTTTAAATTTTTTTTTTTTTTTGACAATAACAAATAGAACAAACATAAATTGTTTTTTTATTGTTCATTGACAAGATAAGACTGAGAAGGGCCTCAATGGTGGTTTGAAAATCTGTCGCCCTAGCATCCTGGCGCTGCAAAAAAGAATTACCGATTAGTTTACGTTAAATGTAGATTTGAAATTGATCTTCTACTCTAAATACTGAAATGAGTGCTTTTCTTTCCATCAAGTTTTTAAGGGTTTCACACGTAATCACCTATAAAAGTAATATTTCTTTTTGGAATGGGAATTTAGCTGAGTGTGTTAATCTAAAAATTTGTCGTCATTATTATTATTATTATTATTATTATTATTATTATTATTATTATTATTATTGATGTCCCTGATTGACTTGTAAAGGAAAGAACAACACTGATTAGGAAAGATCCTTCAAAGGGAACAGATGCCAATAATTATAGACCAATTACTTGTTTACCATTCATGTGGAAACTGTTAACTGGAATCTTTGCAGAAAAAATTTATGAAAATCTTGTGAGTAATGGTGTTTTCCCTGAAACAGAAGGGGTTTCAGAAAGGCTGAAGAGGTACCAAGGAGCAACTACTGATTGATAAAGCAATAATGCAGGATGCAAGGAAGAAGAAGAGGAATCTGAGTGTAGCATGGATCGATTACAGAAAGGCTTATGACATGGTTCCTCATTCATGGATACATGAAACACTGTTGGTGATGAAGGTTGCTGAGAATGTGGTAGGGCTTTTGGAGACAAGTATGGCTCAATGGAAAACGGTGCTGACAGAAAACAGAGAGGTGATGGGAAGGTTGGCATTAAACGTTGAATATTCCAAGGAGATTCGTTATCTCCACATCATTTTGTAATGATAATGATGTCACTGAGCATCCTCTTGAAGAGAGAAAAACTGGGCTATAACTTTGGATCTGATGACAGACGCCTCAACTATCTACTCCTAATGAATGATTTGAAAATATTCGGTAGAAATGAAAATGAAATGGAGATACTAGTAGAACTTGTGGGGACATACTCAGAAGACATTGGGATGGAGTTTGGGATTAGTAAATGTGCGGTGCTAGTGATGAAAAGAGGAGTAAAGGTTCATTTGAATGGAATAGTGCTGCCAAATGGAGAAATCATGAAAGAAATAGAAGATACAGAGTATAAGTACTTGGGCATGTTGGAGGGTGTAGGCATTATGAAGAGAGAAATGAAGGAGAAAGTCAGGAAGAAGTATCTTAGAAGAGTGAAACTAATTGCAAAGTCGAAACTGTATGGAGGAAACCTAATGAAACAGTGAATGTATGGACAGTCAGTGTTTTGAGATACAGTGCGGGGATTTTAGAACGGTCTGACAAGGAATTGCATGCCATGGATATCAAAACAAAAAAAAGTTTTAGCAATGTTTCGAAGTAGCGTAGCAAGGCTGTATCAAAAGAGGAAAGACGGTGGGAGATGATTGAAAAGTGTAAAAAATTGTGTTAGAACCGAGGAGATGTCGTTGAAGGAGCATGTGGTTGGAAGTGAGGAGTGGATGCTTAAGGTTGTGGTCAATGAAGTGGAGGTATGTGGGACCAAGACTGATTATATGAAACGTATGGATAGAGAAAGGGCAGAGGAACTGGCTAGGAAGAAAATGCATGGAAGGTTCTTCCAGGATATTGCAGAAGTGGCTGATGAAAGATCATGGCAATGGCTAAGAGCTGGGTATCTGGCTAAGAGTACTGAAGCTTTTGTTTGTGCAGCACAAGAGCAGGAATTAGGAACATGATAGTTCAAAAAAGTGGTTCTAGGAGAGGAAGTTGCTGCAGAATGCCGGATTTGTGGTAAGACCTCAGAGTCAATTGCCCACCTTGCAGCAGGGTGTAGTGGACTGGCCCAGAGAGAGTATGGCAAAAGACACAATCGCATTGGGCTCCGGATATATTGGGAGGTGAGTAACAAGGTTGAGGTGAAGTGTTCTGGAAAATGGTTTGAGGAGGTGCCTGATGAAGTGAGAACAGGTGAGGCTGACAAGGTAGAGGTATGGTGGGACAAAAGTGGCATAACGACCAAGCAATTGAAACATAATCGTCCAGGTTTGGTCGTCATTGACAAAGTCCCAAAAAACTGGCAGATTGTAGACTTTTCAGTACCCTGAGACAGGAATGTGAGAGAGAAAGAGAATGAGAAGTGGAACAATTATGCTCCATTGGCCTTGGAGATAAGGCGTATACACGGGTTTAAAACACAAATAATGCCGGTTGTAGTTGGTACACTAGGAGTAGTATCAGGTCGTCTGGAAGGACAATTGAAAAAACTAGAAATCGCCGATGTTTTAGGTCTCTACTATTGTAAGTAACACCAAAATACTGTGAAAAACCCTTCATCGTTGAAATTCCTGGTTTAGAGCCGGGATTGAGGGAAATCCTCTGGAAATGAATCCCGTCCCTTTCCAGAGAGACGTTCATAACCGAAATCAGAATTATTATTATTATTATTATTATTATTATTATTATTATTATTATTATTATTATTATTATTATTTGCATCTCGTTTCTGTTTTTGTTAACAGCAAAACGAATCAATTTAATAACCTACCAAATTTTTATAATTAAAATGAAATTTTAACTTCATTCATAGAGAGAGAGAGAGAGGGCACAGAATAGCCCACGCTCTCGCCATGTTAAAAATAGTTTTCTAAACAGTAACATTATTTAGATATTCGTTCGGAACAATAGTAGAGGTATTGTTAAATATTTTTTTCTTCACATACTTTCCTCATTTTCCCTACCAATCGTCGACTATTTTCAATTTTTTATGAAAACTTTTCATAACATGTTGTACACTAACGACGAACTGATACAATCTGGCTTTGTTTTAAAATCAAAATAAATGTCTTAGAATTTTTAATCAAGTACAAGGAAAATATTTGGGGAAAAATATATGCAGAAATTACCCGGAAATTTGAAAATTTACAAGAAAACAACAAACCTATAATTAAATATTTATTAATTTTAAAAGAATCGGATTCGGGAATTGTATCGGAATCGGAAATTTAGAATTGGTAATTGTATAGGAATTGGGAAAAATTTGGGAATTGTCCAATCATTAATATATATATATATATATATATACTAGCAAGAAGTTTTTCGAGATTGAATGAAGATCAACGAATGTTCCACACCATACTTTTATTGACATCGAACTCAGTAAAATTACCCATTGGAAACAATCAAATCGATTGATTGCCTGCTCTAATTTGGGATCCACTGCGATGCACTTGACGGGAGCTTCATATTCCTTGCTGTAGTGACTTAGTTCATAATATATTGTAGTCTATAATGAACAGTAGAGAACCAGCTGTTGATTTTATAAAATCATTTTTATATAATAACATAAATTAAAGTTTAAAATTCAAGTCAAGTATCATGGTTTAGTTATGCCTTAAACAGAAACATTCATTTCCAACGTGGCCCTGTCATAGAAAAGAACCTGTTGTTGATATTATACTTCGTGATAAAACCTCTCAAACATCTTGTGATCTTAGTCTTTATATGGTATTCAAAACTGGACTGTTCTTTCTTTAATTGGATTTCTTGATTATCGATTAACGGTTTTTCGATACTTATCAGAGGCATTCTGATACAGACTCTATGTCAGAACACTTCCAGATGCATAAAGTATTTTTGTGTGAATTATCATAAAAACCAGCCGTTTCGGAGATTATAGAGAATGAACTCACACACAACGCACACATACACAGACAAAGTGCCTTTTGTATACTTCTATATATAAGTAGAGATAAACAAAAGAGATTTTTTTTAATATCGCAATGTCACAGCGGCGTGTCTCAATATCCTAAATGATAAAACTCTTGACAGTTAAATCGATGGTTGTTAGTTTAATATTGGGCTTAGGACTGGTGCTGGTCAAGCCACACTGAAGAGCTGTGATACAACAAAACACTCTGGATGACTATATATATATATTGTTTTTAAAATATAATTATCCACTGAAACGTGTTTCGTTGTCTACGACTCATCAGAGAGACTGATTCTAGCGAGATTTAAAATCAGCTCCTCGCGGTAATGAGCCTAACCTCTTTATCCGCTGGTCCATCTCGTTTACAGTTTTTGTTATATCTCGATTTGCTTATATGTTGTTTTTGATTTTAGGGATACGTTTTGAATGAATTCAATTATTTACGAATAACTGAATTGATTCAAAACGATTTATAATTGAATTCATTCCAAACGATTTATAATTGAATTCATTCAAAACGTATCGCTAAAACAAAAACAAATAACACACACACACACACACACACACACACACACACACACACACACATACATATATATATATATATTTAGACCCGTAAAATAAATAATAAATAAAGTCAAGAACACATGACAATTATCTCCCCTTAAAACTTGTAATAAAAATATTCTCTCTATATATAAACCGTAGCGTCTTTAAATCAAAAATACGCTAACGGAAACAATTTATTGCACGAGCGTCGTCCTTTTTAAAATTCATCATTCAATAAGATAAAAAGCTATAGCAAACATCTAAATGACTACTTTAACCACAGTTCCTGATTTCAAAAAAAGAAAAATTAAAAGGTAAATATCTCTATATATTTTTAAAGCAAATTTATTATGTAAATTCAAAAATATATATTTTTCTCTACTTATTTCTATCTCTAACCCATATTAATTTTCTTATAAATTTTAAATCCAGACCTTTTATTTCAATTTTTCAGATTCATCTGCCTTACTTTTAATGCTAAGTTTATTTATGGTGTCTTTTAAATTCAATCAAAACCCTCCTGGGTTTGCTGATGAGGAGACCTTGCTTACCAAAAAACTATATATAATTATTCTACATAACTGTATGTATACCACAATAAAAAGCATTGTTTTCCGAAACGATCGTACAGATAATTGATTTTGTTGTTGTTCCTTCTTATGAAACTGATTTTTAATATAATTAAAATTTGATTTTTAAATTTTAAATTATAAATCACATTACTTAATATTGAATTAGCTCTAGGACATTTAACTATCGAGCTTATTATATATCTAAATTACAACGAGCACTTTCTATTTCCTGTATTTTAATTAAACTAGTAATTTCACTGTTACATTAAAATACACTCAGCTCTTTAGACTATTGTTCTAATCTCCTTTAAATATATATATATATATATATATGTTTTTCGGTTTTGTTTGATGGTTTATTTTTTTGCTTAAATTATTAAAATTGTTTCAATCGACAGGACAATAATTTTATCCTGCCGATCTCTTCAGATAACTCAAGTCAATTGTATTTTTTTTTACGAAATGTACGTCCTAATAATAAGTAATAATATTTTAAAGTGCTTAATTCAACACAATTTTATCCTGTGACACTAATTCTGCAGCACGGAATTTACAATAACGTGTTTCATGAAACTGCGTAAAAAACGGCCTCTCGGCATCTGACTACACACGCCGATTTCACAGCTGCTTTGAAAATTATCTTCTTTTCTCCATTTTTTGCGTTTGTTTTTATCTGATGATTATTCGACAAGGAATCGAAAACGTTCGTAATATGTATGAAACATACATACTTATTTTTTTTATTTTAACACACAAAATAAGATCATTAGAAAATGCGTAAAAATAAAAAGGGTAAATTAAGCAAAGTTTTTCTGTTATTTCTAACAATAAGGCTTAAATGAAAAAATAATGCCTAAATACACGGAATAAATGAATCTCTTTTATCATTATAAAGTGTGTCCCACAAGAAGCTGGCGGATTTTTAATTTGATTAACTTCCTCAATATTTAAGTTATCTTACCAATTTTCATACGTAGGTAGATGAGCCTCTCCGTGCTTTTATGAGATATAGTAATGTATCATAGTCTATTTATTCTAATTTTATTTACACAACTTATTCTAGGGTATGTTTTTCATAAGGTCTAATTTTAATTATGAACAATGATATTACTCAAATGTCCACCATTTTCATTTTCACACTCTTTTGCTCTGTGCAGGGCATTGTCCAGCACATCACTTAATGTTTCAGGGCTTATGGCCCTAATTTCCTCCTCTATATTGTTTTAAGGGCATTTATTGTGGCTGGTTTGTTTGCGTATACCCGCTCTTTGAGGTAACCCCAAAGGAAGAAATCTGCACATATGAGATCTGTCGAGCGGAGTGGCCAATTTATCTCACAGCCACGAGAAATTATTCGGTTGCCGAATATTTCCTGGAGCAGATTTAATGCTTCTCGTGCCGTATGCACCATTGCACCGTCCTGCTGGAACCACATTGATCGAGAGACCTCAATTTGACTTGATCTCTTTTTTACTGATGTGGATGAATCCTCGGCCACACTCTCTACTAATCTCTGACGATTTTCATCACTTCTTGCCGTACAGGGTCTACCAGATTTAGGGAGGTCACATACAGATTCTTGCTCATTAAATCGAGCCACCATAGCTTTTATTGCATTGGGAGTAGGGGAATTTCTTGAGTTGACATTTCTGCTATTGACTCATTCAACCGAAAATACGACTCTACAATAAATGTCCGTTTCTCGGTAGTGTAACGACTCATGATGACCTTGGAAGGGTTACTCTAGATGATGTGAAAAAAAAAAGAAAAATATAAAAAATTAAGAAGGTTATAAATGTTTTTTAACTATCAGCTTCTTTTGGGACACCCTGTATAAAATGGTTTGTGTGTGTGTGTGTGTGTGTGTGTGTGTGTGTGTGTGTGTGTGTGTGTGTGTGTGTGTGTGAAGTCGTTCTCTATGGACTCGAAAACGGCTGGGCCAATTTTTATGAAATTTGACACACGAAGTTACTTTATGTACCTGCTAGTGTTCGTAAATAGGTTTTGTATCAGAATGTCTTCGGTAAGTATCGATAATCGATAGTTGAAATAATCCGATGAAAGACGGAACAGGTGATTTTGATCAAAGTTAACACCTTACACAACCTAACATCGCAAGTGCATTTGAGAAGTTTTATTAGCACACAAACCGAAAGGCTCGACAGTAGGTTCTTGGATATGACAGGCGTGCGTTCGAAATTAATGTTTCTGTTTAAAACACAATTGCACCATGATACTTGACTTTTTCATTTAAAACAAAAATCCAAGCCATGATCACCGCACAAGTAGTAAGGCCAAGCATATAAAATCAACAGTATGTTCTTTGATATGACAGGTGCACGGTCAAAATGAACGTTTCTGTTTAGCGCGCAATTGAATCATAATTGATTTTTGCATTCTAAACTTTAATTCAAGTGATTATATATATAAAAAATAAGTTTATAAAATCAACTGTAAATTCTCTACAGTGCAATGTAGACTAAAATGTATTGTGGATTGTCACTGCGGGAAGGCATGTGACCCCCTCCCGGAGCACCGCGATGGGTTCCCGACTAGAGCAGGCAATCAATTTATTGAAAAATGAGTTATTTCACCGGTTTCGATGAAAATAAAAATATAGGGGCGTGAACAATTCGTTGATCATCATTCAATTCCCGAGCGACGTCAGATCTTCCTGCTAATAAATAAATAAATAATTAAAGAGTTGTTTGTAAAGTCATTTAATGATACAAACAATAACCATACAGAATGCCGAATTAATCCTTTTGTATACCTCCCCCTCTCTCTCTTTCTTTCTCTGTCCCTCTCTCTCTCTCTCTCTCTCTCTATCTCTCTCTCTCTCTCTCTCGCTTGCCTTCGATTACAGGTTAAATAAATAGTTTTACTTGTGTTGTTATTCTATTTTTATTATGGACTATTCCACTCTTTTTTATTTTTCTCTCTTTTTTTACATTTAACTTTTAATAAACACACACACATGAAGAAAGAGAGAGGGGGTGGAGGATATGGGGGCGTAAACGAAGTGAGCGACAGTAATAAAAATAGTGCTACCTCCGGTCGTAAATAGTTGGTGCACAAAAATTTTCAGTTTGGTCGGAAATACTTGGTGCATACAAGTTTCAAGTTTTATAAGGCAGTACTTTTGAAAGGAAATACAGGTTAACCAAATAATTATACTTAATTAAATTGACAATTGATTTTACATGCATTCTTACAGTGTATGATTAAATAAATGTACAAAAAATTATGCAAAAAGCTAAAACATCTAACTATTTATTCAATTGTGTTAATTTACTTTTCAATTCTTCTGATATCAAAATTGAAGTGGGAAGTTTTCCTTTTCTTTCTAGCTTTGCTTTTGACATATGCTGAAGCCTGTAATTGTTGCCACCATCACCCAAAATTATTTGTTCCATTGTCTCCTGCAATGTTAGGAAAATGTTGTTCAACTTTGAATTTTCTAATTCTTGAAAACTGGTTTCAACTGCTTCAATTAATTCATCAATATTCTTTGGAGCCTTTTGGTGTTGAATGGATTGGATTGGATTGAAGTAACCTAGGTCAAGCACATTTAGATCCGGACTGTTTGCAGGCTGGTTAACCAGTTCAATGTCCAGTCTTAATCTCTCCGATTCTTGTTTGAACACCGGGTCCGTTGGATGTACGTGTGGCTTAGCATTGTCTTGTTGAATTATGATTCGTTGTGCAATGGATCCACTAGGACATTTGTTCCGTGTGGAACAAGGAATTCACGAATCTGAATTTTCGTGATTGTATTCATGACTTTAGTTACCATTGTTCCAGCAGACCTGTTTCTGCTGTTACGTTTAGCCGCCTTTTGTTTGACAAATGACCAAATTCCAATCTTCCCGTCAAAGTAACATTTGCGATGTGGATCCCAACGAGTTTGAGCCACAGCAGTAAGAAACATTACCTTTAAAATGAAACACTTGCTTTTAGTGGTTCTTAAAGGATCATGCTCGTCTTTAGCTAAATAAATTTTCCTTGCATTTTGCGTCATGTAAAAGCATTTCTCATAAATATATATGACATCAAACCTTTCTCTAAAAGTTCCTCGATTTAAATCCAACTGCGAACGGCAACAATCAACGCGACATTTCATGTTTTCTATCGTGAGAAGCGGTTTTACAGCATTTGAATGTGCCCGAATTTCGCCATCTTTCATCCTTGCAATCAACGTTGTCTTAGATATGCCATATGCTTGAGCAGTAGACCTCAAAGTGGGTCTTTTTCTCAAGGGAATGGTGTTTATTTTTGACAACTGTGAACTATAGTCCTTATTTTTTCGGCCACAGAGAAACTTACGGCCCAAAGAATCCATTGGCACCGATATATCGGACGAACTGTCTAGTGCTCGTGACCAAATTCTGCCTACAGTATTTCTTCCCATACCGAATTTTGTGGCAGCATCTTTGATTACACCTCGGTCTAGGATGCGCTCTTTAGACCTTTGTAGCAACGCTTGCAGAACTGCTGTTCGTCTTGAATGTGTCAATTCTCTCTTATCACTTCTGTTTTTACCTTCTACATTGACATCAACTACATTTTCCATATTTATATAGGCACTGCGGGTATTTTTAAAAATAGATTATATAACAGTCAACAAAGTAATGTGCATAGATTAAACTCTAAATGACTTTTAGAAGGAAAATCGTTCTTTTTCAATTAAGCACGCTCTAAAGTACTACCAGTTACCCTCTAAAACATTGAAATGGTGCGTGACAAAACCTAAAACGGTGACAGTTTTAATTCTGCACCAATTATTTCCGCCCGGAGGTAGTATAAAATAAGAGCGTGAGGGGGTGAGTAAGTCAACTAAGATGCAGTCAAATCGTGATAGAACTATCTAAATTAAGTCTATTTTTTTCATACATATCTCACTCGAAAAATTGAGAAATAATTTAACATGTATTTTGTGTGACTAACAAATAGGAAAACGACTCAGGGCAACACGCAAACAACAACAAAATGACCACGCGATAAAATCTTGGCCTTTCAGATGCCGCACTTCCATTTCTTGTTCTCTTTCAGTGAAGGAGCAATCCTTCACAACTGAGACAATTTTAAATTTTTGTACCGTTTCTCTGCGTTAAAAAAAAACGACTCTGGTATCTAACTCTACCCCGTGAGAAGGCATTGTAAATAGGTACTAGCAAATTTCTGAGCTCCATAAGGGTGCTGGATTTGATTCGCAGGGGACCTAGTTTCGAATTTCACAAGATCCACCCATGCTAATTAACTGTAGACAGCGAAACACGTGCTCGTGGATAATTATATGGAGACATTACACTGATGAAAGTGGACAACGTTTCTATCACCACACGATTCATCAGAGAGGATCAGAATAAAGTTCTAAATTTCTAAAAATGCGAACAGGTTCTTACAACCAAGTAAAGCCAAGCAGATTTTTTTCAATGTTTAAAATTGTTTGTAACATGATATGCATGTGATTATGTTTTTTTTTTTTTTTGTTTTTTTTTATATATGTGTGTGTTCATACAGATGTT
This sequence comes from Euprymna scolopes, assembly GCF_053919585.1. Taxonomy (NCBI): domain Eukaryota; kingdom Metazoa; phylum Mollusca; class Cephalopoda; order Sepiida; family Sepiolidae; genus Euprymna; species Euprymna scolopes. The sequence goes on along the minus strand of NC_136497.1, from coordinate 80,632,464 downwards.
TGGTTATGTAGTCCTCCGGATGCGTGGCATTTTAATGACGTGAGGGTCATGTTTTTTTGGCAGGTGAATATTTTTTTATATCCTTTCTTGGGGTATCCAGATGGAGGGTATTTAGTTCTTTCTCAGTACAAGAACGGTGACACCAGGCTCAGAAAAATGGGATTGAGACGTCAGCGCTTTCGAGGAGGGGTCATGTGACCTGCAAAAAGTGACTGGGCAGCCCCGTCGGCATTTCCTGGTAAGGCCACTTCAGGCGATGAGCAATAAACTTTTTCCTCAAAGAAGGGAAAGCAAAGCGTAGGAGGGTGGACCTCCTAGAACTGCACAGAACTAACATTACACCGCAATCAACAGTGACCAAATAATTACAGGGATGGTCTAATTTCTGTTAATTTTGGGGGCCTTGTGCAAGTATGTTTACTGCTTGATTAACGCGTTGTAGATCAAGAAAATAGAAAATTCCCCAGCTCAGTTTTTGCAAAGTGAGTTTGGTACAGTTCAGTTGGGTTGGATAGTCATAAGTAGGGCTAGAGCAACAGCATATATTTTTCATTGTTTTGACTCTCTCGAGTGTGTATCCGTTGATATCTTAATGCTTTTATATAGAGTAATGTGGTTCTCGGTTGATTAACTGTATCTAACTGTGTCGGATATATACTCAAGAGTCATGACAAAGAACAGAATATACTGTTGTCATAGCCCTAGTCATAAGCACTGGGTACGTAAAAAATGCAGTGGAACTGAGTGAGGATAGTTAGTTTGTATACAAGAAGTGTAAGAGAAAGGAGATGGATGAGAACTCAAACGTGGAGACAGTATATTTCGATGGGAAAGCTATTAAGGTTGTTTACATGTTTTGTTACTTTTGTGATACCGTTGGAACACATGATGGAGTAGGTGCTAGTGTGATTGTATAGAACTTCTGCCATTACTAACCTGCAGAGTGTTACCACTATGCGTCAACAGAAGAGTTTATCAGGCGTTCATGTGCAGTGTGGGTAGGTATGGAATGGAAACCTGGCCAGCGAGGGTTGCGGAGATATGTTGCAGTGAGAGGAATTTTATGAGAATGACATGGCGGATGTGTAATGTGAGTCTTAATGACTGGCTTAGTTATCAATCTCCAGAGGAATGTTAAGTCTGAGCAAAATAAGGGGATGCCGATGGTATGGCCACATTGAAACAATAGATGACAGTTCTTAGATTAGTAGATGGAGAACAGTTGGGGTGGCAGGTGCAGTTGGTATAGGATGATCAAGTTCTCTTGGGAGGATGCGATAAGGATTGACTGTAAGCAAAGAGGGATAAATAAAGACCTGGCTAGAGTTTTGGAAGCCACGTTTTAAAACCCGTCCCAACGCATGCCACCAAGTAAGATGATGATGATGATGATGACGACGACGGCGACGACGACGATGATGATGATAACGACGATGATGATGATAACGACGATGAAGATGATAGTGATGATGATGATTATGAAGATAACAATTATGATGACGAACACGATGCTGCTGATGTTGCTGATGATGCTGATGATAACGATTACGATGATGACGATAATTATGATGATGATGATGATGATGATGATGATGATGACAATTGCGATTACAATAATGCTGATGTTGCTATTGCTGATGCTGCTTCTGACGATGCACGCCCATAAAGGTTCACCTGTATGATTTACCCTTATTAGAAATGACAGTCCGGGGTTTCATTAGCATATCAACGGAACCATCCTTCAGACAAATGTCTCTCTGACGTCAAGCAGATTCAATGCTTCCCCTACCGACGTGTTCTGCGCACCATTTATTATTTGCCCATTTGAGTTGTCTTTTCTTAATTTAACATTTTTGTTGCTTCTGCCTTGTATTTTTTATTTGTTTTAATGATTGGGTTATTTGTCGTATTAGGTTATTAAAGATCATACTGGATGGATATATGAAAATGTGTTTTCATATGTATGTGTCGTATATCTACCTCTCTACCCCCCCTCTCTCTCTCTCTCTCTGCCTCTCTCTCTCTCTCTCGCACACATATAACCTAAGCCTAACCTTTTATCTATATATATGTATATATCTCTTCCTCACCCTGTCTCTATTCAATCTTCCTGCCACCGAGCCCCCTAACGTAGATAAACTTAGACAGGAAGTGGCAATAAAAGAAAAGAAAAAGAAAAAGAAAATAGCAAAGAAAAAAAAAGGAAGAAGAATGACGGATTACAACTAAAACTCATTAGCAATTATTATGACTCATACCATTTGACCTCTCTTGTTTTTGCTTTTTTTCCTTTTTGATATTATTTATTTTCTTTGTTCTTGTTTTTACAAGCTTTTATATTTAACTGTACTTCTTCCTTCTTAATCCAAAAGACAGAAATTAATCATATTTAGATATTATGAAACATATATATGCATCACAAAAACACTCTCTCTCTCTCTCTCCCCCTCTTTGTGGGTGTATATATATATGTGTGTGTGTTTGTATAAAAGTGAAAGTGTCTCTGTGTGTGTCTGTTTGTCTGTCTGTGTACCGTTCCCTACGCAATAAGTCTGTCAATTTTAAGTCTATATACTCGAAATTTGATATACTGAGATTACTAAGAGTACTGAGATTTGTGAAAATCTTTGTAATCAATTTTCGGCTATAAATTTGGCTGTTAAGGGGTCAAAGTTAAGCGATTTGACCTTTGAGAACTCTACCAAACTCCTCCGCCAATTTTGGGTATAAACAATTGAAATTTTAGATGGACATGGATTTAACTTAATAAATTGATTTGAGCCTAAAACAATAAATGTTAAGGGGTCATAATAGGGGTCAAATGAGGGTGGACAGTTGTACGTTTTGGTTTCGATTCTAGCTGATTGCATCCGAGTCATATATATATATATATATATATATATATATATATGCTCCTATGAATTTGTTTTTGTGTATTATTATTCATATAATAAACCAGTTTTTCTATTATGGGTCACCATTTTTTTTTTCTTCTTTAACCAAATGCGTTTATTACCGTTACTCTTTCGTCTCGATACTGCTTAAAAAAAGTATCTCACCATCGTCCATCTCGCCCAGCATACACTTTTCTTCTCCGACCTTAAGCCGGCATTAGTCAGCCATTTCTCGCCTGCGACTTTACACATCCATTTTTTTTTAATGCCGACTTTGTTTCTCCTCCGATCATGTGGTGTCCTTTTTCTCTTATTGTTTTTTTTTTGTGCCAACTCGCGCAAACTTCCTAATTTGCATATGCGCTTTTTTCGCCTACTGCTGCAACTACTAATTTCTTTGCAGGCCAGCCTTCTTTCACTGCTGCTTATATTTTCCCACGTGCTCATATGCGCTTTGATGTTTTTCAGAAACCTGTCCTAGGAGAATGATCGGGTGCGGCTGCATTTTTTCGAATAGGGTCTCAGTTGAATTCCGGTGCCTACAACCATACTTAAGGCCTAGATAACAAGGGTAGCCAATATTAGGTCATATATATGGCAGAAGCATTCGATCCCCTGTCGCACTCTGGGTAAAATTAAAAAATGGGTTTCAGCCAATTTTTACAACAAAACAAATCCCAATGTTTTGCCTTAAAACTCCTCTGATCTTAACTTGATGGATTATTATGTATAGGGCACTGTCAAGAAAGATACCCATCGATGTGCCAATATTACAAAAGACCAGTTAATCAACAGAATTTAAGTGATGTCTGAGGATCTTCCAAGGGAAGGTGTAAAATCAGCATGCTCCAGATTCCGGGCCCAGATTGAGGCTGCAATACATGATAATGGCAATTATTTTAAGTAAAACACTTCGACAATAATCTAATTTCCTTGCCGATTGAATTTCTTAGAAATCAATAAAATTTTATAGATACCAAGAAACACCCGGCATAATTATTTCTACACTCAAACAACACCGCAGCTTACGCAAAAGATGAAAGCCACAGACTTAGATTCGAGTATCTCCCTCCTTCCTGCTCTTCAGTAGAACATATTTGAACTTAAATTTCAAAACTTGAGTTAAGGATTTCCAGGCTGAGGCTGTCACCTTTTGTGTAAACTGTGGCGTTGTTTGATTGTGAAAGTAATTATGTGTGTGTATGTATTTGTATGCATAGATACGCACACAGATATATATAAATATATGTGTGTGTGTATCATGTGTATATGATTATATATATATATATTACATATATATATATGTATGTATATATATATATATATATATATATATATATATTAGTCTGCTTGTGTGATTGATTATAACTAGGAGATTTTATCAAACTCTGTATTCTAATTTATTATCTAGTTGTATGCCTTTTATTACAGATTTTGGTATTTTGCTTGCGTTACGGCTTTGTTCTCCTTGGTTTTTTAGTGTTCGTGTTTTTAATTTTATGCAATCAGATTATGGTTGGAACATACTGTGCCAAACTGAACAACAACAACAACAACCTTCGGGTCAAGATCAAAGTGTAGTATCTGTTCTTCAGATGCTGCAATTCAATTTCTTGTTCTCTGTCAATGGAGGAGAAATCCTTCATGACTGAGACAGTTTTTATTTTTGTTCCTTTTCTCCACATTAAAAAACGACCCTGGTGTCTAACTCTGTCTCGTGGGGAGACATTGTACATAGGAACAACGACGACGACGACGACGACGACGACGACAACAACAACAACAACAACAACGATAACAACAACAACGACAACGACGACGACGACGACGACAATAACAACAACAACAACAACAACAGCAATAATAATAATAATAATAATAATAATAATAATAATAATAATAATAATAATAAAGGGAAAACAGAATTAAGGGGATGAATGATACTATATAACAACCGGTAATGTTGAAAACAACTAAAATATTAAGGAAAACACATAAGCAACAAACGCTAACCAGATATATAGAAACTGCAACTGATAGATGAACACCACATGGAATCAAGGAAACTGGAACCAAAAAAAATCGCAAGTTAACTACATACCCCTCGTAAAAAAAGAATTAGTGTCAGCATCGAATGATGCCCCAACAAGTATTCGTGAACAGTCAAGGAGGATAGAAAAGCTGAAAAAAGCATTAACCAGACCTCCACTGTAAGAATGTAAAGCGAAGTGGAACCTTGAGAAGTTTGTAGCCACACAATTCCTAATAAAGACCAGTGGTCGTTACCAGTGTAGTCAATAGTAAGCGACTGTTGCGATAAGGCAACTTCATTTGCAAAGGTTATTGAAAAGGTGGAGAGCAGTGGAAATCTGGTTGGAGTTATTAGGGAACACCATCGGTTGTTGTGAATGAATAATCTATGATGATGTTCTATACAAGAACTCCCAGTGAGTCTCAGACAAAGGGTACAAGCACAAAAACCGGTAGAAGTACTTTAAAACAAAAATCACAAATCCTATGGGACATTAACGTATAAACAGATAGACCTTTCCAATCAAGAAGACCGGGTGTTATGATAGTCATATAACAAGAAGGAGAAGTCCTACCAGATCATAGATTTTGCCGTTCCAGCAAACACAAAATGGATATCAAGGTGACAGAGAAGCGGAATAAATACGCAGAGATGGCCAGAGAGCTGAAAAGGCTATGAAAAATAAAGAAAGTCAAGAAAACGCCAATAATAGTAGGAGCACTACGAACAATCCTGAAAAACTTTGATAAACGAATGGGAGAAATTGGAATCAGAGGAATGGCTGAGAAGATACAATGGATAACAATAACGGAAAACGGCTGAAATATTAAGTTAAACCCTTGAATGTAGACTAATACACGTGAGCAACAGAGGCTAGTCGTATATAGAGAAACTACTACAAGTAAAGCGTAAGGAAACACCATATGTAATCAATAAAACTGAAACTGTATAATTGTAAGTTACCCCCACCCCCCTAAAAACGTGTGGGCACCAACCGTTATCACACCAAATAATCCAGGAAAGTAAAGAAGGATGGAAAGCCCAAGGGGGGGAGCACTAACCAAACCCCCACTGGATGAGTGCAAAGAGACTGGGGACCTTGTGAAGGCTTATTGCCACCCAAATTAAAATGAAGATCAATGCTCACTACTAATGAAAAATCAATGGAAAACAGCTGTTGCGATAATGCAAATTGATTTACAATAATCATCAATAGAGGTGGAGAGTACTAAATATCTGAGGAGACTTGTTGTCACTCAGACTCCTGGGAACATTACAGGTTGTTCTCAAAGAGAAATTTTGGATGATGGGCTGTGTGGAACATGCTTGTGAGTGAAATAATAATAAAGTTCTGTAACCTTGGAAAGACTATATGTCACTCAATTTCAGGGAAGACCAACTGTTCTTACTACCGAGAAATCATGGTAAACATCTGTTATGATAATGCAAATTGATTTGCATTGGTTATCGAAAGAGGTGGAGAATTCGGGACATTTGTGGAGACTTGTCACTCGGATTCTAGGGAACCCTATTAGTGACCTGTAACTAGTAATGACTTGTGAGAAAACTTAATGAATAAATAATATGTGAAGAGATAAAATATTCCTATGCTGGGTTTCCCAACTTTTCTTTATTTATTTTAACCAAGATTAGAAACAAAGTACATTTGTAAAAAAAATATTCAGGTCGATAATAGATATCGTCTAGAAAATAACTGAAGCGCTATAGCAAAAAAAAAAAAAATAATAATAATTTGAAAATCTTTAAAAACCAAACCATTTTATATAATTTTTTTTATGAAATGACTAGCGGCTGCGCCGCGTCGACACACACAACGCCGAGTCAAATACAAAATCGAGTACACTCAACATCAAGTACAATCAACATCAATGCTTATCCTTTACCATTATTTTCATGGTAAGTGCTCGTATGAGCTCCAATCTATGCCCCTCCCCTCGCCAAACTTTCACAAGAAACACTCGTCTAGTTGAAAACACTATCAATAATTCCCCCCACCCTTTATCTGTGCCTAAACGTAAACGTAGATTCCATGAACAAAGTTTCTTTCTTAGAACTGCACACCTGTGGATCTGTCTTCCGCTTACCTGCTTTCCAGATGATTACAAAATGGCTGTCTTCAAGTCCAACATAAACAAGTTCTTGATGCACTGTGCCCCTTTACCAATCCAATTTACGAAATTAACTCTACTAACGATTACTATGATATTGTCCCATTGACTATTGTACACTCTTTAATCCTTATCCTCGAGTGGTCTCTGGGCCTTGATAAGCGATGACTCCTATGTAAAAAAAATGGTCAAAAGAACTTCTAACGATAATACGGAGGAAGTGGTTTTCAAATATGCAATTATTTTGGCTCTTAGATCAACTGTCTAACTGTGATGCCGTGACACACGTACAGACAACTTTGCTTTATATATAAAGAAAGATATGTAAAGTCGATAGAAAAAATAAGATACATCTGTTGGATGCTATATTAGGAAATTTTGATATATTACCGCTTCTAATGTGATGCCTCAATCATGATTTGTTGTCTTAAGTTGTTTGTTTTCATTTGTTCATTGTTTTATTTCTATCTTTTATTTCTTATCTATTGTAAACTTATCCTTCATCTGTATTTTTTTTCTTTTGCAAGTGTCTGCGGTATCCATTTTCAGATTTGGTATCTGACAACAGACTCGCTTATTATCGGAAGTGCAGAAAAATGATATGTATGTTTGCATGTGCAGGCATAAAAATCCATTTGTGCTGCTTTGTGTATATTAATCCGTAAGCAGATAGGAAAATACACACACACACACACACACACACACATATATATATATATATAATTTGTATATATATATTGTGTATATATATATATATATATATATATATATATATACGTGTTTACATACAATTAAATACGTTTACCCACAAAGGTTGTGTTTTTCATCGCATTTACATTAATATTAAAAGTCTATTTTTTATATGTAAAACTTTTATAAAGTGAACTTCTTAATGTACTCAGTCATGGATATGCGAGCGACTAAATAAAGGTTAACTAATTAGTATATTCTTTGAAAATCGAACTTTAAATAATTATTTATTCATTTTTCTATTATTTCTTTTTAGATAATCAGTTTCATTTAACTATTATGCTCAGTTCTATTTTGCATTATTAGATAGCATTTAAATGCAAACATTCTAGCAAATAAAATGCACATATATATATATATATATATATATATATATATATATATACATATATATATATGTATATATATATATATATATATATACTTTTTGTTTGTTTTACATAAGCGTTAATATGGATGGATGCCAGTGCCTGACATTACTGATTTTTTTTTTTTTTGTTGACAGGTGGGGTGGAAGACATACTTCCAGCGGGCAACGCCGGTACACGGGTCCGGCTAGTGTATATATATATATATATATATATATATATATATATATATATATATATATATATATATATATATATATATATATATATATAAAGCAAGTGAAAAAAAAAGTAAAAGCATTCTATTTTTTCTTACACTTGGCTTTACAAAAAAAAAAAAAAAAAAAAACAGTGAAAGAAATTTCATTTTTTTTCTTCAATTTTCGCAAAGCACGCACGCGTTTAACAAGCTTATTTTGCGGCCTCTTGAAAACATAAGCACTCGTGGCCGCGTGGGCAAAATAATGTGCCCCTAAGTTTTTGCCGTCTTTCGCGTTTCACGTTTGAGCCCTGGCACGGCGGCTCATTCTATTTCTTCCTTTTTTTTCGGCCATACGGACACTCTCTGCTATTTTGATTGAAAGAAAAGTTGTTTTGATTCTTTCTTATTTTTTTTTTGGGGGGAAAGGGTCAGCGCATGGTCAACAAAAAGTGTTCAATATCCGTAGAATAGCTTTTTCTCTTTGTATCCCTTCTGCCGAAATATCTGGCGAGGGTGTCACGTACTTTTTTCTTTTCTTTTTTTTTTGAGGGGGAAGGGGCGATTACATTTTCATGTTTTATCCGTTCTTTTATTTTTGAAATTGTTGTGGAGTTATCGACGTTTCCCACGATGAAAGTGAGCAATATCATTAGTATTAGCAGGTGTGTTCCAAACGGAACTTTATGTCAACTCGAGCAACGCCGGGTATCCATGCTAATATATATATATATATATATATATATATATATATATATATATATATATATATATATATAGAATACGTTTATCCTATTCAGTTTTTATTCTATACCAGTTTGAACGACAGAATCATAATTAATTCCATATCAACGGGAAAGGTTTTCGTATTATTTGGATTCTTCAGATTAGTATTGTCATCTTTCTCAATGTTTTGGTCAATATAACTTCCGACCTTCATCTGGTGTATCTTGTGGAACTAGGGAATCTTTCTGTTCAACTCAGGAATCTACGAGATTGCATGCTCTCGTTTGGTCAGATATGACTGGGCAGAAGTCCTAAGGGTGCTTATGCGCTTATTATACCGCACTATTTTTTTTTTTAAGTAAATTCAAGTTTTACGATATCTTATGTTTTTATTAAATTGTTAGGCGAAAGTACAGAATCATTACAAAAAAACATTCCTTCTCCATGTTAAAAATGGCTTTCTAAATAATAACGGTATTATTTCAGTACGGTACAATAAGTGCATAGATACCATCATAAGTAATTTTTCAAGGACCTGTAGTGTAGTGGTTATAGTACTTGATAAAATTCAGTATCAATGTTGCACTTTTCTAGAGGCTAAACGTTCAATTCTTAGTGTGGCCGATACTGAAAATATAATGGCGAATTACTTAGAACTTCTACCCAATCATGCTACCGCCAAGATTAAGTAAAGAATTCGTTCATATGTAACAGGGCGCTGACACGCATATGCAAATGCATGTGTAATGACGTCACCGGTAAAGAAAAAGACTATAAAAAGAGAAAGGGCACGTCCGAGAAGACGATCGCGTTAGAGATATAAAATACATTCGAGAGCACGTAAGAGACGTGGGTGACATCAGAGCGGTGATGGGAAGGCACGCGTGCCAGGAGAACGAGGAAATAAATGCCATTGTTACAACGAGAGAAAAGCGAGTTGAATTTCTTCCCTAAGCTCCGTCTACTTAGCAACGTGCTGTGTAACGTGACACAAAATTAAAATTCTGTGCTAATTCTCCAGTTCAGAAAGATTCGCGAGCAACAGAAAGCTTCCGGAGTTCGACAGAAAGGTTGTCGATTTCGACAGAATTATTCCCGAGTTCAACAGAATGCTTCCGGCGTTCGACAGGAAGATTCCCGAGTTCGACACGATACACTAAAAGAAGGTTGTCGGCTACGTCGACCGAAGCATTGTGTAAATAACACTCAAGCCGAGAACAGTAGTCCGAAGAATCTAAATAATACGAATAACCAATCCTCGTCTCAATAAATTCTGAAACGTAATAGGCAAGGTTTTCTAAATAATAAAGATATAAATGTTCTGAAATGCAATAGATTTTTTCTTATTGTCCTCATCATGCACAGATAAGTTACATAGGCATCGTCGCAGAAAACATGCAAGCGACATTCTATATGCAAAAGTTACAATTCATATATATATATATATATATATATATATATATATATATATATATATATATATATATAACGTCTGAATACGATGGTGGTGGGAAGAAATTTATCATGCTGGCTCTTACTCTGAGCAGTTGCATACAAATATGTTTTCAAGGATGAATCCTGCTTCGTGTTCATCCTCGCATCTTTGACCTTCCTGTTCCTGTTCATATCTTAGAGTACGGATAGATTATTATCGCTACAAAGAGGAACTGAATATAAAGCATTTCAGCTCTTTATAATTATTCGATCAGAATTGTCCAGCTTTAATTTCCTGTAGTGTTCTTTGGAAACTGTAGTAGATCTCTGTTGTTACCATGACAACACTTCTAGCCGATTTCTCTGATTGTTTTGGCAGCCATCAGGTATATGTGTAATATTTGTTTTGCTTTCATTACTGGATCACTGCAGCTGGTAATGTAGATGTGTAATTGAGATGGCTACCATGCTATTATTTAGCCATGGTGGCTGGTTAAGGGAAATATAAAAAGAGAGAGGGACAGAGGATGGGGGGATGGTAAGAAAATAGTTGTACAAATACATAGGAAAGTAGAAAAAATGGACATTGAAGGAAAAATAGGAAAATAAAAGGTGAAAAAGGGAATAGAATTTAAAATATATATATATAAATAGAACAGAACGTGAGTGTAGGAAAACAAAGGGCGAAAGAGAGAATAGAAAAAAAAATGAAAATAGAACAGAAAGTGAAAGTAGGAAAAAATGGGCAAAAAGAGAATAGAAAAAAAAAAGGAAAATAAATAGAAACTGAAAGTAGGAAAAAAATGGGGGAAAGAAAAAATAGAAAAAACTGAAAATAAATTGAAAGTGAAAGTAGGAGCATAAAAGGCGAAAAAGAGAATAGAAAAAAAAACCCTGAAAACAAATAGAATGTGAAAGTAGGAAAATATAGGGCGAAAGAGAGAATAGAAAAAAACGGAAAATAAATAGAAATGAAAGTAGGAAAATAAAGGCCGAACGAGAGAATAGAAAAAAAAACTGAAAATAAATAGAAAATGAAAGTAAGAAAGGAGTGAGAAAATTCAAAAGAAAATTGAAATAGAATATAGGATGAAAGGAGAAATAGAAAGTGATAAAGAAAGTAAGAAAACAAAGGGCGAAAGAAAGAACAGAAAAAACTGAAAAAGAAAGGATAAGTGAAAACGTGGAAAATACAAAATTACTAAAAAAAAAGGAAAAAGAGAAATTAAACAACAGTAAAGAAAGGAAAAGAGCAAAAAAGAAATAAATGAGGAAGAAAAATTATGAAACGAATAAAGAAATTAAATGATTTAAGAAGGAAATCGTGAAAACATTTTAAAATGAAAATTCAAAACGAACAATTGAATGGGTTATTGGGCAGAAAAATATAGAAAAACGTTATAAAAAAGTAAAACGAAAGAAAAATATAATACATCGGACTCATTTCATTTGGCTACACTAGCAGGATCCGTGTCCTGGCGTTTCCCGGGTGAGGATATAATAGAACGATTTAACTATAAAGAAATTTTCTTAGTATCCAAAAATGTATAATAGTGACGGAAGCAGTTCCAATTTTCCAGAGAAATCCGAATCAAGTTTCGATGCTTCTGCACAATACGAACCGAACTAAACCGACTTTCAAGCTAAAGCTAATACTTAGTTTATGTTTATGTTAGGATTAGTTTATGATTAGTTTATTGTTAGATTAGTGTAAGATAATTGTTAAAGTTAAAAAAGCAGTTTTGTTCCTATTGTGTAGATTGTTATTGGAAGTTCGTTAACGAACTTTATAGTTATTTTACTTGCCGCAAAACGAGTATATTCTATTATGGCCACATTCTCTGTGTCAAGTGGTCGGTAATTTAATAATTATGTTGTATATTGGTTTATATTGAAGATGATATATTAAAACGTGTCATGTGTTATCCAGTGGATGTACGATATTGTTCTTGTAACAGACAGATAATAAGCGTATAAATCGTATGTATGTTGTTAGCCAGGGGACATGATATTGACGTGTAAACTAAGTCATGTTGTATCAGACTTATCGCACGGGATATTTATCTGTCCAAAAATTGCGAAAGTATTCAGTTATACGTCTCAATTATCCGAAAGTGGACTCAAAGTGGGTGCTCATTTCGCAGTAAATTTATGTTACACTTTATTTTAAAATTAAAAAAACGTTTTAAATGTTTGTAGTTTTTTTGTTCTGTCAATAACTAAAATCGCGAAAGTTAAATTTAAAGTGATTTTATTCTATTAAAAGTATTCATCAAATTTTAGATTGTCTCCTCCTATGCTTACCATACCACTTCCGGAAATGACGCATTAAGCAGAAAAAGAAAGAATGACGAAAGTGGTGTAAAAAATAAACGAAAGGATTTATGAAGTAGAAAACGAAAAAAATGAGTGAAAAGACAAAATAAAGAAATTATATACAAAAGAAATTCAAGATATATATAAAAACACAGAACATGAAAAGAGATAAGAAATAAGAAAGGAAAGGTGAACGAAAGAAGATAAGTGAAAAAAATAAATATAAAAGAAGAAAAGAAAGAAAGAATCGAGCGAAAGAATAAACATTATATATATATATATATGTAATTATTTTTTTTTACTATAATAATTAAATACCTACAGACACTAGTGTTTCATCCTTTCGGGATTCTTCAGTGCAGGGTGTCACGATTACTACCAGTCGAACGATTCGAACCCCGCGACACGAGACATCTCTGACTCGATTAGCAGAGGCCGTATCCATTCGGCTACCATTAACTGTGTGAAATAGCGTTGAATTTTAAACATTTTAATTTAAATGTTCATTACGTCAGACAGACAGTGATCAAATCGTTATACGATGATCTACGCATAAGAGCTAAATTGACCGACTTTTAATTCAACTGAAAGTGCTCAACGATAAGAAACGAATTTATTAAAGGAGCTGTCATAATTATTTTTTTTTACTATAATAATTAAATACCTACAGATAGTGAATACAAAACAAAAGACTAGGTCCTGGATATGACCTTAAGCTATATCCAGTGGTGAGGCCCCAGCTTGCTGGCTTTGGGGAGTGTGGAGCCACCCTTTAATTACCATTGCTCCCAGGTCCACTCGGACCCGTAGTGGTAGTACCTGTTAGGGTCCCAACTATGGATTAAATAGAAATTGACTTGAAAACAACAAATATATTCTATTAAAAAAATTTTCTTCAAAATCTGTGGATTCGGCATTAAATAACATGAAAAGGGTTGATATGCCGTAAAACAAAAACAATCAACCAACCAACAAAAGAATATATTCCAAAGTTCATGATATTGCCCATCTTATAATTTATTCCTTTAATTCAGTTGACCTTTACAATTCTTGACAATATCTGTCAAGAATTGTAAATGTCGGCTGAATTAAAGGAATAAATGGTCAACATCATGAACTTTGGAATATAGTCTTTTGTCATTTATTTATTATATTGCTCTGTAATTACATTGAGGTTTTTAAATAAGGATTGATATATATTATAAGAAAATAAATTTCAACAGGAATATATACATATATATATATATATATATATATATATATATATAAGTTTCAAAATGTGCGAGAATATATAATTGTTTAAACTATTGCATTAAGTTTTTTGCAAATAAGTATTTTCCAGGTATTAAGCTAAAATATTCTATTTTATTTAATGCGATATTCGTTTTCAGCACACCCGAAAAACTATAGAAACATGTTTTTAAAGGTAGGTTTTGTATTGGTCTACCAGGCAACAATTACCAAATAAACACAACCCCTAAATTAAAAATAGACGCCCTCC
>NC_136497.1:80595615-80615615 GCF_053919585.1 Euprymna scolopes | reverse complement strand
GTAATTATAATTCTTTCTTAGAAAGATCGGGTACCTAAGGTAGGGACCAAGAGAAGATTGCCAATGACCTAAGTGGAATTGATTTTTTGTGGTACGAACTGGATTCGAACTTGGAGCATCCACATCGTCAGTCCATGTCGTTAACCACTTTACATTCCAGCGTGAACAAATGAGTCCTAAAATATTTATAAAGCAGAAAAAAAAGCAACAAAGAGAAAAGACGAGAGAACAAAATATAATGTAAGGATAAAAAATAAAAAGAAAAGAAATTCGAAGATTATAAAGGCAAAAAAGATAAACGAAAGTAAAAAAGAAATTCGAAGATTATAAAGGCAAAAACGATAAACGGAAGTAAAAAAGATGACATTAGAAAAGCAGGAATTATCTAACAACAGGAACAAAATTATTAGGTTGTTGCAAAAATAATATCGTTTTTTGACGTTCAACTATATATATAAAAAACGACATTGTCTTTGCCCCAACTTAGTATCATACGTACTAAACATTCTAACCTGTTAAAAACGAGAAAATGTTATAACCCGTTGACTTAGATTGTTTAAGGCAAATATCTAGAGAAACTGTGGTATTGTGATGACTTAATTAATCAATCCTAATTAATATCTTACGCAGTGTCGAACCGATATCATAATGCATAGTTCGATGAACTTTATCATAACAAAGGTCCGTACAAAATTTCAATCTCATCGGACCGGTAGTTTCCGAGCAAGCGTGACGAATAAACTTAGTATCGTGGTGACTAATCGCTATTAATTCCTAACTGTAAATCGAATGGATACCATAATAGTTAATTCGCTGCACCTTATCATAACAAAAGTACATAAAAAAGTTTCAGCCTGATCGGACTAGTAGTTTCCAAGAATAAGTGAAAAAGACAAACAGACAAACATGCAGACCAAGAGAAATATGATATAGATGTCAAAGTAAGAAGATTAGATATTAGCAAATAAGTAAAAAGATCAAACAAGAAAGGAGAAAAAAGTCTCATCTTCTCTGGCAATTCTTTCTTCTGAAAACACACAAATAACTGAACACAGAATATTTCTTATAAAGAGTTGCTTCTGAAAACTATCTTCACAAAACGTAGTGGATATACTGGTAAAGTTTGATAATTAAAACACATACACTGCCTGGCAGTCTTTGCGGCATTTGCAAATAAGCAAGGCAGCAAAGAGTGGAGTCGGAGCAGTGACAACAATCTAATGAAATCTTATTAAACTGGCTTTTTAGCTGATGGCCTTTTCGAGGCCATGTCAAGGGTGATGACACGGTGTCTTAATTGTGAATCTGTTCAAATAAGCTACAATGATGTTGCCCGTGTGTCTCTTTTGGGCATATCAGACAACGGAATTGGTTATGGCCGAAAAAAATAAGAAAGAAGGAATAAAAACAATGTACGAATCACGAATCAATGTAGAGACATGCACGTAGCCAAGTGGATAACAGGATACAAACGGGCGTTGTTGGAGAAGAAAAAAAAAAGATAGACGCCATTAAGGTGTACGTACAGAGAGATAAAGAAAGAGAGGTCGAAGGAAATGGAGAAAGAGAAAGAGAGGCGTAAGAGAGAAGGAGGAGCTAGCAAATCAGAGAGAGAAAGAAAAGAGTAAAGAGAATAGGAGGAGAGAGAGAAGGCGGGATAGGGGCAGTTAAACAAAGAGAGAAAGAGAGAGAGGGGAGGGGAGAGGGAGAGAGGAGGACAAGGAGCGCAAGATAGAGAAAGAGAGAAAAAGAAAGAGAGGGAGAGAGGAGAATGGACTAGGGAGAGAAAGAGAGAGAGATAGGGGAACGAGAGAAAGAAGAAGAAGAAGAAGAAGAAGAAGAAGAAGAAGAAGAAGAAGAAGAAGAAGAATTGAATGGATAAAAAAATTAGGGGTGAACTTGTTGGCAACTGGAATAGGATTATCCGAAACAAATCAAGTGGATGAATCATAAAGCAAATAGCGGTACCCATTGCTGCGATGCGTTTCACGGTGATGCCTCATTTGACGCTAAAACAGGATGTCTGGGATCAGAGTGTACATGTCTGCTTATAATACCTTAAGGCAACACGCCATCAATTTATACCAATATTTGTACATCTCACTACAATGATTGAGTAGAATTTATGCTTGATATATATATATATATATATATATATATATATATATATATATATATATATATATATATATATATATATATATATGAGCAAACAGTTAATAAAATATGTTAAAAAAACACTTTGAAATGAGTTAAAAACATATTTAATCTGAAAAGGAAACACTAGATAAATGGATAGTCCTTAATCCGCGGAGTTTCGAAGGAATACTCTCCTTCTCATCAGAGGGTAGGAATTAGAAAAATGCAGGATCGGATTTTGCATGCAAAAGTATTTGATGAAACAACAAGTAAGTCAAAGATCTTACTTGAAAACAAAATAAGTTAAGCAGAGGGAATATGGTAAAGAAAAAGGTGATTACACATGAATGGATAGTCTGGTGGAAGATAAAAAATCCAGTGACGGTAAAATCCAAATGTAAAACTTCAAGAAAGTTAAAAGAATTTCCATTTGTACAAGTAAAATCCAAGGAAATCCCGTAATTGGAAGGAGATGGTCCATAATAATCCAAAGGCAGAAATCCATGGAATAATTCACAAAAATGTGTACAAGGAAAAAAATAATATTAATAACAGAAAAATAAGATGTGCTTTTCACTCTACTTCCGAGACATAACTATATATATATATATATATATATATATATATATATATATATGTATATACTAGCAGGGCGTTGCCTGGAATTGCCTAATGATCAACAAATTCTTCACACTTCCATATTTTTATTGTCATCGAAATCGGTGAAATCTCCCATTTTTTAATCAAATCGATTGGTTGGCTGCTCTAGTTGTGGATCCATCACGATGCACCAGAAGAAAGCTTACATGCCTCTCGCAGTGACTTGGTTCACAATACATAGTAGGCTACATTTTACTGCAGATAACATACGGTTGATTTTTACAAAATTATTTTTCTCGTATAACAGCTTGAATTAAAGTTTTTAAACTTTAATTCAAGCTATTATATATAAAATAATGTAATAAAATAAACAGTAGATTCTCAACAGGGCAATATAAACTAAAATATTGTGGATTAACTTACTGTATGGATACATCTAAAGATTCCTCCCTG
Organism: Euprymna scolopes; assembly: GCF_053919585.1. Classification (NCBI taxonomy): domain Eukaryota; kingdom Metazoa; phylum Mollusca; class Cephalopoda; order Sepiida; family Sepiolidae; genus Euprymna; species Euprymna scolopes. The sequence goes on along the minus strand of NC_136497.1, from coordinate 80,612,423 downwards.
TGCACCGCGATGGGTCCCCAACTAGAGCAAGCAACCAATCAATTGAAAAAATGGGCGATTTCACCGATTTTGATGACAATAAGTGTGAAACAATCGTTGATCATCATTCAATCTCAGGCTACGTCGGGTTTACCTACTAGTACACACACACATATATATATATATATATATATATATATATATATATATATATATATATATATATACTGCTGATACAAAAATTTAAGACCAATTAAAAATCTTTTTAAGAAAAACTTTTTTGTAAGGATAGATTTTAAACTCTCCTGCCTTAAGGTTACCAATACTACAATCTAAAAGGTTATGGAAACAAAAAGCTACACTCCAAAGATTTATTTTTTAAATTTATATTTTTATTAAATTAGGCTTTTTACACATGATCAAAATTATAAGACCAGAGATAAAAATTCTATTAAATTGTACAAAAAGTGTATGAAAAGTGTATGAAAACATTCAACAATCAAACTTAATAATGAGTTCTACCTTTACTGCTTTTGATGACTTCAAAAATTTTTTGGGAATGCTAGAAATAAGGGTTTCCATTAAGGTGTGGAGGATCGTGCTCCAGTTTCTGAAGATTGTTTCACGAAGTTCATTTTTTGTTGAATATTGTTTGCCATTTCGATAAACCTCTCTTGTCATCCATCCCCAAACATTTTCAATTGGGTTCAAGTTCGGTGAGCATGCAGGATGTCCCCAGAGATGGACTCCATTTTCTTGTAGAAAGCTCAAGTTCCATCTTGCAGTGTGGATTGTAGCATTATCCTATTGGAATAACTATCCAATACTACACATTCATACAAACGATGACCCTCCATTATCAAAGATGCTTTTTGTAGCATGCTAACATAACCAGCTGCTGTCTGACGACCATCCACCACTTGGACCTCCATCGTCCATCTCTAAGAAAAGGCACCCCATACCATTACGTCCCCTCCATCACTATGACATGTGGAAAAAATTTCAAGGGGCAGATTTTTGTCATGCTAATATTCCTGGAAGCCATGAGGACCATCTAAATTGGATTTTTTCCTCATCAGAAAACAGGACTTCTCAACGCCCCAGGTTTGGTATTCATGACCAAATCTTAAGCGGTTCACTTTGTGACGTGGAAGCAATCAAGGTATTTGTTTACGCATTTTATTTACCATGCCTTTTTGTTGTAAGTGTCGCTTGATGGTTATTGGACTGCAATCAGCATCTGTAACCACCTTAATTTGACTAGAAGAAAGTCCTCTGTCATTCATAACAACCCGTCTGATTCCCTTACTCAATGCAGGAGAATTTTTTTTTTTTTGGAGGGGGGGGGGTAACCAAAGGATTTTGCTTTTCCATAATTCTTAGTGTTCTTTAGAAAGTTTCAAATAACAGTTTTACTGTGATTTATTTTAGCTGCTATCGTTCGCTGTGGCAAATCTTGCTTATGGAATCCCAGAATTCGAGAGCTCAACTCAACTCAACTCAACTTCGGTTAGTTTTCTTGCTTTTGGCATGGTAACACCTTTACACAGTGATTGCTTATCTCTAACTTAAGTAAAAACATTAGAATTACCATAAATCTAACAATTTATACCCTTGGTTAATAATTCTGATCATGTGTAAAAGCCTAATTTAATAAAAATGCAAATTTTTAAATAAAATTTTTTGAAGGTACCTTTTTATTTCTACAACCTGTTAGATTGTAGTATTAGTAACCTTAAGTCGGAAGAATTTAAAATCTATCCTTAAAGATTTTGAAGTGGTATTAAATCTTGGATCAGCAGTGTTTGTGTGTGTGTGTGTGTGTGTGTGTGTGTGTGTGTGTGTGTGTGTGTGTGTGTGTGTGTGTGTGTGTGTGTGTGATAGACATTTTAGCCTGTTAAAAACAGAATGATTAATAGCCCTTTGATATAGAACAAGTGCATTGTGACAAATTGGTGGTTAAATATGATTACATTTGTGTTCATTTTTTTTGCATTAAATACTAAGCTTAATGATCCCTATTGATAGTAGACTAATTATTCCACTGTACCTCATCATACAAAATTACAGCCAGATTGGCCCAGTAGTTTCCGAGAAAATATGAAACCGACTCACAAACGAACAAAAAGACACACTGAGAAATATAATATAATATAATATAATATAATATAATATATATATATATAGAAAATAAAAAGGAACAAACCGTATTATGTGTTCATCAACGTTTCGTCTTTATTTCGAGACTTCCTCTGGATGAATGAGATTAAGAAACCAACAAATATACCGGTATATTTTTTGGTTTCTTAATCTCATTCATCCAGAGAAAGTCTCGAAATAAAGACGAAACGTTGATGAACACATAATATGGTTTGCTCCTTTTTATTTTCTCTATTTTGTCGGAATACTATTTCCATTATTTTCATCATATGTATATATATATATATACATGCATATATATATATATAACTACTTAATTTACTCATAAAATTAATATATGAAAGTATAGATTTATGCGTAAACTTTAAGTATTTACTTCAAAAGTGCTCAATACGTAGGTAGAGCTAGTTAGTAAGTTATCAAATATATATGGCGATTAAGCTACACTGAATATTCCGCGTTTTATCCACTCTAGGACTCTTCAGGCTTATGCAGGAATATTTAGTGTAGCTTAATCGTCATATATATTTATAACTTACTATATATATATATATATATATATATATATATATATATATATATATATATATATATATATATATTATAATCTTATTATAGACACGTTATTTCCATTTTTTTAATTTTTATATGCATATTTATTTTATATATACTTTAAACTATTAAAATTTCTCATGACAAATAATCTCTAAACTGGAAATTTGTCTCCTGTTTTCATGTTTAGTATGGTACTTGAAGTTTAAACAGTCAATAAAATTATTATACCCTTTTTTAAAATGTTTATTAAACGTTAGTTACAAAAAATATGTATGGTTAAGAATTGCTCAACATCAAATTTTGAGTTATCTATGTATTAATATGATAACATGTGTGTTATTTTCTGTGTCACGCGTATATCCAGGCCGTTTAATTGCTATGTACTTCCATTTCTTATAATAAATAATTTTCCCAAGAATTCTTCATAAGTTTTGGTTTTGCTTTCGATTATAGCTGATGGCACTCATGTCGTTTAATTTTTTAATAAATAATTTTCCCAAGAATTCCTCATAAGTTTTGATTTCGGTTTCGATTATAACTAAGGACATTCCAATAATCTTTTTTTTTTTTAAATAATTTTATCAAGAATTCTTCATAAGTCTTGGTTTCGGCTTTGAAGGAACTAAAGTTATATATATAACTATATATATATATATATATATATATATATATATATATATATATATATATATATATATATATATATATATATATTCATAAGTTTGGAATTTGGTTTTAATTCAAGCTGATGAACCCAAGTCATATAGATATATTTTTGAAATTGCAACTTTATAATATATAAAAATCGATAGAACATTAACTCTATAATCCAATAAGTCTCCTGTGTACCATGAGTAAGTTACTAGAGTCCATATTAAATAAGGAAGTAGTCAACCAACCATCTCAGCAGAAATAACCTCCTTGGTGACATGCAATATGGTTTTTGCTCTGCTAGATCTACAGCAGATGTGCTAACAGTTTTATCTCATAGGATTAGTGAATCTCTCAACAAAGGCTTCTTTTCTAGAGCAATTCAAATTTAATAATAATACTATATTTATTGCTTATACCCGTCCTGAGACTGATATTTTACTAGTATATATTTCACATTTTTCGCCTGTTGATTTTCTCTTGGAATGAAACACAGCCAGTCCTGTTATTAGAGGTACATGTGACCAATTCGGTCACAATCTCTATCATTATTCAGCTCCAATCTTATTTGAAACTTCATATACATATATGTTGAGAGAACTTGAATGCTTACAAGATACTGTTCTCGGGTGTCTAAGGCATCTCTGTAGAAAGGTTTGTCAGGTAAACATGATATGAGGATATTTTCAGTCTTCGCATTCAAGGGTTATTATTATTATTATTATTATTATTATTATTATTATTATTATTATTATTATTATTCACGAGGAGTTTGCACACAATCTGTGGTGTTACTGGAGTCTGGGTGACAAGTCTCCTCTGATATCCCGTACTTATTATTACTATTTCTATTGTCACGTTTTGTGCCTAGCTGTTGTTATTGCTAATTTTATGCTGGTAGGCGGATCATAACAAATGACCATAGGCTATCAACATGTTAATTTTTTAGTCTTTCAGCACTTTCTGCAAAATTTTGATGGTTCCCAACAAGGCAGGCTTCTGAAGTTCTCTAACATTGCAATAGATCACAATTATTGCTATTATTATTTACTCACTAGGAGTAGTCATACAGGCCATCATCAAAGATTTCTCTTTAAGAAAAATCTCTGGAGTCTGAGTAACAACAAGTCTCCACTGATCTCCAGTACTCTCCACCTCTTTTGATAACTTTTGCAGATGAATTTGCATTATTGCAACACCTGCTTATCATTGATTTCTCATTGGTGGAAACTATTGTCTTCACTAGAATTCGGGTGGCAAGGTCATAGTCCTCTTTGTACTCAACCAGCAGTCTGGTTAGTGCTTTCTCTCCTCGTTTTTTTCATCCTCCACGACCCTCTTCAACTCTTTGGTATGATGCCTTTTGATTCCAATCCTCTCCCTCTTTTTTGCTTTGATGGTGGGTTAGCTTACAATTATAGTTTCAGTTTTCTTGCTGCCATGTGATGTTTCTTTATATTTTACTTCTATAGTCGTTTCTATCGGTCCTACTTGCACCTGCAGCTCATGTATATTGGTCTCCACGTTCAAGGGTTTTCCTGAATATTTCAGTCGTTTTCATTATTGTTATCCATTGTATCTTCTTAGCAATCCTTCTGATTCCGATCTCTTTCATTCATTTTTCAAAGTTTTTGGTATTGTTCCTAGTGCTCCTACTATTATTGGTGTTATTTTAACTTTCTTCATCTTCCATATCACTTTCAGCTCTCTGGCCAGTTCTGTGTATGTGCCCCGCTTTTCCGTCTCCCTGATCTTCACTCTATAGTTTATTGGAAGAGCAAAATCTACAATTTGGCAGGACTTTTCCTTCTTGTAAACTATGATGAAATCTTGTCTTCTTGCTTGGATGGGTTGATCCGTTATATATACATGTCCCATAGGATTTTATCACTTTCATTTTCAAGTACTCTTGCCGGTTTGTGCTTATATCATTTGTCTGGGTGTTCTAAAATGCAGTTGTCTTCATAATTCCCAGTGTACTTGCCTTCCCTACATGGTTGTGTCTATTTTTATATTATTTTTGGGCTAGTTTGCTGCATTTGCTTACTATGTGGTTTATTGTTTCGTCTCTTTGTAAACAGAGTCTGTATTTACTGTTTTCTTGCGTCTTGTTGATGCTTGCTTTGACGTGGTTGTTCTAATCATGTTATCTTCTGCAGCTGTTATTAGGGATTCAGTTTCTCTGTTTAGATTTCGTTTTATATCCAAGTGTTTTCATTATTCTCCTCTTTTGTCACTTTTATGAATCGTTCATTGTTTCCCATTTTCTTTTCTCGTTTCATCATTTGCCTCGCTTTTTAATGTATTTTCCATTCTTTCAGTGTCTCTTGCTGTGGTAATTATTCTTCTGGTGTTCTGCATTATGTATTTTTCTAATTTTTTTATTGTGTCATTTACACAGTCTTTATACAATCCATTCCTCTTCCTCCATCTTTCCTTTTCAAGCATCATCCTTTGGATACAATATATTATTATTATTATTATTATTATTATTATTATTATTATTATTATTATCATTATTATTATTATTTATTCCATTAAGTTCACAGTGTTGTGATGTTTTACGGCGTTTTTCCCCCTCAAGATCAGGCTCTTACACCAAAGCTACTGGGGATGATCAAAGAGTCAATTAAAAGGAAAGCACCTGGCATAGGATGTTTGCTGGGCCAAGCAGATCTGACTTCTGGAGTACGGTGATGTTGTATTTGATTCCCAAGGAGTTCAGCTGTTTCATCAGATCATCAGGAATCGATCCAAGTGCACTTAGAATTGTTAGCGCGATGGAAGTTTTCTTATTCCAAAACCTAGCAATCTTCACCCTCAGTTTTTGATAGTTCCGTTGTTTCTGATTCTTCTTGCTTGATAAGTCTATGTTTGGGCAAGACACATCAATAATTTGGCATTAATTGGTCTTTTTGTTCATAACTACAATATCCGATTTCCTTTGAGCTTTCTCTCGGTGACACTGAATTAAGGGTGATGTTGGTACCATTTGTTCGACACTTAGATTCCATACTTTTGGCAAAAACTTCAGTGCAGATTTGTACAAACTTTATCATAGCGACTTTGTAATCTTTTCGAGTAAGTGTAGAACATGCACTAACAACTGACACTTGAAAGTATCCTGTACCTCTATAAGGCCACCATTCGCCCATGTATAAAGTATTGTTGTCACATTTGGGCTGGTGCATCTGCTACTAGTCTCTCGCTCCTAGACAAGGTTCAAAAAAGAGTCACCAATCTGATAGGCCCTGAACTGTCATCTAAGCTTCAGCCTCTGTCCCATCGATGAAACGTTGCATCCCTCTGCCTGTTCTACAAGTATTTTAATGGTGAATGCTCTGCTGTAGACACTTGTGCCCCCATATCGTAGACACCCTCGAAAAACCCGACAGGCAGCTAAATCCCACCCCCACACAGTAGAGATCCCTAGATGTTAAAGACCGTTCTACTCCAGTAGTTTCTTCCCCAGAACCGCTAGACTCTGGAATTCCATTCCAGATTCCTGCTTCCCTAACTGTACGGACATGCAGAAGTTCAAGTGCAACGTGAACCGACATCTTGCTGCCCAAATCCCAACATAGTGCCCCAGTAGTTGCTGCCCCTGATAGTAGCCCCCTACACCAAAGTGGCAATTTGCCTTGTTTGGGGTGAAAATGTAATAAAAAAAAAACAATGTGTGACACTGTTTCAAGAGATACACAACATAACCTGCACTGAGTTAAACAGACCTTCCCATATTTGTTTTTATTTATCTTTTTGCATTTGTATCTAGTGCCTGTTCCTGAGCAGCAAATATAAGATTTTCTGTTTCTCTTTTCAAGTCACCTTTAGACAGAAAACTCCATGTGTCCTGACATTTTTGTGTCTTCATTGTGTCTCAGTCAACTTTTCTGCTTCGATTTTTTTCCTTGTACTTCTGCTTATCTTCCAATGAATCTTTATCTAGCTCTTCTTCCTTCGCCACTGTTGCAAGTAACAGTTCATGACTGTTAACCAAGGAGTGGTTAACACTTCTAAGCTCTCCCCTGACACATTCTTCAATCGCAATTACCCATCTCCCTCCTTTTTTCCTCGTGATATACAGCCAGAGCACAGTAGAATTCTATGTGTCCCTATCCATCTTTTTCATTTCTTCCTGTGTCTATGCTACAAAAGCTGCACTGTATCAATTTGCAGCAACCACCCATGAATTGATGTCTGTGAATAAGTTCCTACCATTCACTCGAGATTCAGGAGCAGTTTCATATACGCCTCTTTCATCTTCTCTTTTATTTCATAGCAAAGCATCAAGCTCAAGCACACACACCCCCAGGTACTTGTAGCCTTCTGCATCAGGATCTCCTAATCTTTTACCATTTAGCAAAATTGTGCCTTTCATGGTTCCTCTCTTCCCTTGTGTAAGACTAACTACAACACATCTGGAAATTCAAAACCCCATATTTATGTCTTCGCTTCACTGTTGTAAAGATTGAACCAGAGAGTCAATTTCCTTTCCTGTTTTGCCAAACAATTTGGTGATCGTCCATAAACAAGATGTAACTGATCTTCGGTCCATTCTCCTCCAGTTTTTGTTCCATCTTTGTCTCTCTTAGTACATGTCTCAATGGTATAAGTGCTATTATGAATAGAAGTGGCGAAAAGATACCGCGTCTGATGTTTACTCTCCCTAATAGTTTCCCATCTGAAAAAAGATTTTTCTCCTTTTGCAGGTTTTCAAAATACATTTATCAATCGATAGTTGGTCTTTTGTTCCTAAACACTTTTGTCTCCCGCCTTTTTGTTCCTCTGGTAGTGAACCATTTACTTCAAGATGGTCTTATACTTTAAACTGATTATCCCTGTCAGCAATCCCTTCAAAAGCAAGTTCAAGCAAGCAATTGGTCTATAATTTTCCACATAGCAGGATCTTTCATTATTAAAATAGCTTTTTTCCATTACAAGCCATTCTGGAATCTGGCACAGTCTCACACAATCATCCCGAGAAACAGAAAGCCACTCATGGATTCTAGAAAAAGATCGCAACCTGTACCCATGAATACCATCAGGTCTGTGTCCTTTTCACTTAAGCATGAACTTCATTTGTTTTCTCAAATCTCCAACAGAAATGTGGATATCCTCTCGTTTTTGCCCTTTTTGTCTTTCATTTACTCTATTATTATTATTATTATTATTATTATTATTATTATTATTATTATTATTATTATTATTATTATTATTATTATTTTTATTATTATTATTATTTTTATTATTATTATTTTTATTATTATTATTATTATTATTATTATTATTTTTATCATTATTATTATTATTATTATCGTTATTTTTATTATCATTATTATTATTATTTTTATTATTATCATCATCATCATCCTTATTATTATTATTATTATTATTATCATTATTATTATTTTTTATTATTATTTTCATTTAAATATTATTATTATTATTAATATTATTATTTATTTTTATTATTTTCATTTAAATATTATTATTATTATTATTTATTTTTATTATTTTCATTTAAGTATTATTATTATTATTATTATTATTATTATTTATGTTATTATTTTTATTATTATGTTTATTTTGAAGTATTAGTATTCTTTATTATTCTTATATGTAAATAAGTCAACTTTACACCTCATAATCTTAATTCTAGAAAATGTCTCAAATTTGAAGTCTATGCTTTAGGGGTCTTAAAAGAAATGGTAATTCAGAAAAACTCGCTTTGTAGGTGTCTGATGATTACAGATTAAATTTAATGCAAACCTGAAATGTTTGAATTTGGGAAGCCGTGGCCATATTCTACCTATTAAAACCCTTTTAAAATATTCCCAAGAAATTGGGGAATTTTTATTACTCGATGTTTGATAACTATTATGAAGATTTTACAAAAAAAAAATGGAGATAGATAAATTTTCAAGAAGGGCTTCCAGCCACCTTCCCTTTTCCTGCTTGCCATAAAACTAAATTAAACTTAATATAGACCACATTACAATCGCTTACGCCTAGCAGCTATGTTCTAAAATGCATGATGATTGGTTAATTAGATTAGGAGCATTTATGCGAGCAAATATATGAACATATATGCATCGCTAAATTTATATAAGTACAGAACTGTTACAGAAATAAATAGTGAATGGGTGCAAGAAAGAGTGGGGTGAGAGCGAAAGAGAGAGAGAGAGAGAGAGAGAGAGAGTAGGGAGAAAGAAGTGACAGATAATGAATAACATGTTTACGAAAGCGAATGAATATTTATATTTACTTATATATACTTATACATGTGTGAATAAATAAATGATACTATATATATATATATATATATATATATATATATATATATATATATATATATATATATATATATATATATCAGTATTTATTTATTTACACCTATATGTCTAAGCAGGAGAGGAAGCACACACACATACACACGCACATATGTCTAAGCAGGAGAGGAAGCACACACACATACACACGCACATATATATGTATGTATGCTTCCTCTTCTACTTAAACATATATGTTCTCCATTTTCTCTCCCCGCTCCCACCCACCCCGTAATTATACAATTGGAAGCGGAAGAGCTAAAAAGCATAAAACACAATCAAATAGCGCCATTCATTTTCTTCTCTTCCAAAACTTATAATTCATTAATGTTCTCAATTTGCTCACTTAGTCTCTTTCTTTTGACATTTTTTTCTTTTTAGGTTTTTGTTTAATCCCCCCATCCCCTCACCGTATTTGTTTTCTGCCTTTATTTGATTGGTTTATTTATTTATTCGTTTTACTTATTTATTTGATTAGTTTATTTATTTGTTTGTTTATTTATTTATTCATTATTATTATTTTTATTTATTTTTTTTTTTTTTTTGCAATCTTAAATACGCACCTTCTGTCATAAATGATCAATTTAGAACATCATATATTAGGAGGAGAGAAAAAAAGAAACAGAGTTATTTCCCCTTTCGATTATTTCTTTTTCTTTTTTTTTTTTTTTTTGTTTCCTTTTATCATGGTTGCCTGTTTTGAATAAATAAAACCAACAAAGAAATAAATGGCAGGTTTTATAAATCGGTAAATTATGAATTTGATCAAGTGTACCCAATGTTAATTAAGCCCCAAAGAAATGACATCACCTACATCGTTTCTGACCTCACTAATGAATTAAAACTCAACAAATGGGATATTCTCTAATGGTAACCAGTCGAATAGAGTAATGGTTAGCGATGCAGGCTATGGTTTGATGTGTTGGGTACAAGTTCCTGCAGAGCTACAGAATCACTTTCATCAAAACCATTTGTAAAGTAATAAATGCATTTACATCTCTCTCTCTCTCTCTCTCTCTCTCTCTCTATATATATATATATATATATATATATATATATATATATATATATATATATAATTATTTCCACAGCCAGACAACGGCGCAGCTCACAAGAGCCATGAAGGCCAACAAACCGGAAGTCCAACACTCCAGTTTCGCCCTTATTTGGTCTTATCAGTTAGACACATCCGAACTCAGGATTCAAAACCTGAGTCTCTTGCATACAAGGCAAGCACTCTACCAACTGAGCAAATGCACCACACACAAGAAAGTCTTATTAACTATCACAGATCAAGTAAACCGCAACGAAATCCGACAGTGGAATAAACCTACTTTCATCTCGAACAAGGGATGTGATCATCGCGACCAGCTATAACCCAAGTCAATGTCTCACTAGTAGAAATTTATACTCACTAACGATGTCATCATGACAAGCTTACCTAACGAGCAATAAGCAATATATTTTTAGAATGTGAGAGAGAATATATAATTATTTCCACAGCCAGACAACGTCACAGCTCACAAGAGCCATGAAAGCCAACAAACGAGAAGTTCAAGACTAGAGTTTCGCCCTCATTTGGTCTCATCAGTTATACACATCTGAACTCAGGATTCAAAACCCGAGTCTCTTGCATGCGAGGCAAGCACTCTACCATCTGAGCAAACGTGCTGCACACAATAAAGTCTTATTAACTATCACAGATCAAGTAAACCGCAACAAAATCCGAGATTGTAAACCAGGTTTCGAATCCTGAGTTTGGATGTCTAACTGATGTGCCTAAATGAGAGCAAAACTCGAGTTTTGGACTTCCGGTTTGTTGACTTTCATGGCTTTTGTGAGCTGCGATGTTGTCTGGCTGTGGAAATAATTATATGTTCTCTCTCACATTCTGATATATATATATATATATATATATATATATGTGTGTGTGTGTGTGTGTGTGTGTGTATATATATATACATATATATATACATATATATATATATATATATATATATATATATATATATATATATACGAGGTGCCTTCAATAATTTCCAAACATTTTCCATATGGGCACTTTTATTGATAGTACACACATGAAATATTGGTCGCCTTTCAAGTAATCTCCTCCGGTTGCAATACACTTGTACCATCCAATAACTTCTAGTGAACCGGAAGGAAATCCTCCTTTGTGAGCATGCCAATGACCCTCGTCACAGCCTCTTCCATCTTGTGAATTGTCTCACAACGACAGTCTCTAATGTTTTCTTAGAGAATGTTCATTAACAAATAAACGACCCAGATGTAAGCGTGACACATAAAAGAACACACACACTATCATATTAATATGTAGATAATTAGTGCCACTCAAATCCCAGCAAAGACCAATAGCTGCTGCCAACGAGAGATTAATGACAGGCGGCTGTTGGGATGATGCAAATTTATTTGCAAATTGTATTGAAAGAAGAGGGGAGTACTGGAAACCTAGGGAGACTTGTTGTCACTCAGTTTCTAGTGAACACCACAGGCTGTTTTCAGGGAAAGATCTCTGAAGACGTGGGTGAAAGCTCCTTGTGAACCAATAATAATAATAATAATAATAATAATAATAATAATAATGCAATATCGTATCTAGTAAGTTGTATATAGGAACAGAAGCGTGTACAATATTCTATATATATATATATAGCAGGTGTGTTTACATGAAGTGTTGCATGGGAGAAATAATTTCTTTGTTTTTGTTATTATGTTGTTGTCATTATGTTGTATACCAGACTAAGTACTCAGTGTTGCTAAAGACCGATACGTGTAACAGTTCAGTATCATATCTTGTAAGAAGTATACGTTAGTCAATCAAAAATGTTCAATATATTATATATGTTCAGTAACAGCAACGCAGCCAAGAATAAAAATACAGCACTCTGTTTTGTTATACTATTTTATAAAAAAAATAATCTACTCGGTGTAGTCTGGCTTTTATAATAGCAATAATACAGTACCATATCATAATAATGAGGTATATTATCTGTTAATTGGTACAGAGTAATCTAAGAGTGTTAAATTTCATAGATAGTGCAGGAGTGTTTAAACACGGCATCGCCCGGGGAAAAAGACTTTCTTTGTTTTGTTTTTTTATTCCATTGTATACAAAGTACATGTTGTCTACGAGTCAAAATAGGAAAAATACAGTATCATATATTGTAGGGAGTACAAGTTAGTCGATCCAAAGTAATCAGTATCCTGAATAGAGCAGATATGTTTAAAGACTGTGTCGCCCGGTAGAAGACAACGTCACTGTGTTTTTGTTATAATGTTTTATACAAGAAAACCTAGTGGGCTTTACTCGGGATAGAAAGCCTAAAATAGTCATCAAAAAGTGCTCAATATCTTAAGAATAGCAGGCATGTTCAAAGGCAAATTGATTTCTTCTGCTTGCTTTATACGGTTCTGGGCAACACCAGGTAGCCCTGCAAGTCTATTTTATAAAAAAGAAGTTGTCTCTGTGCATGTCCAGCTAATACTGTAAAACTGCAAAACAAACACCCACAAAGTTGATATTTTCTTCATTGGTATTGCCTTAAGAGAATAATATCCAAAATTTAGAAAAAAATTCATTTTTTGGCCCTAGTCTGGCGAAGATTTGTTAGGGGGTGTCTATTTTCCAGCCACTAATTAAAGCGAAGTAACTGATTTTTTTCCTTATTCTGACACCTTCTCCGAGAAATCCATACAGGGAGAGTTGTCTATGTTTATGTGTGTGAGTATGTCAAGAGAGAGGAATGAAGGGAGAGAGATGCCCTGACCAATGTTGGATAGCCTTGCTAGTATTGTCTAAAGGAAAGCCTTCATTATATATTGAGGTTTTCAGGAATAACTAGAAGCTGTTAACTATAATTCATAAAGCAGGAGGAAGTCACTGGCTTTTCAATTTTGTTCTGCCAATGTCCTTCACCTGTGAATAGACTACATAGTTCAATCAATAAATAGCTTCTTAAAGACACGCAGAGTTGGGTTAAAATGCTTTGAGAAGCATTTTAAGGTGAATATTGGCACGTTATTGGAATTCCGCTAATGGCCCTTAATAAAAACGTCAAGTTGGAATGAAAGTTGGTTGGAGTGTTAAGAGGCTAGAGGTAGGTGTCGTTTCAGTTTAATAATTTTTGAAATGCAAAGCAAATCTAAATGGTCAATTTTATTTTGCAATTTTAGATTTAGTATATGCATCCAAGGTAAAATAAGATGTAAGGGCTGGGAATGTGATCCACCCTCCTACACATAAGATTTTTGATAAAATTGAAAGTTAATGAAAGAAGACAAAATTGATTGCCTAGGCCACGGCTATGCGATGAAGCTGTATCCAATGCAGAAATTGATCACGATTATTAGTTTTCAATACTTGTTTAAATAAATGAGTCAATATTTGAAAATATTAAAAAGCTTGAAGCAAAAAACAGCTTTACCGCAATGATTGGATTTTGCATTAAATCACTTGCAAATGGTTAATATGCTATAAAAGCAGCACAGCAACTGAAATGGCACTGCTTTGACTTGCAATAAATTAAATAAGTAATTAAACACAGTACTGTAATATATTATTATTTATTGATAGAGATGCACACACACACACACACACACACGAGCGCACACACACACGAGCGCGCACACACACACACACACATATATATATATATATATATATATATATATAATTATTATTCCATGTAAAGAATATTTTGATTTCCAATAAATAAGTAATTAAACACATTACTTTAATGTATTCATACTCACTCACACACACACACACACACACACACACACACACACACACACACACACACACACACACACACACACACACACATATATACAGTGATGATCATATTTATTGGCACGGTAAAATAAAAGTTAAATTTTGTCTAATAAATTCTAAAAAAGGGATTAAATTAAAGAAAATAACAAAGTATATTATGTATTTTTAACTGGCCTTTCCGATGCAGCAATCGGATTTTAGAAAAAATAAATAACAAAGGACCAACAAACATAATTGCAAAAAACCCTTGTTCAAAATTATTGGCACGGCTTTGTTTTTCTTTTAGTATCAGTATAATATCAATCAATTTCCGGTTTACGTGCTTTCTGAACTTTTTTATAGCCATATTATGCTTGTTTAATGCTAATTCAGTGAATAATTTTTTTCAGATAATTTTTAGATAGCGATTTATTTAAACTATTATAAGTGACTAAATTATAATTTTCAATCGCCATGGTTAAAACTAAGGAACACAGCGAAGACGTCAGGAAGCTTGTTGTAGCATGCCATACCAATGGGGAGGGCTATGATAAGATTTCAAAGAAGCTAAACCTTCCCAAATCCACTGTTAGAGCCATAATAAACAAGTTCAAATCGCAAGGCCACGTTATGAGTTTAGAGGGTAGAGGGAGAAAAAGGATTCTTTCCCCAAGAGATGAACGGAAAATTGTTCGACAAGTAAAACAAAACCCAAGGATCTCTGTTGGGGAGATTTTTGATGAACAGAGCACCTCTGGAGTGAATGTATCTCGACATACAGTTGGTAGAGTTTTGAAGAGAGCTGGTTTAAAAGCATGTCGTCCGAGAAAGACTCCCTTATTGAAGCCTATGCACCTGAAAGCAAGGCTAGCCTTTGCAAAACGTCATATTGATAAAGATGTTGCATTCTGGAAACGTGTTCTATGGACTGACGAAACGAAAATAGAGTTATTTGGCCATAATAAAGTGTCTTATATTTACAGAAAATCTGGCGAAGCTTTCCTGCCTAAGAACACCATACCCACAGTGAAGCACGGTGGAGGCAGTTTGATGTTTTGGGGATCCTTTGCTGCCTCTGGAACAGGGCGACTTGTTAAGGTCACAGGTAGCATGAAAAAGGAAGATTATGTTAAAATATTGGATGAAAACCTGAAAGACTCTGCTAAAGAGCTCTCACTTGGTCGTCGTTGGTGGTTCATGCAAGATAATGACCCAAAGCATTCGGCTAAACTGACTAAGAAATCGCTTGAGGACAATCATATTAATGTTTTGGAGTGGCCATCACAAAGCCCAGACCTTAATCCAATTGAAAATTTATGGAGAACATTAAAATTGAGGGTGATGCAAAGGAAGCCTAAGAATCTTATTCAATTGGAGGATTATTGTCAGGAAAAGTGGGCTAAAATTACTACTGAAGAGTGCAACAACTTGGTTGTAAACTATGAAAAGCGACTGAGGAAGGTAATCAAGGCCAAAGGCTATACAATTGATTATTAAATAAATCGTGCCAATAATTTGGAACAAGGGTTTTTTGCAATTATGTTTGTTGTTCCTTTGTTATTTATTTTTTCTAAAATCCGATTGCTGCATCGGAAAGGCCAGTTAAAAATACATAATATACTTTGTTATTTTCTTTAATTTAATCCCTTTTTTAGAATTTATTAGACAAAATTTAACTTTTATTTTATCGTGCCAATAAATATGATCATCACTGTATATGTATATATATATATATATATATATATATATATATATATATATATATATATATATATATATATATATATATATATATATATATATGGCAAAGATGGCAAAAGTATGTATTCAAATTTTAATATGTTAACCATCTTACAATTCACTGCTTTACGTACGTTGACATGGAAAATTCTTTATGTTTATTTGTTATATTCTCTGTAAGTACAATGGGCTTAATAAATTAAAGAATTAGTATAAATAAAAGGTGAAATATAATTTTTAAAAAATTAATTTCCACAGAAGCATATATATATATATATATATATATATATATATATATATATATATATATATATATACACATACATATTTAGTCATCCACATACAGTACTGTTTCGCTGTTTCACAGCTCATCAGTGCAGCTAGACAAGCAACTACCTCAAGCCAGGATTGAAACGCGAGCTTCCAACCGTTTGCTATATGGCCGCTGCTATGTAGACAGTGGATTAATAATGTTTTAACATTGTTCAAAGTACCTAAGCTCAATTTGTTTACACAAAGAGCATCACTTCATACGCTCATGGTAATTTGTATATCACTTTCCAAATGCTCAACCGAAGATAGGGAGCATTATATATATATATATATATATATATATA
>NC_136497.1:80585615-80590615 GCF_053919585.1 Euprymna scolopes | reverse complement strand
TCGTCAGGCGATCCTGAACCATTCAACGCTATAGAAAAAAGCTTTAAAAACTTTTTTTCTATAGCGTTAAATGGTTCAGTGTCAAGTGACAAAGACTCATCGACTGAAACAGATGGTTGTTTGTAGCGACCAAATATAACTGTTTACCTTCGAATAAATGATAATAATATTAATAATAATAATAATAATTATATATATTATATATATAAAAGTGGGCGTGTCTCTCTGTGTGTGTGTGTGTGTGTCTGTGTACATTATCGTACGCAATAACTCTGTCAATTTTAAGTCTACACACTCGAAATTTGATATACTGGGTACTGAGATTTGGAAAAATCTTTGTAATCGGTTTTCAGCCAGAAATTTGGCTATTATGGGGTCAAAGTTCAATGATATGACCTTTGAGAACTCTATCAAACTCCTCCGGCCATTTTCGGTCTAAACACTTGAAATTTTAGATATATGTTCCTTGGACATAGATCTAACTTAATACCCTGATTTGAGCTCTAACCAATAAATGTTAATGGGTCATAATAGGGGTCAAATTGTTAAAAATTCAACGGTTTTTTTTTTGGTTTTCTTTTGCTCAACATACACCTCAAAAACCCGGGCAACGCCGGGCTGAAATGCTAGTATATATATATATATATATATATATATATATATATATATATATATATATATATATATATATATATATATTAATGAAACTTGCTTCATACAAAGCATGAAGCCACTTGACGTAAAGAAATAACTAAAAATATACTTTAAAGTAAAAATCTACAAACAATAAATGCTAAATGGATAGATTCCGACCCAGAAAACAGCAATTCTTCCTCTTTGTCAGAAACATCGTTCATGGAATGTGAGGATTAAAGGAGAAAATACATTCAAAACTAATTTAAATATTCGGTTTTCATTGTTTTATTTCATGCTATGTGTCAAACGTTTTAATCAATTTTTAATTTTTATTTTTATCTTGTAACCTTTATTTCACCTCCAACGAGCTATATTACTATGGAAACGCAAGAGCTTATGATTAGATGTCATATTTATAATGGGCATCCTAACTGGGGAGATGTTCAGAAAGTTCCTTGTTCACATTACATATAAATTTACGCTTGTTGGTACAATCAGGAAACCAGGGAACCAGGGAACCAGGAGAGGCTTCCAATTCAAAAGCAAATGGTACAGGTAAAGAAGCTGTTCGAATAGAAAGGTTTTCTGGACCTCTACAATGAAAGTTTTTTTTTTTTTTTTTTTTTTACACAGTGATCACCACTTATCAAGGCCCGGAAGCCACTCAAGGATAAGGGTTATTGCAAGTACATTACGTTAGTGTGGAGATTTGATGAAGTGTTTACTTAAGGGGGCGGTTCATTAGGAATTTGTAAACATTGGACTTGAAGATATCCAAGTTGTAGTCAGGTGGGAAGCAGGCAAACGGAACAGAGTTCCACAGGCGTGCAGTTCTAAGAAAGAAGCTTTGTTCATGGAATCCACGTTTTGATTTAGGCACAGATATAGAGTGGGGGAAATTTTTCACAGTGGATTCAGCTAGACAGGTGTTTTTCGTAAAAGATTGTTCAGACGAGCACCTGCCATGAAAATAACGATAAAACAAGGATAGGCTCGCAACGTCTCTTCTGTGGGAGAGAGGTTGCAAGGTAGAGAAAAGGGCATCCCCCACTAAGCCACGAAGTCTATTTTGTACTCTGTCAAGGCAGGATAGGCTGTTTTTAGCAGCTCCTGCCCAGATATGGCAACAGTATTCCATCCTTGAACGTACTTGGCTTTTATATAGATAGAGAATTGCATCAGTAGTGAGATATCTTCTGGGGCGGTAGAAGGATCCCACCATCTTTCCAGCGACCTTGGCAACAGACTTGATGTATGTGTTCCATTTCAGATCAGAAGTAAAGGTCAAACCCAGAAGCTTGTCAAAACACGGGGCCTCACCCAGACGAGAGCCATCCATCACAATTGATGCCAGATGAGGATCAGAACGTTGATGATGAGAGTATGAGTATGAGAATTTGGTGTTAGTCGGATTAGTTTATTTTGGAGGGATGTATAGGTGTAGTTAGCTAGCGAGAGCACATTCCTTGGAAGTACGAGAGTTATTTCAAAAGTAGTATTTTTTCATTTTACTCAGATGGAATTACAAATTGCATTCCTATGATGACTACACTGATGCATTCATAACTTGAATTTTTCATTTTTCTGTTGCAGATATTGACGGTGTAAGACTCTAAGAAAGCAACCTCAATTATGTATAAAAAGAAAACATTTTTACATAACCCCCCTCCAAATTTTACAACTTTGCTGGAAAAAAGCAAAAAAAGCAACACTAACATTACAAACTTCCCTTTCTAAAAATATGCATATATATATATATATATATATATATATATATATATATATATATATATATATATATATAACAACAAATGTAATTAGTATCCAACAAATGCTGTTATTTGTATACGTAGCGGTTTTAAATTTGATCAGCTCCCAGTACATTCCGGCAGTTTACGTCAGTTGCCAGGTAAGCTTGAGCCTACATGATGGAAATGTAGGTCATTAACTGCAGAAGTACCAGTTTGAAAAAAGGCCTTCAGATTAAAAATTATCACAGCATCTAAAAACCTGTATAGTGGAGGGGTGGAATTTTGCTGTTAATCTGGTTGGTTGAGAGTATATACACTGAAATTGGTAAAAGTGGAGTAAGTTTATCGGAGATTTTAATGGATTTAAATTGCAATCAGTTCTTGACAACAACTTGAAAATTGGAAGCAGAGAAACCTTTCCTTTCTTGAAAGCTATGGACAAGTGTGATCGGTGCGACTGGCATAAGGTGTGGGAGGGAGGTTTAGAGAAAATTTTAAGTTTAGTGAAAAGGATTCGGAGTCGACGTTAGGCGGGGAGATCTGCAATATTTTAGTGTTGAAGCACATTTCATTCTTGAGGATTCTTTGATAGATTTCATAACCGAAGTTGACATTTCCGAACGAAATGTTGCTAAAGTGTAACACTTTCTGACAGCACAACATATTTATTCTGATTGGGTAATTGATAACGCTTTTAGTAGCAGAGCCACGGTTCCGGTCCTGCCTGGCATGCTGACATGCGACAGAACGGATCAATGTTATAGAGTCTTTAAAAGTACTTCGCAACACACTCTCTCTGTCTCTCCTGTCTTTACTTCCTCTCTCCCCTTCCCCCGTCCACTCTCGTCTTTCGACAATCAGAGGAGGGAGAAGTAATTTTAGTTTAATATCAATCAGCGTTTAAAACCTCATCAACGATTTACAACGAGACTTATATAACCTTATTAGTCGTTTACTTCACTATGTCTTCTACCAAACCTTCTTGACATTATTGAATTAGGTTTGATTAATATAAAGCCTCCATAGGTTACTTTACACTGACAGATTTACCAAAGTTGAAAATCCCTCAGCTTGTATTGTTAAACAGTATATAATTTTTAATATTCTCTATCATAAAAATGATGAATGTATATCTTTTACAGTTTTTTTGCCTGTTAAAAACGGGCAAAAGTTATGGTGGGTTGACCTAGAGTGAATGTTTTATGCCAAATTGATGGTTGAATATGGTAAGATTTTTTGTTCAGTTTTGCAGTAAATACTAATCCTTATTAATCCTTATTAATCTCTAACTGTGCATCAAATGGATACCGTAATACTTAGTTCGCTAGATCTTAGAATAACAAAGGGTCATACTAAATTTCAGTCAAATCGGCCAAGGAGTTTCCCAGTAAAAGTAGAACGGTTAAACAGACTAATCTATATATTAATACGATAGTGTATGTGTTATTTTCTGTGTCACACTTACATTCGGGTCGTTTAATTGTTATATACTTCCACTTCTTATAATAAATAATTTTACCAAGAATTCTTCATAAATTTTGGTTTCCGTTTCGATTATAGCTGATAGATAGTCATCTATTTTTTTATAAATAATTTTACCAAGAATTCCTCATAAGTTTTGGTTTCAGTTTCGATCGTAGCTAATAGCATTCCAACAATCTCTTTAAAAAAAATAATTTTATCAAGAATCCTTCATAAATTTTGGTTTTGGTTTCGATTATAGCTGAAGGAACTAAAGTTTTATGTATATATATATATGTGTGTGTGTATGTGTGTGTGTGTATATATATATATATATATTTGTAGTCATCGACGTAAAGTACTGTTTGGTTGAATCAAAACTCATTAGTGCCGCTAGGCTAGCACCTCTCCCAAGCCAAGGATTGAACCTAGAACCATTGCGTTATATATTCATAAGTTTGGGATTCGGTTTCGATTTAAGCTGATAAACACAAGTCGTAAAGATATATGTTTTTTTTTATTTTTGAAATCGCAACTTTATAATATATAAAAATCGATAGAACATTTACTCTATAATAATACATACGAAATCTTCAAGAATTAAAATATCATATTTAAGCATATTTTACGACCTGGCTAAACTGGGCGTCCCTGCTAGCTTGGATAAATACTTTTGCAGTTTGAACAAAATAGCTACAATAATATCAGAGCGACTCCATTTACGCTGGATATCTACAGAATGTCAACATCAATATATTACATATGAATGAATTCCCTGTGGAATTTCCACAGGTCCCACTAGAAGCAATATAATCTATAGAAATATAATCTAGTTATTGTATATTGGCAGATTACCTTCGGATCAATCGAACCAATTATATACTACTTGGGATCTTAGGCATCAAGATAGACAATGGGTGCATTTGTAAAAGGAGCCTGCACAGGGCGTTTATTGTGAAGCAAGGGTTGCGTAATTATCGATCACACCTCTCCTGAACAGACATTTGCTTGAGTTCAGTGACAGGAAGTCCGGAATGATTTGGAAACGATCTTGACGCAATTAGTTTTTCCCTCATATACAGTCACTCATTTTAGTATTGACCAGGCTCAACATGGCTTAACTTCAGTGATCTAATGGTAACTGGTGTGTCA
>NC_136497.1:80515615-80580615 GCF_053919585.1 Euprymna scolopes | reverse complement strand
ACTTAATATACTGATTTATACGTTTTTTTTATACGTTTTTTTTTCCTTTTTAAACTTCCGAATTTGAGACGTTTTTTTCGTTCTTATGTATTTTATATTAACTTCACAGGATCAAACGTTTTTTATATGAATATAAATAATAGGGCAAACGTTAAAAGTCGCGGGCAGAGAAGAATGCAAAAGAAATATCCATATAGCTATTAAATTGGTTTTCGATTTAAAATCTATTTAGCATTATGTGCGTAAACTTTAGAAAAGCACATTTGAAAAGTGTCAACATTACAAGAATAAGCGAAAGCAGGGGAAGATGGCGACTGAATTTGGCCTGGCGTCGTGTGATTTTTCTTATTCAGTATATGTTAACACATTTCAAGTGTGCTTTTCTCGATTTTACGCGCGCAATGCTAAATGTATTTTAAATCGAAATCGTTCCCCATTTAATAAAATATAACAGAAACCACAGCATGAAAACATTTTTGATGTCTTCATGGATTTTTTTTCACATTCTGCTTTGGCTGCGACATTTAACGTTTGCCAACGAGTGCGAACACTGACAAAGGATATCCACCCACCCCCTGTCATTTTTGACGGAGAGTATACGTGATAAAATAAATAGTAAAAGAGAAAAGTATTGGATTGTAGAATGGGATGAAAAAAATAAAAATAAAAGCGAGAAATCCAACAAGCAGTGATAGAAACAAAAACAAAAAAAATGGCCTAACACTCTGAGAGCAAATATTAAACGAATGGTCTTTATCGTTTTGCAAAAATCCGTTTCAGATCCATTTAATGTAAAGTTAGTCCATCAATCATCTTCTCGAGTGTGGACATGACACCAACACAGAAATTCAATTTGATAACAAAAATATCTTCAATTGCTTTTTCGAAGTTTATGATTGTAACAATCATTAGCCACCGACGCCATTTTTCTTCCTTCTTTTTTGTCATATATATATATATATATATATATATATATATATATATATATATATATATATATATATATATATATATATATATATATATATATATACGTATTGCTTTTTTTGTGATGAACAGATTTAGTCGCTAAGGAAGAAAGTAATTATTACTGTGAATGCCTTTTAGCATAAAACTAATATGGCTGCTATTAATTCCATAGCAATCACAACGAAAGATGAAAACGGATTACTTTGAGTTGTGACTGAAATAACATTAATAACATTAATACTACAACTAGACCTTTTAGTTCGTTAAACTTAGAATAACTGTTTTATAACAAACTTCTACAGTAAATCCTTATTAATTCCTAATAGTGCATTAAATGGATACCATAATTCTTAGTCCGTTGTACCTCATCATAACGAATTTCCATGCAATATTTTGGTCTGATCAGCTCAACAGTTGCCGAGAAAACTTATAGAGTAAATATGGTACTGTTACTAATCCCTAATAATCTCTATTAATTCCTAACTGTGCATCGAATAGATACCATAATGGTTAGTTCGTTGCACCTTATCCTAACAAAGGGCCGTACAAAATTTCAGCCAGAATGGTTCAGTAGTTTCCAAGAAAACTGTACTGGGAAGACAGTCAGACAAACAGGCAGACCAACAGACTGGCAGAATATGGAAAATATAATATAGATATACTAGCAAGGGTGGAGGCTCATGGCCTTGTCAGATCGTAAATATATACTTAAGTAAGCTTTGATTCATGCAAATTTATTATTACAGAGCCAATGCGCTATTGAATATTATATTGTACCTAACATATAGTAGTGAATTCAAAAATGAAAAAAGAGAGAATTATATGCCATCAGCTAGAATCGAAACCAAAACATTAGGTGCTCCAGCTGCTTTCCCTACAGATGTAGCTATCGAGAAGCAGGTAAAAAAAAAGAATTAATAGTAAACGAATTGAAGAAATGAATTGAATTTGGGTATATGCAGAAAGAAATACAAATATGTCGCCAATTAAACATTTTGCGTTTTAAATTGCTGACATATGTCTCTCGACCTTGCATGGCCGTAAAATATATTTGAATTCATGCAGATTCCGTAATTATTATTTCAGAGCTAATTCTCTATTGAATATTATATTATGCCTAATATATAGTACTGATTTCAATACATCCATATTTGTCTGTACGCGTTTTTCATCTATTCAAACAAATATTTCACTCGTTATAAACCATCCTTGGTGTATGATTACTATTTCCTGTTAATTTTAGTGTCATGTGACCAGTAGTTGAAAAAGTTATCGGTTAAGTATTTACACACACACACAGACAGACACACAAACGTACATATACTGTTTTATTTATATAGATTATTTTCTGTATATATTAGCAAGAAAACTTGACTTTGTCGGGAATTGATTGATGAACTCATTTTAATTTTTATTTTATACATTTTATAACATTCAACTTTTGGAGTCTGGTCAAATGATGTACCCAATAGAAACAGGTACAAGTAAAATGACATAAATATAATTTTCAGTAAATTCTTTAACACTCTTGAATCACAATAGACGTTTCCAGAATCAATGAGAACCTCTCTTTGCACTCCGCCTCTTAGATGTGAACCCATTTACTAGCATTTTTGTTGTAATTTGCAATATGTATACTATTTTTTTTAACTTATAAATGGAATAAAATAAAATAAAACGCCATATTTCTCATTTATGAATGTCAATTCCGAACGAAACCACGATAATATTGTACTTGATGAGATCAAAATAAAATATATGTATCCATCATGAAGTTTAAGGATATATATGATGATAGGGAGGGAGGCTATCTACAAAGCTTAGCTGAAGTTTACAAGCAAGCAAACAGTCAACAACTACGCCATCATCTATCGCTAGCGGGGCTACTCCATATTGCCCGGGGCAAAAATGTAAGATAAATTCTAGCCTTTTTTCTACTCATCCGTTTTCCTTTCTCCTTCCTCACCCCGCTCTTTCTTCTATGCCCAGGCCATTCCTCTCTCTGGACAGATGAGTCGGCATAAAAGAAATAGTTGTGAAAAAAGTAGAGTTATTTCCCTTTAGTTAATGAATTAAAAACAGACTACATGATAACATTACAAGATGTGTGTACGTTTTGAAATATTAAATGATTTAAATGGCCATTAGACCTCGAAGCGATGAATTTCTTTTTCTACAAATTTTAGATATTATATATTCGAGGTTGGGCTGCTTTAAAAAGTAACATCTTTGTGAGTGTTAGTTGCGTATTTTTATCACGTTTAAATTGGATATACAAACAGACGTTTACTCTAATGCTGGAGTCCCTCGGGGGTCCATCCTGGGTCCAACTCTCTTCCTGATCTACATCAATGATCTCTCAAAACACATACTTAAATCATTTGTTCACATCTATGCTGATGACACGACCATCTATGGCAACACATCAAAGGCCGTAAATGACAATGTTCTCTCTGATTCTCTATCCTCTGATCTCGAGCATATGGTACAGTGGGGGAAGAGGTGGCTGGTTACCTTTAATGCATCTAAAACCAAGCTCCTATCTTTACATAATAAATGCTCTGATCCTCATCTGGCATCAATTGAAATGGATGGCTCTCGTCTAGGAGAAGCCCCATGTTTTGACAAGCTTCTGGGCTTGACCTTCGCTCCTGATCTGAAATGGAACACATATATCAAGCCTGTGGCCAAGGTCGCTGGGAAAATGGTGGGATCCTTCTACCACTCCAGAAGATATCTCACTACTGATACAATTCTCTATCTATATACGTCCAAGGATGGAGTACTGCTGCCACATATTGGCAGGAACTGCTAAAAACAGCCTATTCTGCCTTGACAGAGTACAAAATAGACTTCGTGGCTTAGTGGGGGATGCCTTTTTCTCTTCCCTGCAACCTCTCTCCCACAGAAGAGATGTTGCGAGCCTATCTTTGTTTTATCGTTATTTTCATGGCAAGTGCTCGTCTGAGCTCCAATCTCTGCTCACCTCGCCAATCTTTCATGAAAAACACCTGTCTAGCTGAAACCACTGTCAAAAATTTTCCCCACTCTTTATCTGTGCCTAAATCAAAACGTAAATTCCATGAACAAAGCTTCTTCCTTAGAAATGAACGCCTTTGAACTCTCTTCCGTTTGCCTGTTTCCCTCCCGACTTCAACTTGGATATCTTCAAGTCCAACACAAACAAATTCCTGATGAACCGCCTCCTTAAGTAATGACACTTTATCAAATATCCAATACTAACTATTACTACGGCACTATCCCATTGATTACTGTACACACAATAACCCTTATCTCCGAGTGGCTTCTGGGCCTTGATAAGTGGTGACCGCCATGTAAAAAAAAAGAGAGAGAATATGTGTGTAGGGACATTTCTCAACCTATATACTCAACGAATTGTTGATTTATAGACTTGAAATTTGGTATATACGGTATTCAGCGGAAAACTTTTTAATTAGTTTTCATCCAGCAAAAAAGACTGCTAAGGGGTCAAAATTTTATTGGAATTTTATCTGTTTGTCAACTGTTTCACGAATGTGCATACATGAATTGTTCACGTGATAGATTACTTATGTTAAGAATAAGTAGGTTTGAAAACACTTTTTAGATATCGTGTCAAGCTGGTCTAATTGTTATCGTACTTGCCTCACTGTCTCCAGGTTTTGGTTTCGATCTCAGCTCAAGTTTTTTTTTTCTTGTTTACAAGATTGAATTGTTAAGAAAATGTATAATACTGACATATATATCTCTCAGTTTCTGTCCGTTTTTTTTTTCTTTTTACTTCATTTCGTTTTTAAAGGAATTTAACGTTACGTTTAATACCTACGGTATTATCTCTTTATAATAAGGAGGAATTCTGCATTGATTAAAGTATAATATTTATGCGTATTTTATGAAGAAGAAGAAGAAGAAGAAGAAGAATAAGAAGAAGAAGAAGAAGAAGAATCTATTAGATAAAGGGGGCATTTTTTTAAATTTTATTTTTAGTTTGATCAGGCTGGGGATGGGCATCCTACTGGATGCCTACCTAACATTCACCTCCATTCTTATATATTCCTACCGAAAGATCTTTTTTAAGATTCTATTCGTTCCTTTAAGTATAGTTGTTTGAATCTCTCTCTCTCTCTCTCTCTCTCTCTCTCTCTCTCTCTCTCTCTGACACTTGGTTCACCGGATACATTTGCTAGTTAGCTATTTACATTCTTTTTCATGAATCCAGCATCTTCCTAAGATTCCAGTTTTTTCTTATGTTGTACATTAGGCCTTGATATTTTGTTATTTTCCCCCTTTCAGCTCTGTTTAACCCAACATAATTGAGGACACTAACTTTTACTAAGGTTGCTTCTTTCTCCTTCTTGTCTGTGCGTATGCATAAATATCCAAACAAAAGTAAAAAAAACTACAATCCAACGGGCCACAAAATTGATATTTTCTTATTCTGTGTTGCCCTGGATAACTAATATTTAAAATTTAGAAAACTGGACCAGGTTTCATTGGTAGTCGCGTTTTTCAATGTTATTATGTATTAATTTGGAAAGAAAATGCCGATTCATTCCTTGATGAAAGGTAAAAGAGAGTTATTTCTATTTGCATGTTCAGCTAAAAATGCGGAGAAGAAAGGGATTTGCAGAAGAAGAGGAGTAAGGTGGGAGAATGAGAGAGCGATAGAGAGAGAGAGAGAGAGAGAGAGAGAGAGAGAGAGAGATAAGTTTTAATAGAAATGTTTCAATTTTTTGAGGAAAATGCCAGGCAGCCTTTTTAGTAATTATACATGGTCTCTAAAAAAATCACTAAAGGGTTTTGAACTTAAATAGATTCATTATTTTCTATAATTTTAACACAATCTGATTATATATTGGAAAGTCTTTTTTTAAGAAAAATGCAAAATTCAAACAATCTTTATTTATGAAAAATAATGTTTTTTAAATGTTTTTTTTTCATTTATCAGCTTCGTATATTTGCCACAGTTTATGAATTTTCAAATGTAATTTGTTAAAATGTTTTTGCTAATAGTGGAGGGTATGACTCCCAGAATCTGGACGATCTTATTTATAACTACGCGTTAAGACAATCAACCAATGAGAAGCCTCCCGGCCTCATTATAAAAATATCGAATTTTAGATTCCAGTCAGTTCGTTATCGTCTTGAGACGACTGAACCACTGTTTATCGTAACTGCATTGATTCTTCACAGACCGGATCTACTACCGCCATCTTTGTTCTATAGAATGGTTCAACACTTAACATAATCAAAGTGGAACAAAAATAGTGGTTGTTGCATTGACCTAACGGGTCACGATTGAATCTAGTATACACAAAAAAGACAAACATTCTCTTTTTTTCTGTTTGTCTTCTTTTCGTGCTTCTCTCATCCACTGCAGACTTTAAGACTCAGGGGCAATTTAAACAAAATTGAATGTACCAACTCTCTTATAAACTTACTTTCTAGGTTTTTACTTTAGTTTATTTAACTGAGATCACTAGACAAACAGTTTAGCATTAACTACTAAATTCAATATGACACTACAAACAGAATCATTTAAGGTCATTTAATGGTGAAAGAGAATATATATTTAACAAAAAATGTATCTGATTAGTTGGAATCAAGTTCCTATTTTAATGATAATTGTGGGAGAAATAGCGGGTTTATACCTTTCCCAATGATATTTATGTGCAATTGAACACAATAGACCGAATTTGATTTCGAATAGTTTTGCTGCTTTAACCTAACATGATACACATTCGAAGACACCTGTGCTTTTTTGCATTTTTATAATAGATTTAGATGATCTGTTTCAAAATAATTCTCTTTTTGGTATTTAATATATATGAATTTTTATGAAGAGATCAGCCCCCCCCCCGTGTGCTCCCACATAAACACAAAAGTAAGTTTAAAAATGAAGAGAACATTGGAGAAAATCACACCTTATTAGTACTATTAAATCACATATTTTTAAGAGCCAATTTTATTTTCTAATTACTTATCTAGTTTGACAAAGAAGACGTTAATATCTTACTTAGAAAAGGGATTTGTACGCTGTGAGCCGTCTGTCAAGTCAACGGATTAGTTTTCTGACAGAGATAAGACGTTGAAGCATTTTTATTCCAGTAGTGAACATATCATCATATAATTATTGTTGTGCTTTCAGATATACAGGTGTGTTCAAACATATCATCTGTAACACTGGTTTTTGAGCCGGACAATCTATCAGACTTTGAGTGACTTTAAACATCATCAGGTAATGTGATGAAAAAATGCATGGAATTTTGCATGGGCGTAAGAAAGACACACAGATGAGAAATGCTCAGAAAAGCCAAGTAGGTCCTAAGAAAGAGTACTGTTGCCACATCTGGGCAGGAGCTGCTCGGCGTGCCCTACCCTGCCTTAATAGAGTTCAAAACCAGATCGAAACCCAGTAGGTGATGCATTTTTCTCTTCCCTGCAACCTCTTTCTCACAGAAGAGACATTGTGAGCCTGGCTCTACTTTATCGTTATTTTCATGGCAAGTGCTCGTCTGAGACCGATCTTGCCCAACTTTCACAAAAAAAAAAAAAACACTCGACTAACTACAATCACTATCAACAATTTCCCCCACGCTCTACCTAAATCTAAATCTAAAAGAAGATTCAACAATCAAAGCTTCTTTTCTAGAACTACCTGTTCCATTGGCCAGCTTTTCAGCAAATTACAGTATGGTAGCCTTCAAGTCTAATGTTAACAAGTTTTGTTGAACCGTCTCCTTAAATAATCAAGCTGTGCCCAACTTACATCATTAACGATTATTACACTGTCATCTGACATTCATTAACCCTAATCCCTGAGTGGCCTTCTGGCCTTGATAAGTGGTAACTCCCTTGACCATTTTCAGAGGACATGCGACACCCACATTTAGAGTGCCTGATATTGTATTCGTCCTTAGTCTAATATTCCTACATGATTATCCATTTCATACTGACCAAGATCAACGTTTCTTAACTTGGGTGATTTGACGGGATTATTCGATTCTGACTAGTCAATGTTCACTTGTTATTGTTGTACTGTGCTATTTGTAGTAAACTATCGTATTTCAGTACAATTTATTTTGAAAATGCTTAATTCTATCTGAAAGTTTTTTCTTTAATGTTTAGAAATTCTTAAATAAACGCCTTAAAAGTAAAAATACACCAATGGAAATAACTCTTAATGTTTTAATAAAGAGATATATTTTGTTATTTGTTTTTTTTTTTCTTTTCATTCAATGTTTAACGTTAGAAAAATAACATTTTCTCATTCTTTTCTTAATAAAAAAAAATAGATTCATTTGTAATTCAGACAACTATAGATTATTGATCTATTCATGCTTTTTATTTTACTTCCGTCTTAATTCCTGTTTATTATATCAAAACTAGGTCTACTTTTCGATTAGCTATAAAAATAACGAAAAACCTGCGATTATAAAACATAGAAATATATTTAAAAATGAATTTGAATGTAATGCATCCCGGGCAATGCAAGGCTGTTATAACTAGTTATACATATTTTATTTTGATTAGATTTTTTGGCCTATCAGTCACAGGTAACATGGATTTGAAAAAATACATAGAAGATACGCAGCCTTTTAGGAAATTTTCAACGTTTCATCCTTCTTTAGGAAACGATAGAAAATATATCATGATGAGCAGAAAGAACTTCGTCAAAAAATAAAAAGGTCTTTCTGTTCATCATAGGATATTTTATTTCCTCAATTATCTCTATCATTTCCTGAAGAAGCCCCTTAAAAATGGGGATGAAACGTTGAAATTTTCCTAAAAGGTTACAGGTTTTTCTTCCCTTTTCCAAAACGTCATAATATCATGCCTACTTTTATTCATAGAAGATACGTACAAGTATGCTGCAAAGAAGTTAGGCTCACTCTATTGAACTAGAAAAGTTCTTATTCTTGTCAGTATCAAAGATGCCATTCGTGCATGCATAGTCTCTCCTTCTTGCACAAATTGCAAAAAATGAGTCTCTAGACGTAATAGGACCTGCACTGTCTGCCGAACTCCAACTCCTATCCCATAGAAATTCGAGACCACTTCCATTTTCATCCCCAGAAAAAAACTTTACATATAAATGCAGTTTTTATGTAAATTCTTTAACCTTTCTTTCTCTGGAAACACGCACACACTGATATTGACATTTATATAGTGATTTTTTTTTATTATTATTATTCTTTATATTATTTTGGAAATTTCTGTTCTCTTTTCTCTGTGAAATTGTCACTAAAAATAATGAAATATCCAAAAAAAAATGCTTAAAATATATACTGCACCAAATCAAACGCAACTGAATAAAGAATATTTTTCCAAATCTTGCACGTCACTTTAAAAAGAAAACTTTTTGACCTAAATACTGACCGAATTGAAAAGAATGATGACTTTGAAGGATGAAGCGAGGGATAGAAGCTGATGGACAAAAGAAAAATGAAAACAGTTTTGTTACCAGGGCTTGGCTAAATTACTATTATCGTTTTTTTTTTTATATAAAATTCTTTAATTTCTTTTTTCTTTCTTTCTTTCCATAAAGCAAAGAGAATCATCCGATCTAATTCCATATATTTCCAACTGAGTGCTTTTTTAAATCTGCTTCGTTTCACATCCTGTCCGTTCCTCGTGAGGGGCAAAATGTTTAAAGCTATGGCTGAGCGAAACAGTAAAATGAAATTCTCAGATTTATATATGCATACTAGCAGGCCGCTCGGCATTGCCAGGTCGTAAAATATGCTTAAATATAATATTTTGATTAATGCAGATTTCGTATTTATTAATATATTATATTAGATCTAATATATATTAATGATTTAAAAAGTTAAAAAAAAAAAAGGAAATGACTTGTGCGCCACCACCGAAAATCGAAACCAAAACATTTATCTTACAATTTACTTTTTCCTTTGACGTTAATGCCTGAGCTATGAAAACAGGTTTGCTGAAAGACTAAAAATTAAAACATGAACAAATAGCTATTACATTATGCATGCATATTTGTAATGCCGTCGTTCGACCTTCACATGGCAAATTTCAATTTTAATTTTCACATTTTTGCATCGATTTTCCCCGACTAAAACCTAAATATAAAGTTTTGCATGAGTTCGAATACCCTATATATTAAGTTTCATGTCTGTAAACCAAAAACTGACAGAGGAGTTTGGTAGGCAAAATTTTTTGAACAAATATATATATATGCAAACATAAATATATATATATATATATATATATATATATATATATAGAAAGAGATTTGTGCTTACTGTAAAGATTTTATGCAAATATTACACAAGCATAAATCATGTAGAATATCTGCATGGATATAATTACACATAATAGTTAACTAAAGATGATTATCCCATCAGAAAACCCCCCAAAAAAACAAAAAAAAAACTAATAGGTAATTAATTAAATGCAGCCCTACGAAACCTCCTATTAGGAACCAGTTCTGACTCTCTGGTGAGATATGTCCCTGAGGTTTTTACTTATAGGGGCTTGTTTCATCCTTCAAGTGAATCTACATTCAGGATAATAGGTCTTTCTGGTCAAGTGCTACTATACTTATATACGTGGGACTTAGTTGCCCAATTATCAGAGTGATTCCGGCCATATTGAAGACGCCTGAAGGCCTTCCAATCGCTGTTTGTGCCCAGTCTGGATGAAGCAGGCACCCTCAATCTGAGGAAATGCTAGGCGGCTAATCGACCAGTTAGTTACTGTTGGGTTTAAACTAGATCTTTTGCAGATGAATGCAATTCCACGACCCATATATAACAAAGTGGTATTTTCTTTTTAAATAAAAAGAGAAAAGGCTAGCCTTTTTTCTTTCTTGCCCTTCAAGCCAATACTGAGGAATTCATTTATTAAGTAGGTTTAACTCCACGGGGTGAATGCGGTACTGTGGTAAATGGTGTAAGTCATGGTTCACAAGTTGTATAGACAATAGAAAGACCCTGCACCCCTCCCCTTCCCTCAATTCCTTGTAGGGCTTCATGCCTAAGTTTCTTGTTTGTGAGCTTTTCTTTTTATTGGTTACAACATTAAATTGTAAATTTTTACCGGCAATAAACTATATGTACAAGATCAAAGTGTAGTATTTGTTCTGGTGCTTTACCTAAGTGAATTGGTCCTTGGTCAATGTAAGGGAAACCCTTCATACTAAGACGATTACTATTTTTGGATAGTGTCAGAATGTCCTTTTTTGCAAATCTTTTAGAGGAGCTGGTTTCTCCCCCACATTAAAAACGACCTTGTGTCACATTTTGATTTCGTGGGGAAACAAATAAATACCAATAGAAAAAAGAGTTTTTAATATGAATATCAATATAAAAAAAAAAAACAAATTTATAAATATATATATATATATATATATATATATATATATATATATATATATATATATATATATATATATATATATATATATATATATACTTCAGAATAAAATTATCCAACAAGCAGCTTGTATGGAAACCTGTGATTATAAGATTTACAAGATATTACTGGCAGTAATATTCTGTAAGTATTATCCCATCTAAATAAGAATTTCTCGATATACAAGATTGAGCAAATAAATCAAATTTTTAGTCATTCAATGAATTTAAAAATTTATGACGTGAAATGTTTGAGTTTCAAAAGATTTTTCTTATTCTATGTAAGACAAAGAATACATTAGAAATATTTTAACTCCTTATCCTATAGGATTTCGATGTCTACCATCTCTTCAGAGGAGAAAATATTAGCAAATAGTTATAATGGTTTATACCTTATTTGCTAAAGTCAGTGCGACATAGAAAATTATAATTAAAAGTTGATTGAGTAATTAAAAGTCATAGAGTAATGGAAGTTAAAGAAAAGGATATAAAAGTTAACATCCATTTTACCATGCAAGTTGGATGTTAACTTTTATATTGATCAGCTCGACCATCTCTCTGATCTTCTCTGAACACCCTTGGGACAAATTTGCACAAATCTTTCACATCTTCATTTCCTTACAAATAATTGTGTGTACAGTTCCCACACTGACATCAAACCCTGCACTTATTGTCTCTATAGACACACGACGGTCCTTATCCATGAAAATCTTTATTTGGCCAATCAACTCTGGTGTTCTGACTTCCTTACTCTTCGTATACATCTCATCATCCCTCACAAACTCTCTGCCTTTTGTTTTAATCTCGTATGCGACTCAAAAACTGATGCTTGATTCAGGCAAGATGGTCAAAAAGCAGCCTGAAGCATTCCATACGTTTTTGTGACAATTTTTCCAAGCTTAAAACAGAATTTTATTGCGCCCATTCTTATAAAATATCCTCACGTTCAAATTGCATTTTCACCAGTTGGGTCTATTGCAATTCCTGCCATAGCTGTTTATTAAAACCTATAATCATAAATATAATCATAGATATTAGCCAGTCATCTCATACGATGTGTAGCAATAACATACTGAATTTTCAAGAGTCTACGACAATTTTAAATGCCTGTAGTAAAAATTCAGGAAACTTATTGAAGGCACCTCATTTGTGCTTATATATTTCTGTAGATGTATATGCATATATATGAAGACATGCACATATATAAAGATAGTTATGTGTATATGTTTATATATTTCTATTATAGGACTCATTCCTGAACTAATTAACCTATCCTTATGAATTTTGGAACAAAGTTGCTAGATATAAGGGTGAATTATGTGGGATATATTTAGCTTAATTCATTCTCGGCAATAAGAACAAATGTTGAAAGCACTTTGTGTGAAGTTTTAACATTAATTAATAAATATTCGTAAAAATCTCAGTTTTGATGAGTATTTTAAAGGTTTTTAGAGACATTATATCGGTACAGCATTCCGCTTGAATATTTAAATATGTTGGATGTGCATTAAGTTTTATTCATAATCATTAGACACGGATTAAACAAGATTCCCTAGATTTCAGTTTCTTCTTAAGTCGTCCCTAAATGTTTAAGTTTTAAATTTTAGACATTTCTTAGAACCAAAATCATTTGATGGATTTTAATAAAAATTGGATTAAGGATTCTAGACTTAGGATTTAGTAGCATTATATTTAAACGAAGGGACATAATTTTCATAATGAGACATTAAGAGTAAAACAGTTTTGTTTGGAGCAATCTTTATACCTCTCTTTGCAACAAGTACTCTTCTGGTATATATATATATATATATATATATATATATATATATATATATATTAGCAGGGTAACACGACGTTGCCCGGGATTGAATGATGGTCAAAGAATGTTTCACACTCCTATATTTTTCTTGCAATTGCAATTGATGAAATAACCCATTTTTCAATCAAATCGATTCATTGTCTGCTCTAATTGTGGACCCATAGCGATGCAACTGGAGGAAGCTTCACATGCCTCTCGAAATGACTAAGTGCACAATATATTGTAGTCTATATTGCACTATAGAGAACTTACTGTTTATTTTATAAAGTTATTTTTATATGTAATTGCTTGCATTAAAGTTTAAAAGGCAAAAAAAATATCATGCTTCAATTATGCGCTAAACAGAAACTTTATTTCGAACGGGTCGTATTGTTGATTTTATATGCCTGGTATTACCGGTTGTATAGTGACAATGGTTTAAATAAAAGTTTAAAGTGAAAAAGCCAAGCATCATTGTGAAATTGCGTTGTAAACAGAAACATTGATTTCGAACATGACCTTGTCATATCAAAGAACCTACTGTAAATTTTATATGTTGGACCTTTCGGTTTGTGTGTTCATAACATCTTCTTGAAGACACTTGTGATGTTAGGGTGTATAAAGTGTTAACTTTGGTCAAAATCGCCTGTTCCTTCTTTCTTCTGAGTTTTTTGATTATCAGTACTTATTGAAGACATTCTGATAAAAAAAAAAAACAGTCTAAGAACACTGCCCAGCACATAGAGTACCGTCCCGTGAAATTTCATAAAATCAGCCCAGCCGTTTTAAGTTCATAGGGAATGAACTTACAGTCACACAGACACACAGAAACACAGACAGGCAGACAAAGTTCTTTTATGTACTAGTATATATATATATATATATATATATATATATATATATATATATATATATATATATATACATATATATTTAGTAGAAATGGTAATTAATAAAAACTGAAGAAAGTGCTCAATACTGTTGTAGGGCAAATATGCATTTTATTTTTTATTACCGTATCTTTCTGTTAAGTTACATTATTGTTTCAGCTACCCGGCCGTTTTTTTGACCGTCTGTAGCTTTCCATCATAACGAACATTTCTGTAAAATCTGAGGAAGCTACAGACGGCCAAAAAAAAAACGGCCGGGTAGCTGAAACAATAATGTAACTTAACAGAAAGATACAGTAATAAAAAATAAAACATATATATATATATATACTAGCAGGGGGTGGGCTTTGCCCGGTCGTAAAATACGAAAGCATTCAAAGCAGGTGTTGTTACCACTGTACCAAGGTGTCACGCGCATAAACTGATTAAAAATTAGAAAGAAACTAAGATGAATGAGCAAAATGCTTAAGGATTTTTTAAATTTTGACCCTTTGTTAACCCCTTAACTGGCTAAAGACGGTTCGTAAAAAATGCAATATATGAAAATATGAAGACAGACAGATTGACAGACATCTAACGTTTTTATATATTAGACTAGAGGACAGGGGCGCCCGGCTTGGCCTGGGCATAAAATATGCTTAACTATGATATTTTAATTTATCCAGATTTCGAATATATTTTTATAGAGTCGTGATTTCAAAAGTAAAATATATATTTGGTTGCCATCAGCAAGCTAATGACGTTACCACTGTACAAACATGACACATATAATTAATAATTAATAATTAAAATTTAAAAATTAACTAAGATTAATGTACAAAATGTATAATCATTTTTTTTTCATTTTTAACCCATTTTGACCCCTTAAAAAATATTTTAACTAGCTAAGGACCCATTAAAAAAAATGGTCCGTAAGGAATTCAATCATTTGTGACCCCTAGCACCACTCTGCAACTTTAAATTTTGGAGGAGATAGAGTTTGAAAATATGGAGACAGACAAACAGACAGACAGACAGACATATAGCCTTTTATAGATTATATATATATATATATATATATATATATATATATATATATATATATATATATATATATATATATAATTAAACATACATACAGGGTAGAATGGTAAAATTGTCTCCCTAGACAAGGCGACATGATTCCATTTCCGTTTGATCGTTTTCTTTTTTTTTGTTGCAGACCATCTATATTATTTGGCCGTTGTGTACAAATTCCAGGAGCGATCAGAATTTTCTATCGTTTGAAAGTGACACAATGTTTTTTTTTTGTTTTTTTTTTATTACATTTTCACCCGAAACAAGGCACATTGCCACTGTGGTGTAGGGGGCTACTCTCAGGGACAGCAGCTACTGGGACTCTATGTTGGGATTTGGGCAGCAAGATGTTGGTTCACGTTACACTTGATACTCCATACATGGGCGAATGGTGGTCTTATAGAGGTACAGGATACTTTCAGGTGTCAGTAGTTTTCTAGCAATGTAGAGAGAGCCTACTTTCTTCTCAGCGGCCCTTGCAATGCTTTCAATATAATTGTTCCAACTCATGTTTCCTGTGAACATTAGGCCAAGCAGTTTGAAAGATATACTCTCAGACAGGGAGTCACTGGCCATTGCTATAGGTGGCAGAGAAGGTTTCTTGTAATTATTGAAGGAAAACAGTTTAGTCTTGGCAGCATTGAATGTGACCATCCATTTTTGTCCCCATTCCACTACAGATTGGAGGTCATCCTCTAGTTTTTTTGCCATTTCTTTAGTTATGTTAAACAGGTGAGATCGAAGATGCTCCCCTGTACAACATGCTCTCTTCAGATCTAAGTTATGACAACAGGACCATTGTCAGCACCCTCAAAATGCATCGCTGCATTGCCATGAATAGCAGGGACATGTCCAGGTTGATGAAAAAAAAAGTTTCCAGCCAGAGTTATGGTCTTTGGTATGGATTCACGTGAGGGCCACATCATTCTCCTCTCATCTTTGTAAGTTGGCTTGAAAGTCAACACCCAAGGGTATCAGCATGTACTAAAGTGTGTCGTGATACCCTGGTGCAATCAAGTGGCCGCTGGCAGACTCTGGGTGAGGCAGCAGGACTTGGCACCGGCCCACATGTCCAAAGCGACCAAGCTTGGCTTCAGAAGGAGTGCTACAACTTTATACCCTTCTCTCACTGCCCCCCTCCTCCTTCCACCTGAACCCGCTGGACTACTTCGTTTAGTCATATATCGAGAACATCACCAACATGACCTCCCACAACACAAAAGCCAGTCTAATCGCCCCCATCCATTGAGTATTCGCCGAGCTCCTGCTAGTGCTTGTGGGAAAGGCATGCTCTCAGTTCCAGTGATTGAGGCTGAAGGCGCTTACATTGTATAGATGTCAGCTTTAATACATAATCAAGTTACTTGAATTGATTTTTTTTTTTTCAATAAAATTTTTAAAATAATATAGTAGTGTTGTTTTCTTTAGTGTGTCAACTTTACTGTTCCACCCTGGATATGAATAAATAATGAAAAAAAATCCCACATAGTTCTAGAAATTCTAAGTATTGGAGTATAACCGAGGCCACCGAGAGGAAGAAGGCCTGCTAACTGAAAAATACTTGCAGGCAATGTAGGTAAGATTTGTCAAACTGCTACTGTTGATACTATATGAGGGCATTTTTAAAAAGAGCATTATGTAACTGGGGACCGTTTGTGAATTTACTATTTTCATGACACTTCTTCCTTTACAGGAAATGGGTTCTTTTGTTTCCTCCCCCCCCTCTCTCTCTCTCTCTCTCTCTAACTCTCTGTCTAAAGATGCAATTCAATTCAAAACAAAGACCTATACAAAGATCAGAAACATTTTGTTTATTTAAATAAGCTTCTTCAAGGAATCAAGCTAGTTTTATTAGGATTTTTACAGTTATGTTCAGAGATCTGCGTTCATTTCAGGCATTCAACCGCAATTACAAGATTTTATTTTATTTACTTTATAAGTTCAAAATTATAAAAATAAAACAAAAACAAGGATACAACTATCTCAGAGATAGGAACTGGACTATGCAGAGTATGCAGTCATTTTCGGGCATCATCTGTTGTTGGAGAATGCATTAATAAAGAAAACTTGTGGTTAGAAAAAAATCAAAATGTTGAAAGCAAACATAGACACTTTAGGAGGCTAACAGAGGGGTCAATATGTAAATCGTCTGAATTCGTTCAATTCGTTTGTAAGTCTGAATTCTCATAAGATGTAAGCAGGATCAGTCAGATATAAAGAAAAAGTAAACAAATAAAAAGTAAGCAACAGAGAGGGAAAAGAGGATTATCTTAGAATTGAAAACAAAAACAAAAGTGGAAAAAAAGAAGAAGTTTGATTCTGTACGGATTGAAATCGAAAATTCAAAAGGAAAATATTACTGCTCAGTCATACTTTTTATTCATCTCCAAACATCTCTATTTTATTTTCATTTCCTTATATATATATATATATATATATATATATATATATATATATATCCACATACAGTACTGTTTCGCAGCTCATCAGTGCAGCTAGACAGGCAACTACCTGAAGTCAGGATTGAAACCCGACCGCTTGTACGACAGTCAAAGCTCCTAACCATTACGCTAATTGATGGCCGCTGGTCGAGTCATGAATTAACGATGTTTTGACATCGTCCGAAATACCTAAGCTCGATTTGTTTACACAATGAGCATCGCTTTAAACGCTAATGGTATGTTATTTATTTGTCCTTGTTTTACAATACTTTTTTAACGAATTCTATTATTTATACAAAAGTGCATGTTTACCAAAATGCGAGTTGTGAATAATTTTCCCTTTGATCAATTTGGTACCCCCAAACAGGGTGCTGCATATGTATTGTTTTATTCACTGACATGTGTTTAATACATATGCTCCCCATTTGGGGGTATCAAATTGGTCTAAGAGAAAATTATTACCAACTTGCATTTTAGTAAAAATGCACTTCGTATAAATAATTAAATTCATTCAAAAAGTATCGCAAAACAAAAACAAATAAATAACATCTACATCAATCACGAAATATTTTTCTCTCCCTGCTGAAAAGTGTGCAAACGAGACCACTGACTGGTTCAAAACTGCAATCGAAGCGCATGTTCCCATGCGGAAATTTTATAGTAAGCCCCACTCTCCCCAATAGTGTACGTCGACTTGCGCAACTGCCATTGCTCAAAAGCAGCATGCATACCGTAGGTTTAACCGACATAAGTCCAGTTCAAACAGACTGAAGTATATAGAAGCTAGAAATAATGTTAAGAAAGAAATAGCGACAGCTAAGAGAGAATTTACGGAAACCACTAAAAAGTGCATCGAAGCACAAAAACTAGGAACTCGAGACTTCTGGAAAATCTACAACACTGTAGTAAATAATAGGCAATCAACAATTCCCCCACTAACCAACAATCACAAGGTTGTCTCCTAAACAACCGACAAGGCTAACATGCTTGCCAGTCGGTTTGCCTCAAACTCCACACTGGACCCTTCCAACCACCCCCTACCTGACTTTCCTATGCGGACAGACGCCACGCTAGACGATCTGAAAACCATCCCTGCTCAGGTGCATGCTATCATAAAAAACCTTGACACTTCAAAAGCATGTGGACCCGATCTTATCCCAGCTGTTTTAAAAAAGTGCTCAGCCGAAGTAGCTCCAGTTCCCTCCAAACTCTACAACAAATGCCTTAATGAATCTTGCTTTCCGGGCTGTTGGAAAACTGCTTCTGTTATACCAGTATTCAAGAATTCTGGCGAAAGGACTGACCCATCAAATTATCGCCCCATTAGCCTCCTCCCACTTTTTGCCAAAATATTTGAGACCTTAATTAACCATGCTCTAATCCATCACCTTACAGATGCTAAACTTCTGACTGACAAACAATATGGATTTAGACAAGCCCATTCCACAGCAGACATCCTAACTGTGATCTCTGAACGCATATACCATTCACTGGACAAAGCGGGGGAGGGCAGCGCGGTAGCTCTAGATATATCTAAGGCTTTTGACAGGGTATGGCATGAGGGTCTCCTCAGGAAAATTAGATCATACAGTATCACTGGTAGAATACTTAACATGATTAAATCCTTCTTAGATAAGAGAAAAATCCAGGTTGTCCTCGACGGTCGTACATCTAAACAATATGATATAAATGCGGGGGTGTCCCAGGGTTCTATCCTTGGACCTCTATTGTTCCTGATATTCATAAATAACCTCCCTGACAAAATTGCCTCTGAGATGGGTATATATGCTGATGACACTACACTCTATGGCAGGCACGACAGGAAGACGAGTACTGCTTGTCATTTTTTTTCAACATCTTATGTGACTCATTAGTATTACTAGGCCCATGTGCACATATGGAGCAGGTGTGTTCTAATCTGTAGTGCAGCTCTCACACTCTCCCATACTGGTCACTGAAATTTCCAACATGATACCACATGGAAAAGAACTCTTGGAGGATCTTAAAAGACGTATTCTTGCATGTTGTATTGTTTCATGCATGAAGATGGCCAGGGGTACAAGAATATTGCCAACACCCTGAAACAGAGCTGCAACACAGTGGCTAAGATAATCCAACATTTTAAAAGAGAAGCATCCACTCAGAACAGGCCTCGAGTAGGTCATGTAAAGAGGCTGAGTGCGCGTGTTGAGTGTCCATATCAAATGCTTTGTTTGTTTGTTTGTTTGTTTTTTGAAAGATTGGCATGAGAGTGCTGTCAACATTGCTGCAGAGATTGAAGAGGTGGGGGGTCAGCTTGTTAGTGTTTAAACCATATGCCAAATTATACATCAAATTGGTGTACATGGCTGTCACCTCACGAGTAAGCCTTTTCTTAAGATGATAGACAAGAAAGCTCGCAAACAATTTGCTGAAGACATGTCTGATGAGATGAAGATTAATTTTTTTGGTTCTGATGGCTTTAAGTATGTGTGGCAGCGATCAGGTGAGGAGTACAAAGAAGAATGTGTCATGCATACAGCCAAGCACAGTGGTGGGAATGTTATTGTCTGGGGCTGCATGAGTGCTGCAGATGTTAATGAATTACATTTTATTAAGGGAAACATGAACTCCAACATGTACTGTGAAATACTGCAGCAGAGCATGATCCTCTCCCTCTAGAAACTGGGTCACAAAGCAGTATTCCAGCATGATAATGACCCTGGAGATACCTCCAAGACGATCTGAGAGTAAAGGTGATGGACGGCCAAGCATGACTCCAGACTTGAACCCAGTAGAACATCTTTAGGGGATCCTCAAGTGGAAGGTGGAGGTGCGCAAAGTCTCAAATATCTGCCAACCTTGCGATGTCTGCCCAGCTGATTAAAGGCAGTACTGGATAATGATGGTGGTCACACAAAATATAGACAGTTAACATGGTGTATGTTAATATTAACAACTTTTCCTGAGGGGTATACTCACTTTTGTTTGTAGGTTTTTGTTTGATGGTTAAATTTGCGACACTTTGCATATTAATACAATGTAATGCAAAGCTCTTTGTAAATAAATAAGCAAACTGAGCATGGTCAGTCGTCAAGTCTTTAGATAAATATATATTTGAGATGTTATTAGCCAGCACTCCTCTTATTGGTCTAATGCTTAAAGCTGGCGACTCTATAATTAAAGGTTTGATCCTAGTGTGTGCTCATTGAAGTACGTGTATCACAATACACACACACATATACTCAAAATGTAGAACTACGTCAATAATTTAATTCTCCATATATAATAAGTAGAGCTAGGACAACAGCGTATTCTTTCCACTGCTTTAACTCTCGAGTGTGTATCCGTTGATATCTTATATGCTTTTATATAGAGTGATGTGGTTCTCTGTTGATTAACTGTGTCTAACTGTGTCGGATATATACTCGAGAGTCAAAACAATGAAAAGAATATGCTGTTGTCATAGCCCTAATAATAATATCCTAAGGCAATTTTATGTTTGTACATACGTTATCATCTCTTATTCAATTTTTTAAAAAGATGAGGTTGTTCGATCACCAAAGATGTCAAAAAGTAATTTCTTTAAAGTTCATTTGATGATGTAAATTGAAGTGTTATGCGATTAAACGGCTTACGATAAACACTTTTCTCCTCTCTATTCGTATAAGCAACTGTCCTGTTTGTTTTCGGTTGACTCGGAAAACAGTGAGCGGTTAGATACTTACCAAAGTGTTCGAAAGGCTTTACTAACCAGCCCCCTAGTCATATTGTTCTGTGCTTTATTTTTTATTCCTTTTGGGTGCTTGTAGATCTTCTCAATCTCATCATTGCTCATATATATTTATAAAATAAATAACTAAGTAAATAAAATTTCACTGAAACTATTAAGGTTCTTTTAAAGTAGATTTAAAGCCTTGGAGCGAATGCGATATTTTGTAGAAAGAATCTTGCTAAGAGTAAGCAATAATATCGTGGGATCAGCTTTCATGCCGGACCGGCATAAAACAGAAATATGGAAATTGAGTTCCATAAACATATATATTCTGACTATTTAATTGAAGGCTTAGTTTAAATATAAATAAATTAATGAATTGGATTTAATC
The DNA here is from genome assembly GCF_053919585.1 of Euprymna scolopes. Lineage (NCBI taxonomy): Eukaryota > Metazoa > Mollusca > Cephalopoda > Sepiida > Sepiolidae > Euprymna > Euprymna scolopes. Next base: position 80,558,997 of record NC_136497.1, on the reverse strand, counting down.
TCTATATATTATAAAAGTGATCTTGTCTATCCGCAGAACGATCTTTACCAAACTACTGTCAATTTTTTATCTATAGACTTACAAATTGATAGATGGGGTATTCGGACCTGTAGGACAAGATCAATTTTGTTTTTAGCTGGAAAAACGGCGTAAAAATGCTCTACACATGCACAAATATACATTTATACATTTAACTGTGTTAATTTGTCAAGATTGATACTCATGTGTCGCTAGCTCAGACGGTAATGAATAAGGCTACAGAGTTAAATGTTTTGGTTTCGATATTAGCTCATGGCACCCAAGTGATGTTTTTTTTTATATTTGAAATCACTACTATATGGTGGGTACAATATAATAATAAATAGAAAATTGGCTCTATAATAATATATATAAAAATCTACATAAATTAAAAAATAATATAGAAGCGTATTTTACAACCCGGAAACGTCGGGCGGCATGTTAGTAAAAATATAAATGTGTAGTAATTGTCTGTATTTTTGAGATGAGGTGCTTTCATTTATTGAGATTGTTACAACCAAGATGAGGAAGTCAGTCCGACAATCTCAATAAATACAAATGTGTATTCATAAAATTAACAGAAAGACTTTCTTTTTTTTTGGAAGATTCGGTGGATAGAATTTTTTAAAGTTTATATGTAAATTTTATTGAATATTTTAAGTTTTTAAAGCTTATATTTAAGTTTTATGAAAAAATTATATATTATGTAAATAAATGTAAACAGGTCAATTAAATAGAATTCAACCCAATTGGCAAAACGTGTTTCATTTTTATCAGGCGAAAAAAACAAAACAAAAAAAAACGGTGAAGATAAAAAAAGCAAATAAATTTTCCATTGATAAATTAAATTTACTTATTAAGTTTTATCTGTTACTAGTGAGGGGTACCCGGCGTTGCCCGGGTGTTTGGAGGTGTGTGTGGAGGGGTACAAAAAAAAGTAAGTACGAGGATCGAACCCGAACCGTTGAGGCAAAGTTGTAAATTAAAGTGTGAAAAAAAAAAACGTGCGAGGTTAACCATTGCCCTACCACGAGATGCTAACAGAAGCACGTTTGAATTTATTTAATTACTTGGATTTAGCAGGTGCCCGTTTTAATGAGTTAATGAGGTCAAGTTTGACTGCGGGATAGTATTCATTTACTACTGAACGCTTTTTCCCCTCCCCCAAGATGTTATAGGAAAAAGACTTTATGCGAGCGACAAATATTGAATATTTATCTTCCCGAAATCGAGCAAATGAAATAGACAGGCGAGCTTCGTTGTTAACTGTGAGATATTACGATTTATATGTGATATAAAAAGTTGTGAAGCGAACGATCGCTTCTCTGAAAAAAGCCTTTTGTTGACACTCAGAAAAAGCGAACACACATACAAACATACATACATTTTCGCTTTTATATTTATAGATTAAATCTTAACAGTATAAAGCGATATGCGGAGAACATGAAACATTGTTGGTCTCATCACATTGAAAGAACTGATGCTAGTTTTTTAGTTAGTAGATGTAGAAGAGTTGAATTATAACTGTTAAAAAAAATAAAATAATATCGTACTGAAGTGAAAAAACGTGTTCTTTTCCATTATAAATTAAATTTACTTATTCATTTTTATTTGTTACTAGTAGGCCGTCCGACGTTGCCCGGTAGTAAAATACCCAGAAATATTATATTTCAATTAATATAGAAACTGAGGCATGTGCATGAGATATTATGTTTTTTTTTTCTAAACAGTTCACATCTTGTAAGTAAAAAAAAAAAAAAATTCGACCTGAGATCAAAATCAAAACGTAAAGAAATTGAGTCAAGTACGAAAACCATCATACCCGCTTGACACGGCATTTATAAAGTGTTTTTAAAAAATCTTATTCTTTACATAAAGAAGTTGTCATGTATGTTGACCGCATATGCGCAGTCGTGAAACAGTTAACAAACAGATAAAAATCCGACGACCCCCCCCACGTATTAATTTGCTAATTTTGACCCCTTAGCAATCGTTTTATCCGGATGCAAACCGATTAACAGTTTTCCACATGTTTGAATATTCTATATACCAAATTTCAAGTCTGCAGATCAAAAATCCGTTGAGTATATAGGTTGAGAAACGGCCTCACACACACATTCTCACTTTTATAGATATATATATAGCTTAAAGCTGAACTATAGGAAGATGTCTATCGAAGAGGAGATTCATTGGTTATGTTTGATTGAAAGAATTGATAGCAGTTCTTGAGTTAGCAGTTTTTTTACAAGGTAGTCACCACTTATCAAGGCCAGAAGGCCACTCGAGGATAAGAGTTAATCAGTTCATGGGGGTCACCGGCACAACATATAATAGTAATAGTTAGTGGAGGAAATAGGGAAGAAGTGCATTATTTATGCGGATGGCTGAACAAGAATTTGTTTACATTGGGCTTGAAGACTACCATAGTTGTGATAGTAGGCAATTGGCAGCGAAAGCCGATGGAAAACATTGGAGGAAGTAATGATAGATTTGAAAGAAAGGGGGCAAATAAAAATCTGGTCAGGGATAAGTTAATTTGGAAGTCAATTTCAAAAGGTCATCCAACACATGTTAGCATATAAAACGGATGTTAAATCTGTTGGAAGCAGCAGTGGTAGTAAATATTGTTATTGCATATCGACTCCTGATTGGACAAAATCTTCAATCAGCAGTCTCTTTCAACGAAACAGAGAATCAGAGTAAACTATAAAAACCCAAACACATAGCGTCCTATCTTTTTTTTTTTCTGTTCCACATTCGGAGACAAGACTTGTGCATGTTCACAATCGAACGTATTGCATTTAGGGAGAGTTCAAAGGGCGTGTCAGCAAGCAGAACACAGATATCTAAAAATTTTCGCTGACTTCTAAGCACAACGCCCGGTTGAACCCACAGAGACACACACACATATGTAGTTCAATAAACACACATGCACACAAAACTCATAGATACATACACTCTCTCACTAAATATACTTTGCTAAAGTGTTTAGACCAAAAATTGGTAGAGGAGTTTGATAGAGTGTGCACAGGTCAAATCTTTCAATTTTTACCTCTTGGCAGACAAATTCTCGCCAAAGAACTGATTAAAAAAACTTGTTGTATGTCGGAATACCCTTTGTGTAAAATTTCAAATGTTTAGACCCAAAATTGGCTTAATAGTTAGTTAGAGACCACAAAGGTCAAATCTTTTGAATTTTTACCTCTTGTCAACCAAATTTTAGGCCAAAAACCGATTAAAAAGCTTACCCTATGTCTGAATACACTTTATATAAAATTTCAAATGTTTAGATCAAAAATTGGCTGAGTAATTTGGTAGAAACCGCAGAAGACAAATTGTTTTAAATTTTGACCCCAATTTTGACATTTAGTGCTTTGGGCTCAATTCAAGCTTAAAAGTTTGATCCATGTCCAAGGAACCGTCATCTAAAATTTCAAGTGTTTAAACCCAAAATGAACGCATAAGTCCATACATACACTTTCACTAACAAAACAAAGGCACAATAATACACACATACACAAATATACAGGCATACCTCATTTACACAGATAGGCGCACAAGGTAACGGTGCCAATAAGCACTTGTGCTCAAATTCTATTTGGCACATTCTAATTGTAAACAACATTCTGCAAGAATGTTCTTTGGATACTTCGAACTTTAAATCTTTACCAAATTTTCATTGTCTTAACAAGTTGTCATATGAAATGAATCAATTTTCTATGGGTACAATATTTGCGACCTTTCCTTTAACATTACCTTTCGCTATACAAATCGAATCAGATGATAATTTATTTTTTCACGCGACTGTTTTTCTAAAGTCGTTGAGAAAATAGTTGGTACATTCTACTACTTCAAAAATGTGCCTGAGTTTTATGCAATCCTCTAACTGTATGAGAATTAGATTCGACTCAAGATTTAGTACTGCTCCCATATCTGGAGAGATATTGCTTAGAGCACTCTTTCTTTTGTCGTGACACAATATAAAATCAACTTTGCAATCTAGTGGGAGATCATACTTTCTCTTTTCAGTCACCTCTTTCACACAGAAAACGTTGCTAGTCTTTACCTATTCTACCAATATTTCCATAGTATGTGTTTGACTGAGCTTCAAGCTCTACTAGCTCCGCCCTTGGAAAACATTTTATGCAAGAACTCGTCTTTTGACAAATACTGCAAAGAACTCTCGTTTCTCTCTCTCTCTCTCTCTCTCTCTCTCTCTCTCTCTACCTAAAATTAAACAGAACTTCCATGAATAAAGTTTCTTTCCAATGAACACGGTGGAACACGTTACTGTGGGAATGTTTCCCTACATACTGTAATGTCATTTTTAAATTCAATATCTGTCATATCGACCTGCGAATTAATCATAGCCCTTCAATCATTTCATAGTACTATTTCATCATCCAACTGAAAATCTCACTAACCCGTATCCTTGAATATTTTGGCCTTCATAAGTGGTGAAACATTAGTATAAAAAAACAGCTGTGCATAATGGGTTAGAAATCAAAGACCTGTGTTGTAACGGGTAATATGCAACATAAAACTTCAGTTTTAAATAACACTCTTCTGAGTGTTGAAGGTTCAATCCTCAGCGCGGGCAATACTAAGAATACAGTTATGAATTACTAAATTACTTCATAGTTGGAGGAACAAGAACATGCTACACCCATGGAGTAAATAAAAGGTTCTGTAAAAAAATCTGTGAAGATTCCTAAGTTCGACAGAATTAGTCCAGAGTTCGACACCATGCACCTGAAGAGTGTCAGGGGTTACATCAGCCGAAAAATATTGAAAGTAACACTCAAGATGAGAAAAGTAATTCGAGTAATACAAATTATCAATCCCGATCTCAAAAATCCAGGAATATAATATTAAAATTTGGTTTGAGAATCTATATTTTATTGTTCGAATCTGACGTGAGACTCATTGGAGGAGACGTGTACCTCAACTCTATTATAAAAGAAAATGATCCTCTTTTATTTTTTAATTTTTTTATTCTATTGAGTCGTTTGCCAGATTATTTGTAATATTGACACTTTAAGACGGCCATAAGCTTGATCGAACAATGGCTGCTAATATCAATAATTTCTGTCTGGGCTAAGCAATAAATGATTGCTAACTACAAATAAAGTATTATTGATACTCGTATCAATTTACTTTTAGCAAATAATGACTCTGATGAAAATTGAGAAATTCTGTCACTTCTGGTCAGTATTGGTCAAATCCCTAGTCCATGCAAGAATATAGTTTCTGTCTTTTCTACTTTAAACAATTAGCAACAGTCCAGTGGTCAGTGGAATGAAGGACTTATTTATGACATTGGTTGATCTCCCGCGGTTATAATCTACAGTTGTGATTTAGCAGTCAGTTAAATAGTTTATAATTTATATTGGGGTCGGCAGCTGCTCCTGCTGCTAGTGGCATGTGATCTGGTAAATATAGGTCACTGACGCAGATGAAGATTTCTGTTTGAATCCAAATGAATTAGACAAGTAAATAAAAAGCAATAATGATTGATATAAATTAATCTAACAAATTGGTCAAAGGTAGCTAACTGGTTAGCCTCATAGAAGCCATTGATTCAAATCACTGTGTTAATCACTGTTTCAAATAAATACTCAGTTTACTAGTGATGAAATATTAAACACAAGCAGCGCCAAAATTTTGATCTCGGATTTTTTATGATCTGGGCGGGGGACGACATTACTTGAAGACTAAATTTTGCAAAGAAACCAATGTATTACTTTATTTTAATCACGAAAGACAATTAAAGAATTATAAAATTTTATTGTAGAAGGCATCTTGTAGTAGATCCAAAGTCTATCACTAGCAACGGACTGGTTTAACTATTGGGTTTTCTGATTTTTAATAATCAAGTTTGTCTAGATGTAATTTGCAATGCTAAAATTTGAAACCCGGGTGCCAAATCACTTTTAACTATAATCAGCAGTGACACATACCTTACCACTCCGCCAAGGCACTTAGAGTAAGTGAAATTATTTTTTAGGCTCTGTTAAGTCTTATAAAACTATGGACACCCACTTAAGTGTGAAATTATTGTGGCAAGAATTGCGCAATCTCCAACCACACCTCTCTTGAGTTTTAATTCCAGTGGCAAGTATATAAGTTCAGGACGACTGGAAAAAATGTTTACATCAGCAGAGAGCACGTACAGTGGCTAGCACTCCCAAATAGTAACCCATCTAATACTGGCCTGGCTCATTGTTGCAAAAAGTTATAGTGTAATACTATTAGAGTGCCTCTCCCACCCTGTTGGTAAGTGTGAGAAAAAAGAAAAAATATGCAACAAAAGAAAAGGAAATAGATTTATCAGAAGAGCAAAAGCATTAGAAGTTGTTCACCAATGCACACAAAAGGGAGCTGAAATTACATTGTTAAGCAAGGTGCGGCAGTTATTTTAGGACAACCGACTAAACAAGGGACTGGTCAATATATTTTAGAGTAAGACAGGATTGGCAATGAGTTTTATGAAGGTTGGGGAAGTTTGCGACACACAAGGAGTTTTGTGACAGTTGACGACAGTCATAGTTGATGACAGTTACAAGTTGGACACAGTCAGAGGTAGATTGTGGCTCAGAGGAGATAAGGGAATGAATTGATCAATCGAGTCATGAAAACAGACCTCGGCAGCTGACGTAGGTGACTTAAACTCTAAACTACAAAATTATCATATTTCATAATTGAGCATTCATATATTGTTTTAACAAAAACCAAGACTTCAAAGAATGGGTTGATAGCGACAAATAGTGTATTTCATCGTTAGTTACAATTGTTTCAAGAATATTCAGACAAATTCAAACATCATGACGTTTGAAAATTTTCACAAGAACAGCCTTTCTTCAGACTTATTGAATAAAAAACACTTAAATAATAACACATTATGAGAACCATATGGAAAACAAGTGAAAATATTTAATATATTTTCGCTTGTTTTCTTTTCCTTGTAAGGAAAATGGTTTCCATAATGTTTTATTGTACAAGTGTTATTTATTCACTAAGTTTGAAGAAAGGCGGTTCTTGTAAAAATTTTCACACAACATAATATTTGAATTTGTCCGAAGAGTATTGAAACAATTGTAACTAACGATGAAATACACTATTTGTTGCTGTCAACCAATTCTTTGAAGTCTTGGTTTATGTTAAAACGATATATATATATATATATATATATATATATATATATATATATATATATATATATATATATATATATATATATTTCCCCGTGTATGCTCATCATTTTCACTACACCGATGAAGACTTTAAGGATCGGTCGAAAATTATGTACTTGTAAAAAAAGTTAAAAATCTTTTTTTCATAATATTATTTTGTATTCCTGCACGTCACCATATGAAAACGAATAAAGAAAAGTTATAAGCTTTTATACTTTTCGTATTCTTTTTTATACATTTCCATTTATATATCTATATCTATATCTATATCTATATCTATATATATATATATATATATATATATATATATATATATATAATTATGTCTGTTTTTGTGTGTATATATATATATAATTATGTCTGTTTTTGTGTGTGTATATATATATATAATTATGTTTTTTTGTGTGTATATATATATACATATATATATATATATATATATATATATATATATATATATATATATATATATATATATATATATATATATTTCAGAGGAAACATAATTTAATTTAAATACCAAAAAAACAAAAAAACCGGGCAGGTGAAATTATTAAAATTTCCTTAAGGCCTTATCGTCTGACCCTCTAAGAGGAAACGTCAGAATGATAAATTAAAAACTAAGAAACGAATGAGGAAAGAAGGGAATTTGGTTTCAGTTGGAAGACCAGTGAGAAAAAAAAAAAAAAAAATGGTGGGTGGTTTTCTGTTTTATACAGTGCGAGGTCGAACTATCATCTCAATATCATTGAGGCGTTAGTCATTAATAACTCTCGACCTAGCCTGTGTAGACAAAAGATTTTGAAACATCAGTTGGAGATATTTATTTATTTAAAACCACCTGAATAGTGAGATTTTTTTTTCTCATTTGTCTTCCAACTGAAACCAAATTCCCTTCTTTCCTCATTCGTTTGTTAGTTTTTAATTTATCATTCTGACGTTTCCTCTTAGAGGGTCGGACGATAAGGCCTTAAGGAAATTTTAATAATTTCACCTGCCCGTTTTTTTTTTTGTTTTTTTGGTATTTAAATTAAATTATGTTTTCTCTGAAATTTGTCCTTCCATTTTGCTGTACCAAGAATTTACTTATATATATATATATATATATATATATATATATATATACATATATATACATATATATATATATATATATATATATATATATATATATATATATATATATTGCTCATAATTCTCAGAAACAATGTTTCAAGGTAAACAACTGATGATCCCTGAAATAACATTGGGTCTACTGCGAACTCATGAAAGCAAACGGATTCAGCGATTGCACGAAATGAATTGACTTACTGGCAAAATAATTTTCCAACGAAGGATTAAAAAGATTTCCAAAGACGGACTAGAAGTTTTTATTTTTTTATTTTACTTTTTATATAGTTTTAAAGTTAAAAAAAAAATTTAAAGGCTGCATACATATTAAATAATATATATGCTGCGCTCCCCATTTGGGCATCCCAAATTGATAAAAGGGAAAATTATTCCCAACTCTCATTTAGGTAAAAACGCACTTTTGTATAAATAATTGAATTCATTCGAAAACTATCGCAAACAAAAAACAAATAAATAACACAAGTACATATATATATATATATATATATATATATATATATATATATATATATATATATATATATATATATATATATATATATAATTTACATCTTTATTGACAGATGTTTCGCCATACTACTATTCAGTATAACTTGATGTGACAGGTTTTGCCATGTTGAGATTCAAAACCCAAATAACAAATCACTTTCTTTTGTAATTAACAATGTCAAATATCTTAATCTTATATTTATACACCACGCAGATTGCCGCACTAATAGAAATCATAGCATTTATGTATTTTCTATTATTTTATGGAAGAGTATTGCTTTACGCCACATGAAAGCCATTATTTCCCTGCCAGAAAGCTTAATTCATAAATAGGGTTCATACAAATATATATACACACACACACACACACACACACACACACACACACACACATATATATATATATATATATATATATATATATATATATATATATACATATAAATTTAGTTGTCCGTAAAAGACTGTTTTGCAATATGTTGACTCTTCAGTGTTGCTATTCATGGTAATTTTTTCTACTGAGACTGAAACGTCCAAGGCTAGATCCCTTCAAACTGAGATATTTGCTGACTTTATCTGAACAAATTCATGACTCCCTTTTTTGTCTGTCAAAACTTTTTTTTCTCTCTTAATAAAAACCTAATATTCAATATTATTTCAAAAATTTCAAAGTTGTGAATAGCTTTAAAGAATTTCATCCATTTCATAGGCACTAGTTAGAAATGGACTGTTCATATGAGCAATAGATATTTGTCAGATTAGATAGCCTAATAACGTCAGATATGCCTACTAGTATCTATATGTATTGATGTAGAACAATGTAATCTCCCAATATGATATCTAATGAGCCCGTATATTTTATGATTTGTAGACAGTTTATGCACTTAGGATATTTTACGTTAAGATGGTAAGACTTGGAGGCTCAAGAGTCGTTAAGGATCTTAATATGTGTTATTGCTACTTTACAGAATTCTTAACGACATCATAATACCATCCGAAATGGTCGTATTTGAGGAGATAGGCAAATTGTCTAAAAGTAAGATTTAGATATCGAAATTTCGAAATCTGAGCCAATTGTGTGTTCATCATTGATGGGTTTGTTATTGCTACACTGGAATGTGATAATCTTGCATGCAGGGTTAGGAATTTGAATACACTGCCACCGAGATGTGAGCGTTTGGGTGAATATTTCATTTTTTTTTTTTGTTTGACCTTTGTCTTCTCTAAGAAAGAAACCTATGAATTCAATAGAGAAAGTATCGAATTCATCAATATTAACTAAAGATTAGATAATAATCCCATTAATCTGTTCATTTTCTGATTATTGATCTGTTAAAAGCAACCGGATTGGTCATCGGCACATTTGGTTTAACATTTGTTTTATATGCTGGCATGTTATGGACGGCTTTCAGACATTTATTGTTTTTATGGGGATCGTTTTATGAAGCCGCTTGATGTGAAGAGCTAAAATATACTATTTTGAGATCAAATACTCCTCAATGATAAGTGCTAAATACATAGATTCTAAGTCAGAAAACAGCAACTCTTCCCCCTTTATCAGAAACATCGCTTACAGAATGCAAGGAGTAAAAAAATAGTAAAGAAAGCAAAAGTTAGGTCCACTTTTTACTCTCCTTAAACTTCCAAAGTAACTTATCTCTGGCCAGGTCTTTATTTATCCGCCTTCCTCTCAAATCCGCATATCGTTTTTTTTCCCCTTAGCATTCCTCTGTGAACAGAACCTGCTACCGCAATTGTTCTACATCTGCTAACCTAAGAAGTCTCATTTATTATTTCACTGTGGCCATACCAACGAAGTCTCCTGCTCTGCATACATCTCCTTATACTGTTCTTCTGAGGTCATCAGAACTAAGCCTGTCATTAGGATTTACATTACATATCCCTGGCATAATCACGTTGATGCACCGGTTCTTGCCAGATCACTGAAGTTAAGCAACGATGAGCCTGACCAGTATCAGAGGGGGTGACTATTAGGGAACGCTAGGCGCAATTTATGTGCTCTCCGCTAATCTCGGCATTGTTTCCAGCTGTCCTGAACTTATACATACTTGCAACTGGAATTAAAATAGTGCCGACTCTGGAGAGGTATGGGTGAAGATTGCGCAACTCTTGCCACAGTAATTTCAGTCAGTATCCATAGTCTTACAAGACTGAACAGAACTTTTCTCTCTGACGAAATACATTAACATAGAAACTATTTTTCAAGATCGTAGTGGACATAAAATCTTCTTTTTCTTCTTCTTCTTCTTCTTCTTCTTCTTCTTATTATTATTATTATTATTATTATTATTATAATTATTATTATTTACTCACTAGGAGTATTTACACAAGCCATCGCCGAAGATTGTTCTTTGAGAACAACTAGTGGTGTTTCCTGGAGTCGGAGTGACAACAAGTCTCCCCAGATTTCGAGTACCCTCCAACTATTCTGACAACCTTTGCAAATTAATTTACGTTATCGCAACAGCCGCTTACTATTGATTTCTCGTTGGTGGTGACCATTGGTCTTCACTGGAATTTGGGTGGCAATAAGCCTCCTTAAGGTCCCAGTTTTCTTTACACATCTCTAGTGGAGGTCTGGCTAGTGCTTTCCCGCCTTGGCCTTCCCCTCCTCCTTGACCCTCATTATTTGGTGTAGTGCGTGTTTATGGTGATACTCACAGGAAAAAAGTTGGATGCAGTTTCTTCATTTTTACAGTTTCAGTTTTCATGATTTCATGTGATGTTACTTTGTGTTTTGCATCTGTAGCCGTTTCTGTGTCCAGTTTGTGTGTAGTTGATGTGTGGTGTTGGTCTCCACATTCAAAAGTTTTCCTTTATATTTCTGCAGTTTTCATTATTTGAACTTCGTTGTATTTTCTCGGTCATCCATTTGATTCCAATCTCTCCCATCATTTTTTTCAAAGTTCTTTGGTATCGTTTCTAGCACTCCTACTATTAGTGGTGTTATTGTTCTTTCTTCATTTTCCAGATCCCTTTGAGCTCTCTGGCCAGTTCCGTGTATTCGCTCCACTTCTCATTCTCCTTGATTTTCACTCTGTGGTCTGCTGGCACGGCAAAAATTATTATTATTATTATTATTATTATTATTATTATTATTATTATTATTATCCTATTATTTCTTTCCATTGAACACATGTCCTCATGGTCTGTTTTCACTTCAACACATCGCCACACATGCGTTTAGGTTCTTTCTTTGATTGACAGTGATAACACTCTGCTGGTTAGCAATGACAGATGTTCTCTGAACTTCCCCCATCCACTGGTAACTATTTCAATAACGCTAATACCTTTTCAATCTTGTACTCCAATAGCTGTTTACTGCTACTGTATATTAACCAACAGGAAACAATTCTTACGTTTTATACAATGTTTAGAGTCAGATGCTCCTGGTATTATACACTGAATTAACTCTTTTACAGATTAATTATGCATATGTGTCTTTCTAGCACTCTCTTAAAAAATAGACTCCCTAAATGGCTTTAGCACCAGCCTATAATAATCTATTATCCGTGAACCGCATTTCCACAGAACTACTTGCATGAAGACTGCAACATGGTTGTTGGTTGGTTGGTTGTTTTTGTTTTACGGCATATCAACCCTTTTCAGGTTATTTAATGCCGAATCCAAAGATTTTGAAGAAAAATGTTTTAATAGAATATATTTGTTGTTTTCAAGTCGGTTTCTATTTAACCCATAGTTGGGACCCTAACAGGTACTACCACTCTGGGTCAGAGTGGACCTGGGAGCAATGGCAATTAAGGGGTGGCTCCACACTCTTCAAAGCCCGCAAGCTGGAGTCTCATCACTGGATATAGTTCAAGGTCATATCCAGGACCAGAATATGGTTGTCTTCAATTCAATGTCGGTACACATTTGTAATAGATTATTCTCATAAGTAATCCAGCTATACTTCCATCTGGCCATCATTTTCAATCCTACTTGTTATTTAAATCTTCTTTTATTTTCGGTTAAAAAAATGACAGAAAACAAGTCTTAATTGTGTGTGTATGTTTTACTCATTATTCCTGGCCTTAAATTTTTCAATACTTACCAAAAAAAAGACAAGCTGGCATTAGAAAAAACATTCTAAAGCTTACTGTTGCCAATGAACTGCTTTATAAAGTGATGAAAATAAATCGAAACTTGAACAAATCTTTGCATTCAATTTGGAATTATGAGCAAATGACAGACGATTATGCCATTCTTTTGGGTATCAATGGTCATTCTCAAGTGTTTTATCTATATATTATCGGCTTCTTTTCTATTTAAATCTTCTTTTATTTCCCGTTAAAAAATGACAGAAAGCAAGTCTTAAATGTCAACTCCCTGTTCTCTGTTTGGCATTAAGTGAGAATTTACCACTGTGCTACACACGGTGTAAATTTATTATTCAAGAAAGCATCACGGGATTTGACTTATATGACGACCTAGCAACAGCTGCATCGACCAATCAAACATGGCTGTAAATAGGTGCCAACAAATAAAGCCAACAGAGTCCTTTTACATTTTTATGTAGCTGTTTTATTTATTTATTTATTTTATTTTATTATTATTATTATTATTATTATTATTATTATTATTATTTTTTGCTATTAACCTTTTTTAGCTTTAATGCCCTAATAAGTAACTGTAAATATTAACATTAGTTGCTGGGAAATATAAGACTGCTTAAACAATAATCGAATAATAAATAAATACTTAAGTAATCTAATTTTATTCATTGCATTAAATCTTTTTAAATCTCCTCAAAATATTCTTCCTCGTTTTAACTAACAGTGGCTCCATCTTATTAACTCTTATCCTCGAGTGGCTTTTGACCTTAATAACTGGCGACTCATTAGTAAATAAGAGACAAAAAAAACCCCTCAAATTGCATGAAGCATCATGATTTAAAAGTACACTGTTGCAACTAAAACAAAATGCACTTAAAGGATCCAAAAGAATATTTTGAAGTAATTGTACGAAAAAGCATTTAAGTATTTTTTGTAAATTGTCAGAAATAATCAAAATACGATAATACCTGACTCTCAAAAAAAAAAAAAAAGAAAGAAAGAAAAGTTTCGCTCCAAACGTAGATTCTATGAACAAAGCTTCTTGCTTAGAACTGCACACCTGTGGAACTCTCTTCCAGCTGACTACAATATGGCCGTCTTCAAGTCCAATTTAAACAAGTTGTTGATGAGGCGTTCCCCTTAAGTAATCCATTTTTACCAAATTTACACTTCTAACGATTACTATATTGTTCTTTTGACCACTGTACACTCTTTTTAAACCTTATCCTCGAGTGGCCTCTGGGCCTTGATAAATGATGATTCCCCCTGTAAAAAATAAGCTAGGATCAAAGTGTACTATTAGGATCAGAGGATAGAAAAAAAATGATTACATTTATCAGAATTCGACAAAAATTGTTTTGGTTTGACTGTTTTCTTTTATGACATATCAGTCCATTTTAGGTTATTTAGTATTTTTGGAAAAATAGTTTTCATGTGTCAAGTTGTTTATATTTTCAAATATTTATTCATGGTGTTTCATTTGACTGTTTTGTTTTACGAAATATCAAAACTTATTGGGTTCATCTATTTTGATATAAAAAGTTACACTCTAATTTTAATAATAGAGTTTAGTTTGGTTGGTTTGTAGCGAAAAGTTATTATTTTTTAAATTTGTAATGGTGAAAAATAGTTCCAATAAAATTCAATTTTTTTTAATTTAATTTAATACTCAGAAAATTATAGCCCAAAGGTAATTTATGATGTAGTACAGACTGCTAGCTAAAACAAATTTGATGGCTTAGAATTGCTTTTCAGAATGAAATTTTCTTGGGGCATTAAGAGCAAGATTTGCGACTAAAAAGATATGACTGACTGGAAATTGTACTTCCAGTAAAAGACCCCAAATGTTTTATCTCTTGGCCTTTTATAGGCATGACCTTGGATCTGACTTAAACATTTGTATGTATTTAAGTGCGTTTCACTATTATACACACATTCTGAGATTGGCACTTCAACTAGTATTACAAGAGGTTTCATCTAAGATTATAAAAAGAGTAAATGATAGAATGAATAAAAGATATAAATAATATCTATACAAATCCCAGGTGGAATATAAAAAGGAACAAGGAAGACAATGCAAGAAGATTTAAACAAACTAGAGATGATAACAAAGACAAAAATCGGCTTTAGATGAGAAAATTATGTGTTGAGCTAACTGTGATCAATGGAAGATAAAAGGAAAAGGATTAGAAACTGAAGATAAAAAGAAAGAAAGAAAAAATACAGCAAAAAACGTAAATGAAAATCTAAAGAAAAAATGCCAAGCTGAAGAGGAACGTGAAAGTAGGATGAAAATATAAGTAGAACAGTATAAAAGTGAAGGTAAGGTGGTCAGAAAATCAAAAGAGGTTGGGAGTTCAAGTGAAAATAAAATGAAAGTGAAAGTCAAGGTAGGCCAAAAGTTAAAGTGAGTGTAGACTACAAGTGAAACTGAATGTTGGTCGAAAGAAAAAATGAGTGTAAGCCAAAAGTGAAAATTAGTGCAGGCTGAAAGTTAAAGTGAGTGCAGACTTAAGTGAAAATGAGTGTAAGCTGAAAGTGAAAATGAGTGAAGGCTGACAATACAATGTGTAGACGCTGACAGTGAAAATGAGTGAAGACTAAGGTGAAAGTGAGTGCAGGTTGAAAATAGAAAGTAAGTGAATGGTAAAATAAAAATGAATGAAGGTTGGCAGTGAAAATAGGTAAAAGCTGATAGTAAAATGCGTAGAGCCTGACAATGAAAGTGAATGAAGGCTAAACTGAAAATGAGTGAAAGCTGAAGGTGAACGTGAGTGCAGGTTGACAGTTAAAGTTATCAGAGGCAGACAGTAAAAATGAGGGAATACTAAAGTGAAAATGAATTTAGGCTGAGAGTAGAAAATGAGTGAAGGCTGAATGCAAAAGTGATTGCAAACTGACAGTGAAAGTAAATGCAGACTAAAGTGAAAGTGAATGCAGGCTGAAAGCGAAAATGAGTGAAAGCTGAAAGTGAAAGAAAGTGAGTGAAGGTTGAAAGTAAACGTGAGTGAATGCTGCAATTGAATGTGAGTTCAGGCTGAAAGTGAAAATGAGTGCAGGTTGAATGTGAAAATCAGTGCAGGCTAAATGGTAAAGTGAGCGCAAGTCCAAAGTGAAAGCGAATGTAGGCTGAAGTAAAAGTGGGTGCAGACTAAAAGTGAAAATTTAGGCTGAAAGTGAAAATGAGTGCTGTGTGAATATGAAACAGGGTACAAGCTTAAAGTGAAAGTGGATTCTGTCTGAATATCAAATTGAGTCTAGACTGAAGTAAGGGTTAGTACGAGTGAAAATGAGTGAAGGTGAGTGCAAGCTGAAAGTCATAATGCGTCAAAATTGAAATTACCAATCACTTAAATTAAAACAGAAGCAGGCTGAATCTTGAAAGATACTGAAAGTAAAAGTTAAAGTGTAAATAGACTGCAGTTAAAACAAAATAAAGTTGAAAATGAAAATAGAGTAGTCTGAAAGTGAAAGTAGAAAGTTGAAATTAATGTAATGTATTAGTGAATGTTAGATATGGGTGAAAGTAAAATGTAGATTAAATTGAATATTCTTGTAAAAATAGGATGAAAATTGTAGTAAAATAGCCTGAATACATTGAACTTAAAGTTGACTGAAAGTAAAATCAAGAATTACCTGAAAATAAAAGTAGGAGCAAATTGAAAGTGAAAGTGAAAGTAAGACGAAGGTGTTAATGGTCATAACTGAAAGTGAAAGTAAACAGGAAACAAATGAAAGTTGGCTGAACGATAAATCGAAAGTAAGTCAAATTGTTCAACATGAAAAGAATTTATTCGAGTTATTTCACAATGCACAGTTAACTTCCACGAGCTTCATTATTATTTTTTTCTAGAAATTTCCCTTTTTATTACAAGCGTCAAGAAGAACAAACATTTACATCTATGAGGACATTATTTTGGGGAGGGAAAAAATCTGCACAAGCTTTTTTTCCCATTGTCCATCTTCATTCATCAAACTTTTTGTGTTAAGTGTATTGTTCATTTTATTCATTTTTATTTTATTTATGTACGATTTCCTTTTTGTCTGGTTATTTTCAAGGCTCTTTTTGATATTTCGATGTTTTCTTTTGAATTTGTGTTTATTTTATAACATTTCTATTGTCAAGCTGTGTCCACCCAGCTTTACTACTTTTTTCATTCTTTTTGATTTGATTCGATTTTCAAAAATATCTTCAACCCCTCCTCCCAAGCCCACCCACCTCACTTTTGTCCACTTGTCGAACATTTTGAAACCTTTTCATATACAAAATTCCTCGCCCATGAATTATGGGCGTTCAAGCATTTTTTTTTTTATCTTTCATTTTCACAATCTTTTATCCGTGGCGTAAGTGTCTTTCCATTTATTGGTTCTGGTTCCGTTTCAGACGGGGTCAGTCAAAAATTCATGAAACGTGACAAAGTTATCGGAACAGCAAAAAAAAAAAAAAGTTTTCCTTTTTCAGAGATACTTATTATTCACATGGAAATGTGGGTGGAATATTTCGCGAAAATAATAATAATAAAAAAAAAACAATGAAAATTCTTCTGTACCTTATGAAGAAAATAAACAATGCGCACTGGAGAAAATGGACATTAAGCCCGAAAAAGAGTGAGTAAGATTTCTGCTTCTCTGATTTCAACATAAAAATTGCTTCGCTCAAAGATATTAAGAATTTTTACAACTCTTCACTGATCCTGTTTCGAAGAAGCGTGATGAGGCCATAATTCTCGGCATAAAATGACCAAACTTATTTTATCGTGTTTTACTTTCACCGTATCTATTGCTGAAAGATGCTTGATCACAGAACAGTTTACTTGATTGAACATTTGATTATAAGCTCTTGTTCAATTTATATATATATATATATATATATATATATATATATATATATATATATATATATATATATATACTGTCTATACTGTTGGTTCACTACAGCTATCATGCAAACACTTTTATATAAATAAATTTCTTTAGTGAACAAAACTTTTTCTCTCTGACGAAATACATTAACATAGAAACTATTTTTCAAGATCATAGTGGGCATAAAATCTTCTTCTTCTTCTTCTTCGTCTTGTTCTTCTTGTTCTTCTTGTTGTTGTTCTGCTTCTTCTTCTTCTTCTTCTTCTTCTTCTTATTATTATTATTATTATTATTATTATTATTATTATTATTATTATTATTATTATTTACTCACTAGGAGTATTTACACAAGCCATTGCCGAAGATTGTTCTTTGAGAACAACTAGTGGTGTTTCCTGGAGTCGGAGTGACAACAAGTCTCCCCAGTTTTCCAGTACCCTCCAACTATTCTGACAACCTTTGCAAATTAATTTACGTTATCGCAACAGCCGCTTACTATTGATTTCTCGTTGGTGGTGACCATTGGTCTTCACTGGAATTTGGGTGGCAATAAGCCTCCTTAAGGTCCCAGTTTTCTTTACACATCTCTAGTGGAGGTCTGGCTAGTGCTTTCCCTCCTTGGCCTTCCCCTCCTCCTTGACCCTCATTATTTGGTGTAGTGCCTGTTTATGGGGATACTTACAGGAAAAAAGTCGGATGCGATTTCTTCATTTTTACAGTTTCAGTTTTCATGATTTAATGTCATGTTACTTGGTGTTTTGCATCTGTAGCCGTTTCTGTGTCCAGTTTGTGTGTAGTTTATGTGGGGTGTTAGTCTTTACATTCAACGGTTTTGCTTAATATTCCTGCAGTTTTCATTATTTGAACTTCGTTGTATTTTCTAGGTCATCCATTTGATTCCAATCTCTCCCATTATTTTTTCAAAGTTCTTTGGTATCATTTCTAGCACTCCTACTATTAGTGGTGTTATTGTTCTTTCTTCATTTTCCAGATCCCTTTGAGCTCTCTGGCCAGTTCCGTGTATTCGCTCCACTTCTCATTCTCCTTGATTTTCACTCTGTGGTCTGCTGGCACGGCAAAAATTATTATTATTATTATTATTATTATTATTATTATTATTATTATTATTATTATTATTATTATTATTATTATTTCGTCCACCAGGAGTTCTCACAAGGGTCATCACAGGAGATGGCTTACTACTAACAACCAGTGTTGTTCCCTGAGGCCTGGTTAACAACAAGTCTCCCCAGATTTCCAATACTCTCCATCTCTTTTGATAATCTTTGCAAATGAATTTGCGTAATCACAACAGATGTTTGCTATGTATTTGGTCTTCACTGGAATTTGAGTTGCAATGAGCCTCTCCAAGTTTCTAGTTTTCTTTGCACCTATCCAGTGGAGGTCTGATTACTGCTTTCTCCCCTAGATCTTTCCATCCTCCCTGACACTTTTCGACTATTTGGTGTAGTGCCAGTCAATGCGAACACTGTACTTGGGGGAGGCATAGTTTATTTACAATTTTACGGTTTCACTTTTCTTGGATCTATGTAGTGTTCCGCTATCTTTTTGTTTTACTTTTTTTGTTATTCCTATGTGGTCAGTTAGAGATTGTAACTCATGTGGATAAGTGATGCTTTGATGCATCATTTGATGCTTTCCTTAAAATTTCAGCTGTTTTCAGTCGGTTGTACAATCTCAATTTTTCCCTTGATTTCAATTTCTTCTAGACTTTTCCCTCTTTCTTTGGGACTGTTCCTACTGCTCCTACAATAATTGGTATTATATTGAGTTTCTTCGCGTTCCATTATTCATTACCCAGTTGCATTTGTTTTTCTGTCTCATTGATCTTCACCCTATGAGCTGCTTGATTTATTTTCTTCTTGTTAATTAATTTGACGTCCGGTGTCCTTGCTTGGATGAGTTTATCTGTTTGTATCTCCATGTTCGAAAGGATTTCTATTGTTTTCGTTTTAAAGTATTTATCTTGTTTTATTTTGTGGTTTGTGTTTGTAATATTTGTCTGCATTTTCGAGGTATAATCGTTTGCAGAGCTTCTACTGCACTGTCTGCCTATGAAGTTGTGCTTGTCCTTATATTCTTTTTGGGCGAGTTTTCTGTGATAACTTATCATGTAGTGTATCGGTTCGTATCTTTGTCATATTAGGGTCTACCTTTACTGTTTTTCTGTGTTTTATCCATTTTAGCTTTAATGTGGTTTGTTCTAATTGCATTGTTCTGTGCAGCTGTCATTAGAACTTCTTGTTCTCCATATCTGTGCCCTATGCTTAATCGTATACAGGTTTTTTTCATGATTCATTTCTCTTGTCATATGAATAGTGTATTCTCTCTTTCCAGTTTTTTCTTGTCTTTTTGTTTCTGGTTTCTGATTTCACTATTTCTCCTATTGTACTTCTTGCTGCAATGATAAATCTTTTTTTCTAACTTATGTACTTTTCCAAATATTTTTCTTGTACACCTTCTACACAGTTTTCTAGATTCATTAGTCCTCTTCCCGCTTCATTCCTTTTGACATAGAAACGATCAGTATCATATCATGGTTGTAATTCATTGTGAATTGTTCTTCTTTGGTCCAATCAATGATTGCTTTTGAGTACCTTATTAGCGATACTACTATGATGTATTTCCTTAAATTAGATTTTTGCCGTATACTTTTTTTTTTCTAAAAGTTTCCTTGTTTTTCACAGATACTCTTCCCAATCTCTTTCACTTCTATAGATTTGGTGGTGTCTGCTTCCAGAACGCTCAAATATTTGTAAGCCCCCTACTCACCTTTTGGTTGGGCTGTTGCATACCTTCTGACGTTTCTAGTTTTCCTTTTTTTTTCATCCCTAGTAGTACACATTTTTTATTCCAAATTCCATTCCAATGTCCTGTCTGAATATTCTGGTTGTGTTTATCAGCTTTTCCAGGGTTTTTTTTTTGTTTTTGCAAATAGGTTCACCTCATCCATGTACATGAGGTGGTTTTCTTTGTTCTGTGTTTGTAAACCTGTATTCGGCATCACATTTCCTAAGTATGTAGTGGAGTGGCATCATGACTATAAAGAGTAGCAGTGATAACGAGTCTCCTTGGAATATGCCTCTCTGTATTCTTATCCCAGTCAAGTGCTGTCCTCCAGCTGTCAGTTCCAGTTTCCATATTTCCATATGCTAATAATATTAATAATCTTGTCGAATATCTTGTATATTCTTAGGAATTCAGTTATCCATGCTTGTGGGATTTTGTTGTAAGTTTCCTTATAATCAATCCATGCCATGGGTATGTTACTTTTCCTATTTTTTACCTCTTTCAAGATCTTTTGATCTACATATAGTCATCCTTTTTCCTTTTTGGCATCCTTTTTATTCCTTGAATGTTACGGGGGTAGTAGATTTTTTCATTTAGTTGTGATGTTAAGATTTCCCACATAGTTGGCAAGCAGGTTATCGGTTTCTAGTTTCTGAAAATCATCCTCTTTACAGGATCTTTTTGTATTAACGTAGTTCTTCCTTTAATTATTCATTCTGATACTTCTGATACTGTAAACTTTGCACCAGACAATCATATAGTGTCATAAATTTTTAGAATCAGTATGCATGTATCCCATCCTGGTCTGGTGCTTTCCCGTTTGATATTTTCCTTCGGGTGTTCTTCAGCGTTTTTTCATTAATTTCTGTTTCTCTTCTTTCTTCAATTTCCTAGAGTTTATTTTTCATGTCTTTCAGCTATTTGGTGTTTCTCTTGTGGTCTTTTTTTTTTTTTTTTTACACAGTGATCACCACTTATCAAGGCCTGGAAGCCACTCAGGGATAAGGGTTATTGCAAGTACATTACGTTAGTGTGGAGATTTGATGAAGTGTTTACTTAAGGGGGCGGTTCATTAGGAATTTGTAAACATTGGACTTGAAGACATCCAAGTTGTAGTCTGGTGGGAAGCAGGCAGACGGAACAGAGTTCCACAGGCGTGCAGTTCTAAGAAAGAAGCTTTGTTCATGGAATCCATGTTTTGATTAAGGCACAGATAAAGAGTGGGGGAAATTTTTCACAGTGGATTCAGCTAGACGGGTGTTTTTC
This sequence comes from Euprymna scolopes, assembly GCF_053919585.1. Classification (NCBI taxonomy): domain Eukaryota; kingdom Metazoa; phylum Mollusca; class Cephalopoda; order Sepiida; family Sepiolidae; genus Euprymna; species Euprymna scolopes. The sequence goes on along the minus strand of NC_136497.1, from coordinate 80,537,150 downwards.
GTGAAAGATTGGCAAGGGGGGGACCAGAGATTGGAGTTCAGACGAGCACCTGCCATGGAAATAACGATAAAATAAGGATAGGTTCGCAACGTCTCTTCTGTGGGAGAGAGGTTGCAAGGTAGAGAAAAGGGCATCCCCCACTAAGCCACAAAGTCTATTTTGTACTCTGTCAAGGCAGGATACGCTGTTTTTAGCAGCTCCTGCCCAGATATGGCAACAGTATTCCATCCTTGGACGTACTTGGCTTTTATATAGATAGAGAATTGCATCAGTAGTGAGATATCTTCTGGAGCGGTAGAAGGATCCCACCATCTTTCCAGCGACTTTGAGGCTGTCTATATCTGACTTCAGAAATGTTTGATTTCTGTTAGGTCTGATGGTTGCGTTCTTGTTATTTCTCTGTTTAGTTTTGATAAAATTCTCTTTCATTGGTTTCAATGTTCTTGCTTTGTTTTTTCTGTACCGATTTGTATTCATATCACCTCAATCTTCCTTCTTTTGCTGCTATCTTTTGTTTTAGTTCTTCATGTTTCTTGAGTTCTTTCTTCTGTCCCTTCCCCTCTTTTCTACAATTTTCTATTCTCTTTCATTTGATTTATGTTTTTCTAGACCCATTGTTTTGGTCAGTTTGTTTCTGTTTCTAGTTTCATGCTTAATAATAATAATAATAATAATAATAATAATAATAATAATAATAATAATAACAATTATTATTATTATTATTATTATTATTATTACTATTATTATTATTATTATTATTATTATTATTATTATTATCTTTTCTCTTCCTGCTGAACAGTGCGCAAATTATACCACTGAATTGTTCAAAATGGCAATTGAAGCACATGTTCCCATGCGGAAATTTTATAGCAAACACCACTCTCCCCAGTGGTTTACTTCTACTTGTGCAACTGCCATTACGCAAAGGCAGCATGTGTGCCGCAGATTTCATCGACATTAGTCCAGTTCAAACAGACAAAAGTATATAGAAGATAGGAATAACTATAAGAAAGAAATAGCGACATTGAACAAGATTGAATTTACTGAAACAACTCAAAAACGCATCAAAGCACAAAAATTAGGAACTTGTGATTTCTGGAAAATCTTCAATAGTGTAGTAAATAATGGGCAATCAACAATTCCCCCACTAACCAACAATCGTGAAGTTGTTTGCTCAGCAATCGAGACTGCTAATAACCCCCTCCCTGGCTTTCCTTTGTGGACAGATGCCACACTAGACGATCTGAAAACCACCCCTTTTCAGGCACATGCTATCATAAAAAATCGTGACATTTCAAAAGCATGTGGGTCTGATTTCATCTCAGCTGTGCTATTAAAAAAATGCTCAGCAGAAGTAGCTCCAGTTCTCTCTAAACTTTACAACTAATGCCTTAATGAATCTTGCTTTCTTGACTGCAGGAAAACTGCTTCTCTGGTACCAGTTCTTAAGAATTGTGGTGAAAGAACTGACCCATTAAATTATCACCCCATTAGCCTCCTCCGACTTGAATACTTGAATCCATAATTAATCAAGCTCTAGTCCATCACCTTACAGATGCTTAACTTCTCACCGACCAACAATATGGATTTAGGCAAGCCGGTTCCACAGCAGATATCCTAACTGTAATCGCTGAATGTATATACCATTCACTGGACAAAGCAGGGGAGGATAGAGCGGTAGCTTTAGATCTCTCTAAGGCTTTTGACACGGTATGGCACGAAAGTCTTCTCAGGAAAATCAGATCATATGGTATCACTGGACAAATACTTAAATCCTTCTTAGATAAGAGAAAAATTCAGGTTGTGCTCGACAGTCATACATCTAAACAATATGATATAAATACAGGAATGTCTAAGTGGTCTATCCTTGGACCTTTATTATTCCTAATGTGTATAAATGACATCCCCGACAAAATTGCCTCTGAGATGGGTATCTATACTGATGACACCACGCTCTTTAACAGGCACAGCAGGAAAACAAATGAATACGTGTCTAGGGAAATGGCAGAAACAGTAGAGGATGACCTCCAATCTGTAGTGGAATGGGGACAGAAATGGATGGTCACATTCAATGCTGCCAAGACTAAACTTGTTTCCTTCAATAATTACAAGAAACCTTCTCTACCACCAATAGCAATGGCTAAAGCCTCATTAACTGAAAGTACTTCTTTTAAACTCCTCAGCCTAACGTTCACCGGAAACACGAGTTGGAACAATTACATTGAGAGCATTAGCAGGACCGCTGCGAGGAAGGTAGGTTCTCTCTACCATGCTAGAAAGCTACTAATGCCTGAAAGTATCCTGTACCTCTATAAGGCCATCATTCGCCCATGTATGGAGTATTGTTGTCATATTTGGGCTGGTGCATCTGCTACTAGTCTCTCACTCCTAGACAAGGTTCAAAAGAGAGCCGCCAATCTGATAGGTCCTGAACTGTCACCTAAGCTTCAGCCTCTGTCCCACTGACGAAATGTTGTATCCCTATGCCTGTTCTACAAGTATTTTAATGGTGAATGCTCTGATGAACTGCAAGCACTCATGCCCCATGACGTAAATACCCTCGACAAACCCGACAAGCAGCTAAATACCACACCTACACAGTAGAGATCACTAGATGTAAGAGAGCTTTCTACTCTTCCCCAGAACAGCTAGACTTTGGAAATCCCTTCCGGGTCCTTGCTTCCCCAACTTCACTGACATGCAGAAGTTCAAGTGCAATGTGAACTGACACCTTGCTGCCCAACTCCCTACATAGTATCCCAGTAGCTCATATCCCTGATAGTAGCCCCCTACACCAAAGTGGCAATGTGCCTTGTTTGGGATGAAAATGTAATTAAAAAAAAGTGTTATTATTATTATTATTATTATTATTATTATTATTATTATTAGAATGCCGGATTTGTGGTAAGACCTCAGAGTCAATTGCACACCTTGCAGCCAGGTGTAGTGAATTACAACAAAGGACATGATCACATGGGTTTCTGGATATATTGGGAGGTGTGTAAGACGGTTGGGGTGAAGTGTGCTGGAAAGTGTTTTGAGGAGGTGCCTGATGAAGTGAGAACAAATGAGGATGGCAAGATAGAGGTATGGTGGGACAAAATTGTCATAACGACCAAGCAATTGGAACATAATCGTCCGGATCTGGTCGTCATTAACAAGGTCTCAAAAAAACTGGCAGATTTTAGACTTCTCAGTACCTAGGAACAGGAATGTGAGAGAGAAGGAGAACGAGAACTGGAGCAATTATGTTCCATTGGCCTTCGAGGTAAGGAGTATACACGGGGTTAAAACACAAATAATCCCGGTCGTAGTTGGTACGCTAGGAGTAGTATCAAGTCGTCTGGAAGGACAATTGAAAAAACTATGAATTCCTGATGTTTCAGGCGGCCTTCAGACCACTGCTATTGTAGGTACCATCAACATCCTTAGGAAAACACTTGATCTTTGATGCTCCTGGTCTAGAGCCGGAATTGAGGGAAATTCTCTGGAAATGAATCCCATCTCTTTTAAGGGAGACGTTGATAAACGAAATCAAAAATTATTATTGCTGTTGTTTTTGTTGTTGCTGTTGTTTTTGTTGTTGCTATTGTTATTATGATTGGTATTATGATTGTTGTTGTTATTGTTATTATGATCGTTATTATGATTGTTATTATGCTTCATATTGACTGAACAAGAACAATTTACCTTTCTTCTACATGGATTAAACAAAAGTTTCTGCTGGAAATTCTGTACAGATGCCTGAGTTATACATAATGATTATCCACTGGACAAGACGCATCCGAAGAAAGTCAGATGTTAAATAATTCTCCTCCTGTATGAACTCAATGACCTTATTAATATCTGGAAATTTTATATATGTGGATTGATAATTTGTATTATGTGCATCTTGCCGAACTCATAAATCATTATATCAAACTCGGGAAACTGGACTTGTAGTGCAACAGATAAACTGCTAATAACTAAGAATATAATTAGGAATTATTCAAGACTGGCTGAGGGTACAAAAACAATCTACTCGTCCTTCATGGATTAAACAGAGGGTTCTGTTCAAAATTCCATACGTATTCCTGAGTTTGACATAATGATTCCAAAATTGATAGGATGCACCTGAAGAAAGTCGATGATTACATTGCTCAAAACGTTGAGTACAACATCCAAACTATTTCTAATAATCCAAATAATATTATAATTATCAACTCACTAGGAGTTCTCACACAGGTCAGTATCTGCGATTTCTCACTGACTGACTGGTGGCATTCCTTGGAATCTGAGTAACAACAGGTCTCTTCAGACACCAGTATTCTGCAATTTCAGTATTCTGCACTTCTTCCTTACAAATGTTTCTTTTTCCATTATTGTAACTGTCGGTTACCATTAATTTCTTATTGGCAACGACTATTAGATTTCTCTGGAGATTGGGGTAATAAGCCTCCCCAAGGTTTCTAACCTCTACAGTGAATTGGGTGGGATTTAGCTGAATTTCAGGTTTATCAGGTGTATATACGCCGAAGGAGTGGTAGAGTAGCAAGTTCGTAAGAAAACATTCCTTTGAAGTACTTGCAAAACAAGAACAGGAATGCAATATTATGGCGATGGGACAGGGATTGGAGCTTTGTAGATGGTATGAGGTCTATTAGATTGCAGATTTCTTTTTGAAACTTTGTCTAAGAATTAGAGACTAGTTTATGGTTAACCAGCCCATATGTGACAGTAATACTCCATGCATGAGGAGATGGTGGCCTTGTAGAGATATAGGATACTGGCATGTGTAAGGCGTTTTCTAGCAGAGTAGAGTGAGTCCGCTTTCTTTATAGCAGCTGTGCGAGTATCTACTTTGTAGTTGTTTCAATTTTATGCTATCTGTGAACCTATGGCCGAGGAGTTTAAATGTTGAACTCTCGGCTAGGTTGCTATTTGTAATGACAATTTGTGCTTGAAAAAGTTTCTTAAAATTGTTAAATGAAAAGCAGCTTTGTCTTAGTAGCATTAAATGCAAACATCCATTTTTGTCCCCATTCAACTACGCATATCGAGAGTATAGTATGGTGTCATCAATAAACATACTCATTTGAACAAGAGTTCATGAGGATGGTGGTTTATGAATCAAGAACAATAAATGTTCAAGGATTGACCTCTGCAGTAGGGGAGGATGCGGTAGGGAGAACAGTGGTGTAAGATGAACCGATACTTGTATAATAGTTAACAGAAACTCCATAAACCTCTGATGACACACACATTGAGCCATACGTCGCACAGATCTCTGAGCGATTGGCACCGATTTATTTTCAGTTTGAGAGTTTGGGTGAGAAAACAGTGTTTTGATGATCATTAAATGAAAAGTTGTTTTGTATTTATAGGTAATTACTGGAGATTGACTTATTATTTCATTATTCTTCTGTGCATGTTGTTAATGGTTATATTGTGCATTGCCTTGCTATCCGATAATTCTTTTCAAGATGGCTGCCATGAGGCAAGATGAATCGTTGAGCTTGTATTAATGTCATGTTGTCTGGATATTCTTTTGTCTACTAAAGATCTGATTATATTAAATATTTGTTTGGAAATACCATATGAATTCGTTTTTCTGAGAAGACCTTCATGGTAGAGCTCGTCACAGGGTTTAGATATATCAAGTGCTACTGCATTGTATAGTGTATGGTATATGTTTACCTAAATCTATATTAATGGTCGGAAAGATGTTTAGCATTAACGAGGTGACAGATTCTCACTAGAGTGATTAAAGATTAATAACTTTTAACAAAGAGCAGTAGTAAACTGATGAGATCATAATTTGGAGAATCGGTTCTTTCACCAAAATTATTTAACACTGGTTCCGTAAAGACTATTTTCCATCTATCAGGGCAATAAATTGAGCTAAGCATTTGCTGTAGTATTTGGAGAGGTCAGAGGTCAGCTCAGAAGAGCATTTTCATATTACTCTAACTAAAATAAGATGAGATCTACATGCTTTAAGTGTCGTTATTTATGATAATCTGGATTTGGCAAGAGGATGATAATTATGACATCAAGTATGACTTACGTTTGCAATGGAGAATTTGGGAGGGAGTGGTTTGTGGAGTTCAAAGTGGAGTTCAATACATTCGTAGAATGCTTGCTGCTTCTGAACAATAACAGTTGCACAGTTTGATGATAACCATTGGAGAGAGGTATGGTTTGCTAGAGATTTTTGCATTTGGATATATGATTCAATGTCTGCTTTGACCTATTCAATCGACTCATTTGAATAAAACAAAAATCACTCCGCAGACCGTTTTTGGTGTGATCATTGATAGGAGCCCAATCATCTCGTTTGAATTATCTCATCATTTTGAGTAACGACTGATCAGCTTGGGGGTCGAGACCTTAGAGTGATATCAACTATTATCATAAGTGGGTTATGGGCATTTATCACACAAGTCTTGAGCAGTGAGGTAAAAATAAGTTGGGAAGTGAGGTTTGCTAATCATCAGGGTTCAAAATAAAGATCAGAATGTGACAATTTGTGAAAGCAAGTGTGTAATGAAGAAACTATGTATCTTGTTACCAGCTATATCTCTATAGCTCGAGAATCCAAACCACTCACAGTGATGTACAATAGAATCCCCAAAGACATGTATTTGGCTGCTCGAATCTAATGAGAATACTGCATCTATGTTATCAGAGACAAAATTAAGCAGGGCTTTTGATGGGCGTTTGGTTTGATCTTGTTTTTTGCTTGTAAACTCATTTTTCATTTTTGATAGAGTGTGTTGGATAAAGTGGGTGTTTGTTTGATAACAGTAGACCATTAGCTAAATATTTATCTATGAAGATGTGGCTTCAGGAAATCCCATTAGAGATAAGTGCAGGGTCATATTCTTTTTGCAACATGGTATGACATCTACCCCGATATTATACAACTGTTGACAGAGCAGCCGCTCTTAGCACTACATAAGAGCTAGAGCTCCTGCATTACCAGTTAAAAACATCAGCCAGATAATCTATCAAACCTGTACCCTGTCAAAATAAGAGAGACCCAGATTAGTTATGTAAGATTAAATGAGAAGAGATCTGTCCCAATTGTCCAGATAGATGGAAAAACATTGTTCATTGTCCTAGTCAGGAAACAAGGCCAATGATTGGGTGTCTTTGATGAATGCCTGAAATGGTATTTTTGTGCCTGGCTAATAGACAAAGAAGGAGTGCAAAAAGTTTAGTGATAGGCAGAACTACCCACTCTTGGATATCAGTCTTGCTTGATCTGCTATCCATTGTTCCGTTGCATGGTCGCAAGTAGACATGTGCCATTTCTTTTCCTCCTGATAATCTCTTTCTTTTGGACTGCTCCTGTAGTAACATTCCATTACGAATCTATTTTTTTTTTGGGGGGGGGGGGGTCAATTTCTTTCTATGACTTTTTGGTTTGCTGTTTTGTTTATTTCAAATTTCCTAGTTTAGTGTGTGTTAATTATCATACCTAGAATTAGCAAGATTACTTACCTGTTTTTAGTTCATGTTCCTGAAATTAGAGGAGCCAACATTCACAGGATGCTAATTGGGCTCCCCAGAGTTGAAAAGGAGAATCACTTGCCGATCATGCTACTCAGATTTTCCTTTTGAGTCTCATGGTTTTCTCTGATTCTAATTGATGTTTTCTGTATATGTGGGAATACCAGGGCCCGTTTTAATTTAGGTCTGATTCCTCACACATGCATAGTGTTTACACTCATTTTCGAACACGTACATTAAGTAGAAGTCATAAAAGATGGAAACATAAGGGCACAGTCAATAATCATTAAGTATATACTTAGTATAAGTAGTATATACTTCGTATAAGATTTCTTGAATCCAATGCAAGAAATATTGAACAATTGAATATAGATTCCCCTCACATTTTACCAAATAGGCAAGTTTTTCAAGAAATGAAATCTCCAAAAGGTGGCCCTCGGAATAAAGAGGCAGTAACTGCTATGGAATGATTTTTCTGTAATATTCTTGTTTTCGCAAAAGTCTAGCGTCTATCAGATTAATGCAAAGCGAGCAATTTTTTCCGTCCATATTTGAAGCGGTTTTTCCTTTAAAATATTTCACAAAAACTAAGAAAAATAATTGAAAAAAAAAAGTAAGTAGCTACCAAATAGAAGCGGATATAGCGGCAGAAATTCAAAATGAAAAAAAAAAAGAAACCAATGCGGCCCTCACTTCCTACCAAGTAATAAAAAAATAAATAAAAAGTAGTAAAAGGAGAAAAGAGAGGAAACAGTAAAAGACAGCAATGACCATGGTCTGACCCCCAATAAGAAAGGTAGGGGTGGAACATACTCGTGAAGACATTTAGAATTATTTACAGACATTTCCATCGCTCGGGAAACATGTAACCAAAATGGACTGCGAAGACGCTTTTATACATTCTGAACACATTTTATATATATTTTAAATATTTTACATTTTGAATAATTTCTGAAGAGGACGCTACACAGAACGTCTGAAACCTGTAAAAAAACTATTTCAATGATTTAAAAACATTATTATAATGATCTAAATATGATACCTTTTTAAATGAAAAATAAAAACACGGAATAATAAAATAATGTTAAAAAATACATAGCAATTGTTGGTGAACTTCCTTATTTAAATATACCTTTTTATTTCGTTGGAATCTCTCAACCAAGTCTCTCTCTCTCTCTCTCTCTCTATATATATATATATATATATATATATACTAGTCTGTAGACTGAAAATTGACAGAGTAGTTTTGTAGGGAAATGTACACACAGAGACACACAGACAATTTCACTTTTATATATATATATATATATATATATATATATATATATATATTCTACAAATATTAGACATTAAGAGGAGATTATAGATAGATGTAGAAATACCCGTTCACATACACTTTTTCACGATAAAGTTAGAACTCAGAATTAGACAGAATCAAGTAATTGCATCAACAACGGACAACGCCAGACTTAAAGTGGGTTTTGATGTACTGCATCTCATCAGTGACGTGCTCCGATATAGGCGCGAACCCAGGTCGTCGCACTCATGAAGTATGCAATACTGACGACCTAACCATATGGGCCACGGCGCAATCTATTGGCTATGCCTCGATTTTTAAATTCTTATATTTTTTATCCAGTTCTACATTCTACGATGTGACAAGCAACGCGTCCGATACAACTAAGATAGTTACTGCTGGTATGCAGGCGGTAGATATCACATCTACAAACATTAACTGAAATTAGCCGACTCCCCAGACATGATTTCGAAACAACCTTGTTTGTTGAGGGACATCACGTCCCTACGAAGGATGAACCGTTTTTTTTTTTCTACAAATATTAGACATTAAGAGGAAATTATAGATAGATATATAAATACCCGTTCACATACACCTTTCACGTTAAAGCTTGAACCCAGAATTAGACAGAATCGAACAATTGCATCGACAACGCGCCTATGGGTTCGCGCCTATCTATCTATCTATCTATCTATCTATCTATCTCTATATCTATCTATCTATCTATCTCACTCTCTCTCTCTCTCTCTCTCTCTCTCTATATATATATATATATATATATATATATATATATATATATATATATATACAGGACGTATATATATATATATATATATATATATATATATATATATATATATATATATACGTCCTGTAGATATTGTTTTCCTGTATGAATGCATTCTTGAAATCTGTTGTTGAATTCTCTGTTTGTACTTATCCACAGTTATTGTGTAAAATTTACTCTTGAGATAATCCTATGAGAAAAAACCACAAACGAATAAATCTGGTGATGTACTACGAAGGAAGGGGACTCAAGCAATATTACCGAATCTTGAGATCATTGGGTTACCGAACAGTTTTCGTACAGGCTTCTATGATTGCCGTGCAGTCTGTGATATTTTTAATAATCCAATAAAAGCAAGAGTAATAGAAAATTATTCTATTCACAGCAATTGAAACTTTAAAACATGGCATTTCATAAACAATGATGTAACATCCATTTAAAAAATACGTCCTATAGATGTCGTTCTCCTGTACGAATGCATTCTTGAAATCTGTTGTTGAGATTCCTCATTGACTTCTATTTTAACTCATCCACAGTTATTGGTTGAGTTGTGTAAACTTTACTCTTGAGATAATGCCTATCAGAAAAAACTCCAAACAAATAAATCTGGTTATGTACTAGAGAAGAAGGGGACTCAAGCAATAATAATGATTCTTGAGATGACACGGTTACCGAGCAATTTTCGTAAGCTTTCAATGATTGCCGTGCACTGTGTGATGTTGTTCCATCCTTTTGAAACCCAAGTGATCCATAGTTACTAAAATGACGAAATGTTCATTTGCTCAAAGTCACTGTCTCGCAGTGCTTCCATTTGCTCATGTCTGGCTATATATTCTTCAGAAATTCTCATTTTTTGAGGTCACCTTCTATATTATATATGATTATAATATATATGTGTATATATATATATATATTAAAATTCGTACTAGAATTGTCCACAAGGACCCGTGGCACAGTCGTTAGAGTACTGGGAAAAATCATTTGTAAAAGTGATATTCTCCTAAAGGTTGAAGGCTTAATCCTCAGTGTGGACGACCAAAAAATACATTTACGAATTACTTAGAGCCCCTATCCGGTCATGGCTGATGAACAAGAGCACGCTACCACCGTGAAGTAAATGAAGGGGTCTGCTCGAAATTCAGTTCAAATTCCCGAGTTCGACAGAAACATTCCCGAGTTCGACAAGATACACCTGAAGAAGGTTGGACGTTAACTCGACCGAAACGTTGTGAAAATCACACTCAAGATGAGAACAATAGTCCGATGAATAAAAATACAAATAGTAATTTCCCTTTGAACTAAACCACAAATATATCTCCGATATTTTTTAATTCTATCTTTATTTTTTCTCTTTCTTGTTTCTTCCCTTTTTCCTTCTACTTCCACTATATATATATATATATATATATATATATATATATATATATATATATATATATATATATATATATATATATAGTGAGAGAGAGAGAGAGAGAAGGAGAGAGAGAGAGATACAGAAAGTGACAAGGAGAATTTCTGAGGGAGAAAAAGAGTTTTCTTTTCCAAACTTCAATTCTTTCATCAGCCACTTTGGTATTTTTATTTCCATATCACTGGGCTCTCTAAAGTTCTATTATCGAATCAATAGTTTTATGAGTAGTTTTGCAATTAACAATTTTTACATTCTACTTAAGGAGTTGAGTCTCGTCGGTCAAGTAATGGAAATATTTTTTATGATAACGTTGATAGTTTCTTCTGGTATAATGATTCATAGCCAATAACAGATAGTCAGGCAGACAAGAAAGTTGATAAATGGCTATGAATTATCGGAGGACTAGAAACAGAGAGAGGGGGTTTATGTTCACATATAGTATTTAGAAATGCATATATATATATATATATATATATATATATATATATATATATATATATATATCTTACTTATTATTAAAATTGCTCTATGACATATATGCCTATCCAACTTATTATATATCTACATTACAACAAGCACTGTTTTCTTTTCTTTTATTTTAATTGTATTAATGAATTTACTAATATATTAAAATATACTCTGCTCTTTAGACTCTTGTTCTAATCTCATATATATATATATATATATATATATATATATATATATAATTATTATCCTTGTCCTTTTCTGTATATATCTGTCTTTTCTTCTCTCTCTCTCTTTCTCTCTCTCTCTCTCTCTCTCTCTCTCTCTCTCTATATATATATATATATATATATATATATATATATATATATATATATATAATGGACGTGGAAATAAAAAGGGAATAAAAAAGAAGGAAGAAAAATAAAGATCGGATAAAAAAGTCTGAGAAGAGACAGTGCCGGCAATTTTTTCAAAAACTGCAAATTTAAGATAAATATAATGTAACTGTTTAAACAAACTATACCTCGTTTGATTCGCCTTTTATTCCTCTATAATTTTACCTGTTCATATTGACTTTTAATTGAAATATTCTAGTATTCACGTCAATTAAAAAAATAACTTAAAATTGAGGAGTCAAAAAGAATGTCCACAGCAACAAATTCGCTAAAAACCAGCTTAAATTATCGCCCCTAAATCGGTTTAAAGCATCCACCAACAACTCTAATCGTAATTGTTGTTTTTCCAAGTTATACAACGTAACATTTGGTCCATTTGCCACGACTTTCTATTGGTGATCGTCAGGAGCTCATTAATCTCCACCTTTCTGTTTTATCTAATCGAGAAATCGGCCGCAGATTAAAATGTGATGAGAAAACGATACGAAAGACTGTGCAAAAGCACCAAAACACCGGCAGTGTTTGTGATGCCCTAAATCTGTTCGTAAGAGTTACTTCTAACAGGGATGACAATGCTATCAAGATCATAGCCTAAGAAACAGATTTAAAACGGCTTCCCAAATCCAACAACAGTGCAATCTTGTTAAAAAGTGCTCTCTTTCTACTGTCAAGAACAGATTAAAGGAATTTAATTTGCGCGGATATGTTGCAAGACGCAAGCCAATGATTTCTGTAAAGAACAGAAAGCGTCGTCAGATGCAATGAAGATTCTGACTCTTCATATTGGTCAAAAATGCTTTTTAGCAACGAAACTAAGTTCAGTAGGCTAGGCAGTGATGGTAGGCAGTACGTCTGCCGGAGGAAAGATGTAGAATTTAACCCTAGGTACTCAGTTTCAACGCTGCAAGGTGGTGGAGGTTCAGTGTTGGTGTTGTGCATTATTAGTATCAATGTTCCAGGGCCTATAATTCGCTTGAAAGGTCGAATTAATTCGAGCAAGTACATTAATATGTTGACTGAGCATTTTCTGCCCTACTTTGGTCTGAATTTGGATGATAATCCCATCTTCATGCAGGATAATGCTCCCATTCACACAGCTGACAATGTGAAGAGGTCCATGGAAGAACATGATATTCCGTGTTTGGATTGACCTCCAGACCTCAATCCTATCGAAAACGTATGGCATTACATCAAGTAACAGCTACGCAATGATAAAATTTCAAATTTGAAAGAACTTTGAACAAAAATTAAAGAAAACTGGGATGCCCTTTCCCTGGAGTATTGCTGCAGTCTAATTCAAGGAATTCCCAAAAGATTGTAGGCTGCCAAATTGTGGAAGGGCTATGCTACTAAATATTAACTAGTTAATTGTGTGCCTGTTGTATTTGTGCTGCATTTATGTCCTAAAGTTACAATTAAATAACAATTTTCTATTGTGCGGACTTTCTTGGGGCCTCCTGAATTTGAATTTATTTTTTTAAATTGACGTGAACACTAGAATATTTCAATAAAAAGTCAAATATGAACAGGTAAAATTATAGAAGAATAAAAGGCCAATCAAATTTAAACTGTTTAAACAGTTACATTAAATTTAGCTTAAATTTGCAGTTTTTGAAAGGGCAATCAAATTTAAACTGTTTAAACAGTTACATTAAATTTAGCTTAAATTTGCAGTTTTTGAAAGGGCAATCAAATTTAAACTGTTTAAACAGTTACATTAAATTTAGCTTAAATTTGCAGTTTTTGAAAGGCCAATCAAATTTAAACTGTTTAAACAGTTACATTAAATTTAGCTTAAATTTGCAGTTTTTGAAAAAATTACAAATCAGGACTTTCTTTTTTCCGCCTGTGTCTATTTGAGGTTTTGTTCAAAGGGAAATGATATCAAATTGAACTTGGGGAATTTCTTCTGCATAGAGAGCATGTTGTAGAGTAAAATATATGAACACTAGATCTTATATATATATATATATATATATATATATATATATATATATATATATATATATATATAAGCAAACGTTGTTAAAAGTAACAGAACTTGTCTGCTTAATTATATTTTTTTAAGATTGTTAAATGAAATTTTTATGTAAAATTCAAAACAAAATAATACACGTTCTATATATATCACAAACATTTTCAATGCTTCTTCAACTCATCTTCTTGTTACAAAATCAAATGATCATTGAAATTTTCGTTTATTTTTCTCTCTATTTTTTTATTTAGTTTAGCAGCTGAAGATGATTAGACGAAAAATCGAAAGAGTTTGTGTTATATATAGAACATACATTAATTGTTTTTACTTCAATATGAAATAAATAACATTAGGAGAATTGAAAAACATTTGAAAGATTTAATTAAGCAAAAGAAAATTCTCTTATTTTTACTAATGTTCGCTTAATTAAAGAAAAAAAAATACTGTGTAAATATATGCTCTATGTATACACGAAGGAAAGCTCAGTAATTGTTAAAAATTACCAGAGCATATATATATATATATATATATATATATATATATATATATATATATATATATATATATATATATTCAGTTATTCATATATAAATATTTTTGTTTGAAATATCAGTTCTCGACGATAATTCTTGGCCTGAAGACGTAATCCCCCAATGCAGGTGATTACAGAAACATGTATGCACATATGTAGCCATCAATGTTTGTATAAATAAATTGCATATATATATATATATATATATATATATATATATATATATATATATATATTCAGTTATTCAGTTTCAAGAGACGATGGATACCCTCTGTAAGGGTAGCTGCCTGTGTAATTGTGAGGCAAGGGTTGAACTATCCCTAACCACATCTCTCCTGAATCGGCACTGCTTGACTTCAGTAGCAAGAAATTCAGGACGACTAGACACAATGCTGAGATAAGTTGAGAGCACATACAGCACCTGAAAGTCCCAAATGGTCAACCGTTTTAGTACTGACCAGGCTCAACGTTGCTTAACTTCGCTGATCTAATGGGAATCTAATATCTAATTTCTCTCCATATGCATATATATATTTCGAATCTCGCTAGATTGAACCACTCTGATGAGTTGTAGACGACGAAACACGTGTTAGTTGATAATTATATATATATATATATATATATATATAGAGAGAGAGAGAGAGAGTAAAATGATTGATAATTTATAATTAAAATTAAAAATTAAAAATCGGTTTCACCAGGAAGAACAAGCAAAATAAAATGATTTTGTTTGTTCTTCCTTGTGAAACCGATTTTTAATTTTTAATTTTAATTATAAATAATGAATCATTTTACTCAATATTAAAATCGCCCTAGGATATCTATGCCTATCGAGCTTATTATATATCTACATTACAACGAACACTGTTTTCTTTTAATTGTATTAATGCATTTACTGATACATTAAAATAAACTCTGCTCTTTAGACTGTTGTTCTAATCCCCTTAAAATAATATATATATATATATATATATATGTGTGTGTGTGTGTGTGTGTGTGTGTGTGTGTGTGTGTGTGTGTGTGTGTGTGTGTGTGTGTGTGTGTGTGTGTAGCTGAGATGGAAAACTGATCAGAACTTTTCTGACATATTGGTAGATGATACTGTTATAATATTTCACATAATTTGTTATCAAGATTGTGTATGAGTTTTTATTACATAGAGAAAGATTTATGTACTTTTCCGCCTTGGAGGAAATTATCTTCTTCTGAATATTAATTCTTTTCTCCAATAAATAAGAAATTCAGATGTGAGGAATTGATTGTTTAATAGGAAACATGAAACGTCCCATCTATTCTGTTTTTTGTTTTTTTTTTACTTTTGTGCACGCTATGTGGATGATAATTGTGTATGGAACGTTTTAGAAAGGTTGCAACATTTCAACTATAAGAATTATATTTCAGGTAGACTATTACTTGTATTTCTTTGATTCATCCAATAGAATTGTCAGTAGAAGCGTGTGTTCCCTGTTCCTAAAAACCTAGAATAAAATCAAGTACGTAAAGTGAGAACTAAATAAGAATTATTAGAAAACCCTAAAATTTACATTTATCTAAAAACCCTTACATATGAACAATCAAATGTTATTTCCTTTCAACTAGTTTGGTTTTAGTATCAATTTGAATTGTTTTTCAAATATCTAGCACCATTTACGAATATATAAAACATTTATAAAGATTAAATGAACAATGAATTTGCAGTAAAAAAAAGAGAAAGATAAAATGAGAAAGAAAATATAGAAAAAGAAATATACAGGATGGAATGATAAAAGTGTCACCCTAGAAAAGACATGATTCCATTTCTGTTTGATGAAAACCGGTTTTCTTTTTTATTTTGTAGCAGGCCATCTACTATTTGAACAGTTGTGTACAAATCCCAAGAGCGATTGGAGACTTCTATTATGTCTGAAAGTGACACTGTTCAACAAGCGAGATCGGAGATGCGCCACTGTACAACTCATGCTCTCTACCGATTCAAGTTATGACAATAGAACCATTGCCAGTACTCCCAAAATGAATCGCTGACTTGCCATGAATCACAGGGACGTGCCCAGGTGATAAAAGCAATGTTTTCGGCCACAGTTATGGTCTTTGGTGTGGTCTCAAGTGAAGGCCACGTCATGCCACCTCACATCTTTGAATCGGCTTGAAAGTCAACACCAAAGTACCTGAAGAGTGTGGTGACTCCCTAGTGCAATCAGATGATCGCTGGCTTACCCTTGGTGTGGCAGCAAGACTCTGTGCGGACTCACAAGTTCAAAGAGACCCTGGCTTGGTTTCAGAAGGAGTGCTACGACTTGTTACCCTTCTCTCATTGCACCCTCATCCCCCACCCAAAACTCGCTGGACTACTTCGCTTGGCCAACATTACCTCCCACAACACCAAAGCCAGCCTGATCGCCACCATCTGTCGAGTATTCTCTGAGCTCCTGCCAACACTTTGGTAAATGCATGGTCCCAGTTCCGAACCCATATCGAGATGGAGATTGAAGCCGAATACTGCTACATTGAATCGATGTCAGCTCTACTACATAATCAAAATACCTGAATTATTTTTTTAAATAAAAGCTTTAAAATAAAGTAGTTTTCTTTAGGGCGATAATTTTATCGTCCTACCCTGTATTGAGGGCGAAAATAATAGAGAAAGGGAAAAAGAGAAAGAGTTATAATGAAAGAGAGAGAAAGAGAGAGAGAGAGAGACAGGATGCGAGATAGAGAGAGATAGTAAGATAAAGAGAGAGAGATTGAGAAAAAAAGGAGAAAAGAGAGAAGAAGGAGAAAAGAGTAAAGGAAAATAGGAGAAAGTAAGAGGATTAGTGAGAAATAAAGAGGAAAAGGAAAAGAGAGTAAAAAAAAGGAACTGAAAAAGAAAGAAAAAGAGAGAGAGAAACATAATAATAATAATAATAATAAGATAATGATAGAAAGAGGGAATAAGCGAGTGAGACAGAAAAAAATGGAAAGAGAGCGATATGTATATATGTCTTATCTAAGTATACATATCTCTAAATTGATTGGAGCGTGTATATATCGAATGATATGCAGATCTTTATAAATGCAAATCCGGCTGGTTGTCAAGATCAACTGATGGCTTAAAAGAACTCCAAATTATATATGTGCACGCATTTACATAGGAATAGCAAAACACCAACACCAATGTCATTATTATATTTGTGCATATGCATATGTAAAGCGCTTTATATTATATCTATGGCCACAAATCACCATAGCCATTGCGTGCTCATCGGAGATGATGGCCGTGTGGCAAGGTCATATCTGAGATAATAGACATATTTCACGTTGTGAATATGAGGTCCAGTGATAAACAAATAACAGACAGTTTTCTTTTTCCATTCCAAAAGTGTCCTCTTCAGTCTGTTATTGATTAGGAAGCGGAAAGGTTGGGGGAGAGGCGAGACAGGCGAACAGATGGAAATCAAGGGGAGACAACTCATATTTTATATCATTAATAAAGGCTTAATTCCTATTTTATGTAGAACTAAGGACAAAGTAGTAGTAGTAGTAGTATTAATAGTAGTAGTAGTAGTAGTAGTGTCGTTACTATCATAAATATTATATAAAATAGAATATATTTTATGTGCTTATATTGCGTATTAAAAAGTTGCGTTTCGGAGAAAAAAATTGCATTCATTTTTACGTGTTCATCAACGTATCGTGTTTATTTCGAGACGTCATCCGAACGAAATAAAGACAAAGCGTTGATGAACACGTAACTCGTTTTGCGCCTTTTATTTCTCCATTTCGTCGGAATATATATATATATATATATATATATATATATATATATATATATATATATATATATATATATATAGTGTTTGAAGTTTTTAACCTTTAAAACTATACAAAAAAATATTTTTTATCATGCCTTAGAAAACCATCTAGTCAGTAAGTCATTTAATCACCTGCAATCACTGCATAACTCACTCTCGAATTTACTATAATACCAATAATTTATTTTTCAAGGGATCATCAGTTGTTTACCATGAAACACTGTTTCGGGGATTTAAAAACAAAATAGTATATTACATCATGGCTCCCCAGCAGTGTTGATCAAACACCACCACCCTTAATCTTAGGAAGAAGACATGTTTCAAACATTTGATCCAGTTTTCTATTCTTAATTGCAATTACTAACCTTTTCATACTATAAAAATGAATTTCTTACCTGTGTGATTCATCAGTTTCCACATTTAAAATCGATACATTTTTTAATTTATCAGTCTTGTATTTATGAGATTAGGATTAATCCATTTAACTACTTATCACCCCCCACTATGATTAGTATTTAGTATATTTACATTCTTATTTAAAATTAGATATATAAAGGTTAAAAATATTTTTTACATATATACATTTTTTTTATTATATATATATATATATATATATATATATATATATATATATATATATCCATTCATGTGAAATCTTTTTATAATTTTTCTTTTACCTCCTATTCCCGTTACCTCACCCTTTTTTTAACCAAGTAAGACCTGTGACTTACTTGTAGTTTCATAAAATACTTTTACATGCAAAATGCGATCCCGCATTTTGCTAATTCCTGCCCTCTGATGAGAAGGAGAGTATTTCTTTGAAACTCCGTGGATTAAGGACTATCCACTTATCTTGTGCTTCCTTTTTAAAATTAAATATGTTTTTAACTCTTTTTCAAGATGTCTTTTAACTTGTTTTATTAATCATTTGTTCTGATATATATATATATATATATATATATATATATATATATATATATATATATATATATATATATATGTATGTATATATATCACCAAATATATTATATATGGTGACATCATTGTGGATAAACAAAGAAATAGACAGGAAACCGAATTTATAAACAAAGAAATAATAGACAGGAATACAAATTTATTATAATATATATATATATATATATATATATATATATATATTTATGTATGTATGTATGTATATATATATATGTATTTATGTCTGTATGTATGTATATATATATATATATATATATATATGTTATGATAATTTATAATTAATGATTTCTTATAATATATATATATAAATATATATATATATATTATAATAAATTCGTATTCCTGTCTATTTCTTTGTTTATCCACAATGACGTCAGCACATATAATGTATGATGCCATGCATGACGTACACAATGTTCAGCATATATTACGCCATAGCAAATGACATCACATGACATTATAGCATAATAGGAAAAATTTAAACGTTACAATTTTGTACTAGGAAACGTCAGGTAACTCCATTTGTATATATATATATATATATATATATATATATATATATATATATATATATATATATATATATATATATATATATATATATATATTATCAAAAGTACACGTCGTTGACTGGGTTCAAAAACAGCCTACAGAAAATGGATATGAAAAGTCTTTATTAATGTTTGTGCCTATTTCCATTCTATGGGGGTCATGCGCGAACGCAGACCGCACAATTTTATTATAGCATCCTTATTTTAGTTAAAACATACTTATCAATTTATCCTTATGTACATCTATATCAAGAACACTTGTAAACTTTTTTTTTTATTTTAAATTATTTTATTTCCATATTTTGTGAACCAGGTGCGAACGCAGACACCACAATTTAAATGAACCACCGTTCTGCGAGATCAAACATACTCATTCCTATGTCTCGATACTTCTTCCATCATTACATGTAATTAGTTTTTTAAAATAGTCAACCATATAGGAGCCTATTCGTGACCACACACACACACACACACACACACACACACACACACACACACACACACACACACACACACACACATATATATATATTGAGTAAGATGATTGATAATTTCTAATTGAAATTAAAAATTAAAAATCTGTTTCATAAGGAAGAGTAAACAAATCAAATGTTCTTCCTTATGAAACCGATTTTTTTCATTTTTAATTACAAATTATCAATCATCTTACTCAATATTAAAATAGCTCTATGACATATATGGCTATCGAGCTTATTATATATCTACATTACAACGAGCACTGATCTTTTCTTTTATTTTGATTGTATTAATTAATTTACTAATACATTAAAATTTACTCTGCTCTTTATACTCTTGTTCTGATCCCCTATATATATATATATATATATATATATATATATATATATATATATATATATATAGTAATTTAGTAAATATATATGGCGATTAAGCTACACTGAATATTCGGCATTTCATCCACTCTAGGATTCGTCAGGCTTATGCGCGAATTCTGTGGTTGTTTATCGTTTTTTTTATGTGGTCCTCTTCTGTTGAGGATTTTAGTTAGCCAATCAGCTTTCTAGTATCCACCGCACCCCTTCCTATCAGCCAAAAGGCATGCATTTTATCGAACAAAGGATCTGTTTTAAAACTAGTTTAGTGGTTTAAGGCAGACATTTTCTTTTTTTTTAGTATATAAATATACATATGTGTACATACATATATGCACATATATATACATATATATACATACATATATGTGTGATCGTTTATGTATATTCATGTTTATTTAATTTATTTATTTGTTTATACTTATTTATATTTATATACTTTCGTATATTAATTTTATGTGAGTAAATGAAGTAGTTATATATATATATATATATATATATATATATATATATATATATATATATATATATATATATATATATATATACTACGTTGGCAAAACGTCCCAAAGATTAGAAATGAGAATATCCCAACATATCCCTCGGGATATTCGACTACACCAGGTTTCGAGAGCATCCGGGCACTCCCAGGCTCATGAGTCTGCCATTGGCGATCACCTGTTATGTATAAATAGGTGTGCCGATCAATATTCCGATGGGTGGTTTTTTGTTTTATACAGTGCTAGGTCGAACTATCATCTCAATATCATTGAGGCGTTAGTTATTAACAACTCTCGACCTAGCCTGTGTAGACAAAAGATTCTTAGACATCAGTTGGAGATATTCATTGATTTAAAACCACCTGAACAGTGAGAATTTTTTTTTTTTTTTTTTTCTCCACTGGTCTTCCAACTGTTACCAAAATTCCCCTCTTCCCTCATTCGTTTTCTTAGTTTTTAATCTATCATTCTGACGTTTCATCTTAGAGGGTCAGACGATAAGGCC
>NC_136497.1:80403115-80513115 GCF_053919585.1 Euprymna scolopes | reverse complement strand
TGAATTCAAAAATAAATTATATATATATTTAAAGGTACCCTGTACCCCTCCCCCAAATAAGCACACTGAGATTTGGGTATTATTTGTTACTGTCAATAATAGAAAATAATTAAAAAGAAAATATGCCCGAACATATGTTGGCAAATGCAATATAAGTCACTTTTCTATCTATATAGATAAGATTATATCTATTAAAATTTATTTTAAAAATTTCTTTGTTCAAAAGAAACCTAGTGTCCACAATGTTGCGTTAGAACGAAAAATGGCTGCCCATAATAAGCCCTATACGACGACACTTGATAACCGCACAAAATCGAAAATTAAACAATATATATATATATATATATATATATATATATATATATATATATATATATTTAGAAATGCGATTGATAATTTAAAATTAAAATTAAAATTCAAAATTGAAAATCTGTTTCATAAGAAGGAACACAACAAAGTCCATAATTTGTACGATCGTTTTGGAGATGATGTTTTTATTGTGATAGACATTTAGTCATGAACAATAATTTTGACATATAGTTTTTTTTAAACAAAGTCTCCTCATCAGCAAAAGTATTGGGTGTTTTTTTTTTTAAAGAGCATAAATAAACCTAGCATTTTTTAAATAAGGCCGGTGTATCTGGTAAAAATTAAAATAAAAAGGAAAATATTTACTTATTAATGTTGATAAGCAAAGTAATATGGGTTGAGAATAAAAAATACAATAAAATTATAAATCTGAATTTGGCTTAAATATAAGCCTATAATAATATGTTTTTAATATAAGTTAAGAATTATATATATATATATATATATATATATATATATATATATATATATACTAGCAAAAGTACCCGTCGTTGACTGGGTTTAAAAATAGCCTACAGAAAATGGATTCTGATTTATGAAAGTATGATACGTTATGAAAAGGAAGGTTTGTAAATTTGGGTTGAATTTGGGGGTATCAAAACCAAAGCAAAATATGATGAAAGTAAAAATAAAATAGATAAACACCATAATTTATTATACCATACTTGTTCACACTGAAACACTTATCACAATATTCTGCGGATCTATATTAAAAAAAACCTTGTTAAACTTTGTGACATATTTCCATTCTATGGAGGTCAGGCGCAAACGAACACCCCATAATTTTATTATACCATATTTCTTTAAACTGAAACATAATTATCAAAGTATACTTACACAAATAGATATGACAAGTCTTTATTAAAGTTTGTGCCTATTTCCATTCTATGGAGGCCAGGCGCGAACGCAGACCCCCACAATTTTATTATACCATCCCTATTTAAGTTAAAACATACTTATCAAAGTATTCTTATGTACATCTATATCAAGAACACTTGTAAACGTTTTTTTTTTTAATTTTAAATTTTTTTATTTCCATACTTTGTGGACCAGGTGCGTACGCATACCCCACAATTCTAATGAATCATCATTATGCCAGATCAAACCTACTCATTCCTATGTCTCGATACATCTTCTATCATTATATGTGATCAGTTTTCAATAATAGTCAACCATAAAGGAGCCTATTCGTGACCAGACATACACACAGCCGTTCATATATATATACTAGCATGGATGCCCGGTGTTGCCCGGGTATTTGGAGATGTATGTTGAGCAAAGAAAAAAATAAAATGGTAATTTTTTTAAACTTTGACCCCTATTATGACCCCTTAAAATTTATTGTTTTGGGCTCAAATTCAGTTATGAAGTTGGATCTAATGAACCTATATCTAAAATTTCAAGTGTTTAGACCAAAAATTGTCGGGGAGTTTGGTAGAGTTCTCAAAAGTCAACTCGTTGAACTTTGACCCGTTAACAGAGAAATTTCTGGCCGAACCCGATCACATCGATTTTCTCAAATCTCAGTACTCTGTATATCAAATTTCGAGTCTTTAGACCAAAAATTGACAGAGTTATTGCGTAGGGAAATGGACACAGACACACACACACACACACACACAAACACGTTCACTTATATATATATATATATATATATATATATATATATATATATATATATGAATGATTCAATCTTCGTCCATTGTTTGACTGTGATCATGCAGTTGTTCTGTGGATTCGGAAGTGGTTTGTCAATCCAATTCAAGCTTCGAATTATCTCCCACATGTTGAGCACCTGTGGACTGAGTTTTCGCAGAGGTGCTGACTCCCCTGTCTTTTGTAGCAGTACTTTTCCTCTTGTATTCTTCAATGTGTACAGATTAAGCAATTGCTGTACGTCATAGATGTCTGTTTAGCCTAAGTTTTCCTATGAATTAAAATACAAACCGCACTGTTTGAGAGACACCTTCAAGCTACCCTTGCACCGTTTCTGCTGTCCTCCTACGTCACAAATACACATTCTAATATCTTCCTGGAAATTGTTGCCAATTTTTTGCAGAGAAGCTAACATCATCAGCATATCATTATCATCGGTAAAATATTCGTTTTACATGCTGGCATGTTGGGTACAGCTTTTAGAAATTGACTTCCAAATTAACCTATCTCTGGTCAGGTTTTTAATTGTCCCTATCCTTATCACTTCCTCCCATGTTTTCCTTTGCCTTCCCATACCAACATACTGCAACCTCAATTGTTTTTTATCTACTGACTCAAGTACTTTAACCCATTATTTCAAGGTGACCAAACCATCGAAGTTTCCTGTTTTGTACATATCTCCTGATACTGTCCAGCTTTTAGTTTCCTCTGAGATCATGAGATCTTAGCTTGTCTTTAAGACTCAAATTACACATCCATCGTATCATTCCCATATCATTTCTGTCTATGCAT
The DNA here is from genome assembly GCF_053919585.1 of Euprymna scolopes. Lineage (NCBI taxonomy): Eukaryota > Metazoa > Mollusca > Cephalopoda > Sepiida > Sepiolidae > Euprymna > Euprymna scolopes. The sequence continues at coordinate 80,510,298 of NC_136497.1, read as the reverse complement.
CTTATATTCTCGTTGGCCAAGTTTCAATTCCGTATATTATCACTCTGCGCATGCACGTCTGATAGATTCTTCTTTTAATGAACAGTGATAACACTCTTCTGATTACTAATCACAGAAGTTCCTTGCACTTACTTCATTCTTAACTCTTGTAATCACACTAGCACCTGCCACACCCTGTGCTCCAATGTAACAAAACTTATGAACAAGCTCAATAGTTTTACCATCCAAATATACCTACTCCAATACATTGGAGTTCTCATCCGTCTCTATTCTCGTACACTACCTGCAGACAAACTGATTATCACCTTTCAATCGACCTGTAATTTCTCTACTTGTCTTGTTGACCCAATGCTTACAAATACCACACAAGTTGACGACATCTAAAAATTCCTGACGCATTCCTAGAATTCCAAAGCTTGACAAATAGATTTGTTTTATTTTTGTTTATATTTTATATATTTTCTGCTATTTTTTCTTAGTTTTGTGCCAAACTGTGTTCATTATCATGTCGCGGTGTGTAAATGTTACAGGAACTTTGTAGGGAAGCTCCGATAAAACAAAAACATTAACAACACATATTTGCAATGTACATGTCATATAGCAACGTCTTCTGTGTAAACTGAGATTATACGGGTTTTTTTTTACTCGCCTCATATTCTGATTGTTTAGTTTCGAAAAAAAAAGCTTATCATTTCCAGAATGTATTCAGTGTCATATAGACAAATAATATTATTTGGTCACCAAACACGGTTTCTCACAAATACTCAACCACTGATAATACATTTGTGTCAGTGTTCATGTAAGCATTACTAATGGATGAACCAATGGGTTCTAAAACTAGTCATGTTCTTCCATTAATTTTCTTTTCTTTTACAACATAGCAACGAATATGGGATTATTTTTATAGAGTAAAAAGTGGACCTTGGGTTTACTTTCGGCAGCCTCTTAACTCTAGCTTGGAACAAGATCTAAGTGTAGTATCTGTTCTGATACTACACTTTAATTTTTTTGTTCTCGGTTAGTGGAGGAGAAATCCTTCACGATTGAGACGATTATTATTTTTTTTTTTCCTTTACCCACATTAAAAATCGACCTTGGTGTCTAACTCTGCCCTCGTCGATAGGCAAGTAAATAGGAACTCAAGCTTCTTTTATTTTGTTCTTTAGTCCTCGCATTCCCTAAATAATGTTTCTCACAAAGGGTTAGGAATTGCTTCTTTTCTGTGTTGAAATCCATTCATCTAACACTTAACATAGGTTAGTTTTTGACATTGAAGAATTATCTTTTTTTTTTTTTAATCTTCTTACATTAAAAACTCCATGCCTTGTCTGGAGAGATTTCCATTAAAAAAAAAATAGTTCATCTGTCTTCCATTCATTTTTGTTCTGTTTTACGGCATATAAATTTGGAGATTATTTAAATCTGAAACACAATATCTACTGTCAATGATTTATTCTAAACAATTGAGTGAAGATGACATGCTATTTACGGCATTCAGTTTAATTCGGAAATAAAATACATAATGTAAACTATTTACTATCAACAATTTATTGTGGACGAAATAATTTTTACTGCAAATCAATCCTTTTCATGCTTATCTAATGCTGAAGACACATTCTGGGTTAATAATGAGTATGATGATGCTGAATAAAAATTAAAAGTCTAGCCATTCTAGTTAATGGAAGTGATCACCGTTTTCCTAAAGGTAATAGTAGAAGTGCAGAAGTGAACATCATGACGACTTTTACCTGAAATAATTATTCTAATTCGATTATACAATAATTTTCTTGATCTTATTACATTACATAATTATCTCCCTTGCAAAGCATGTTTTCCTACCATATTAATATTATTAACTAACAGGATCCGTGGAAATTCCAAAGGATGAAAACTATACTGAATTAAGCTTATATTTTCCTGAATAGTGTAGAATAATAGTTTTTTTTTACAGAAAAACTATTAACTCACATCAAACATTGTCTGAGCTTCAATCTATGGTTCTCCCCTCGCCAAACTTTCACAAGAAACACTCGTCTAGCTGAAAACACTATCAATGATTCCCCCCCTTTTTATCTGTGCCTAAACCTTAACGTAGGTTCCATGAACAAAGCTTCTTTCTTAGAACTGCACGCCTGTGGAATTGTCTTCCGTTTTCCTGCTTTCCAGCTGACTACAATATGGTTGTCTTTAAGTCTTACGTAAACAAGTTCTTGATGAGCCGTTCCACTTAAGTTAACAAACTTACCGAATTTCCATTACTAACGATTATTATATTGTCCGATTGGCTACTGTACAGTCTTTAACCCTTATCCTCGAGTGGCATCTGTGCTTTGATAAGTGATGATGCCTATGTAAAAAAAATATACGTTTATTAACATTTCTATTAAAATAGTATCCATTGTATTTTTAATATAGAATTGTCCCAAATGATATAAATTAATAAGTACTAATAAATACTAAGAAAGTAATATTGTGCTACATAGTTCAATACAAATAATAAAACTACATTGTATAAGACCATCTTTAATTTACTCCTTCTGTGTAGCTTTTTTGCCTAACATTTTGTTGATTTCTTTCGTCGGTGAACAACCAAAACATACCGAAATTACTACAAGTTCCTTTCTCACACCATTACAAAAACGATCATATATTATTATAATGATATTTGAAAACGAGGCTACATCAAAGTAAAGACACACTCATTCTTACCGATGGTTGCCAGATTGGCCTTTTTAAAGTCAGATTTCGTGATTTGGGTCTTTTTAAGGCTAGATTTAGTGAATTTGGCCTTTTTAAGCAGTTAAGCATTCAAAAATTGTATTTGACTTTTCAAAGCGTAACGTACAGACTAACAAAGAATGGACATGCAGAATATTATAAAGATTATAAGTCAAAAAACTACCCAAATAGTGTCTATATTATATTTCTCTTACCGTGTCTGTCTGTTTGTCTGTCTGTTTCACTTTGTCTTGGAAACTAATGGGCTGATATTGCTGAAATTTTGTACAGGCCTTTGTTATGATAAGGTGCAGCGAACTAAGTATTAAAGTGTCCGTTTGATGAACAGTAATGGATTAATGGGGATTAAAAGGGCTTAGAATTTAATGCAAATATGAACACAAAGTTAACCATATTCAACCATCTAGTTAGCATAAAGCACACATGCTAAGTCATAACTTTTATTGTAATAACCTTTGTTCATTTTTATCAAGAATTTATCATTGTAATTCGATTACACAATTAACTCTCTTGCTCTTAGTATATTAGATAATTATCTCCCTTCCTAATCATCTTTAACTACCATATCTCTTACTACTAGCGGGATCTGTGGATATTCCACAGCGAACTCATTCATATGTAATATATTGATGTTGACATTCTGTGGATGTTCAGCGTAAATGGAGACGCTCTGATATTATTGTAGCTCTTTTGTTAAAACTGCAAGAGTATTTATCTGAGCTAGCACGAACGCCCGGTAAAGCACGGTCGTAAAGTATGCTTAAATATATTTTAATTCTTGCAGATTTCATATGGACTATTATAGAGTTAATGTTCTAGCGATTTTTATATATTATGAAGTTGCAATTTCCAAAAAATATATATCCATATGACTTTAATTGTAACTTAAACCAAAGCTTATGAAATATATATATATATATATATATATATATATATATATATATATATATATATATATATATATATATATATATATATATAACTTGAATGCCATCAGTTATAATCGAAACCGAAACAAAACTTATAAAAAATTATTGATAAATTATTTTTTAAAAGTATAGATTACTGGAGTGCCATCAGATATAGTCGAAACCGAAACCAAAACTTATGAAGAATTCTTGGCAAAATTATTTATGTCAAGAGATGGAAGCCCATAACAATTAAACAACTCAAATGTAAACATGACACAGAAAATAACACATATGCTATTGTATTAATATATAGATTACAGGTGAAAACATTACTCAGATAACGTCTTTTTGACTAGAGCCTGCTGAGGGCTGTTGCCGCTTTATTTACACATCAATTTATATACTTATATTTATATTACATTCTGGAGCCAAAGGGTATTTCTTGCTACATAGTTGTCAATTCTACCAATTATTTTTAGAGCCTATAAGTGTTTGTAAATTACTAACATGTATATGCTCCTTCTGGTCTCATGTTTTTTGCTAAGCTGAAAGGATGGTACATCAAAAGAACACATACTACACTAACCCCTTAAAAGAAGAAGTAACGATTAGGCAAATTGTCTCATGAAAACAAAACAAATAATTCACTATCACCATAAAGGAGGAAGTAATGCCTGAGAACATGGTATTACGACCACAGAACAAATACTACATTGTTCCACTTTAAAAGAAGGAGGAAATATGCCTGGGAGAATGATCTCATGAAAACACAACAGATACTTCACTGCTCTCTTAAGTAAATATTAAAAAATGGTACATTAGTCTGAAATTGTAAATGGAACTGAGCATTAAAAGCTATAATTTTATAGTTTTGGGCTCAGGCAGACAGATACCAAATCGCTATGAGTCATGTATTAGAATTGTTGCTATCATGAGAAATGTATAAATTCATATAGCTCCCCTCCACATATGAGTTAAATAGTACAGAAGACTAAAAATTTTCTATATTGATTAGTAACTAATACATGCGAAGAAAAAAACACTCGGAAATAGCATCAGTCTTTCTCTGTCTTTATCTTAGAATTATTTCCAGTCGTGGCCAATGAATCCAGGCAATATTGGCTCAGAAGAGGTGCGGCTGGAGATTGTGCAACCTTTGCTCCATTATAAACTCCCTTTGCGCAGACACATTTAAATTGGCTATTCATTGCCTCTTGAGTCTGAATGGAGGCTTTTTTATTAGTATTTGTCCAAATACTATTTCAATTTTGACCTCCTTCATAGCACATATTGCATCAGGTCCTTAGTGTAATTCTGTCAAATACCTTCTGTAGACTGTAAATGTTTATCATTAAATAATATTATTATTACTAGTGGTAGCTGTACTAGTAGAAGTATGATTTGTGTCCCTTAGCACATCCAGTTGTTGTGTTGTGTGGGTGTGTATATATAAGTGTTGGGATGATTAATTAAATTAAATTTATCTTTTCAATTTTATTTTTATTTTATTTAATTTATTATTTTTCCTTTTTCATATCAACCTTAGAGTCCTTACGTTCAAACGGAGATAAGGCTATTTAGTCAATTTTTACCAATTTATCAATTTATCAAAATTCCCTGCATTAATATTTTAATATTTAGACTTTAGCATTTATTAATCACCTTTATTTGATTTTAAATTAATAATTCTAACATTTTTTTCTTTATAACAATTCTCAGTTCAATTTCGTACTTAGTTTTGTCAATTTTATATTTTCATTAAATTTATTGTAATCTATTCTAATCATTGTGTTATTGAAATTACCCGGGTGTAATTTTATTATCCATAACTATTATTAAAATTAAAATTACTTCTATTTCTGCTATTTAGATTATAATCATTTTAGTTTCTATATGTTATGTTGATGATCTAATAATTTATTTATTTATTGAAGCATTTTAAAAATTTTAGCATTCTCTTGCCACACTTACATTTTACCCTCAACATTTTCAGTAATTTTTTTTTATCAGGTTTTAGGCGTGATAACAGGAATTTATTTCTATGAAAACAGCTTTGTATAGCATCTAACTTTTTGTTTGAAATTTCATCTTTAGAATTCACTGTGTGGTATGCCTCAAGTAAACGTAGATTAGATATTTTTGATTTACTCGGTTTATACTTTCTAGCTTTATCTACTATTGACCATTTTAATTAAAAATCTTTTTTTATTCTTATGAACTTCCCTAATCCAATCACATAATGCCATTGGGTTCCTCTTTTTAGTGCTAATAATTACTTTTCTTCTATCCTTATTTCATCATTATCCTCATCCCTTTGAGATTCATTCTCTGGTCTAATTTTAAATGATGCGACATGGTTTCAGTATCTGTTCTTTAAAAAAAAATCAGTTCCCACTAGGTATATCTTTTTACTATTATCCATTTTAACTTCACATTTGTATACAACGTCAGAAATTAAGCAATTGCTATGCAATGAACATTCGTTAGGTATTCTACAGTTACATTTTCTCTCCAAATTTAGTTCACCTGATTCAATCCTATTATTACTCACTATTTTATTTATTTTACCATTATTAGAACCTATTATAGTATTACCTAGATAGGCAGCAGTTGAGAATGAAAGTTTAAATGAGTTTTTTATTAATTGTTTTGCTTAATTTATTTTCTAGGGATAAGTGCTTATCAATTATTTTGTAAAGCTCTATATTTTTCATATGTTCATTGAAAGGAGGATTATTTCTTTTATTCATAATATCATTATTACTATTGTATGCTTCCTCATTATTTTTAATGGCATTCCTTTTATTTTTCTTATTATTTTTATTCTTTATCGTTCTTCTTCCTTTCATTGTCATGTTATATGAAATTGTGTAGCTTGTTCTGCTATTTTTATTATCCACATCTTTTATGTATTTGAATTTTCATCCAGATCTAGTTAAAGCTTCATTATAATGATCCTTATTTTTATCAAATATATTCTCATTTTGTGATAACTCGGATATTCTTTTTGATATACAGGGGATGATAGTATTTTTCGTACATGTACGATGAAGACTGTCGAGTCCTCATGATCATGAAACGTTGAAAATTCTTACTAATTATAACTTATCACTATATATATATATATATAGGAGCAAACAGTTAATAAAACATGTTAAGATACACTTTGAAAAAGAGTTAAAAACATATTTAATCTGGATCATTGGTGATTATTTATCTTTCACCAGACTATCCATTCATGTATAATTACCTTTTCTTTACCATATTCCTTCTGCTTCATGTTTTGTTATCAAGTAAGATCTTTGACTTACTTGTTGTTTCATCAAATACTTTTGTATGCAAAATCCGATCCCGAATTTTGCTCATTCCTACCCTCTGATGACAAGGAAAGTATTTCTTCGAAACTCCGCAGATTAAGGACTATCCACTTATCAAGTGTTTCCTTTTCAGATTAAATACCTTTTTTAGTTTTTTTCAAAGTGTTTTTTAACATGTTTTATTAACTGTTTGCTCGTATTATAAGCTCTATCTCCTATTTGGTTTTATCGAGCTTTTACAACTGGCTGAGATTACTTTATAAATATTAATTCTTTGATACTTACAATGCACTTTAGTTTTATCATTTTGGTAAATTTAATTGTAATTTTTATTTTATATATATATATATATATATATATATATATATATATATATATATATATATATATATATATATATATATATATATATATATATATATACATATATAATTAGGACGTCCATAAGCAGAAACTTTTGATGTTCATAAATTGATGCTTGCTGGAAAATAAAATTTCATCAACAAAATAAATTTCTCAGTCAGATAACATACACCGTTCTAGTAACTTATCAATCAAACATTGTATATCACCAAAGAAAATTTACTTGTAGAATTAATATCATAATTTATCAATCAAGATACGAGTCAAGCCAAAAGCTGTCAAAATAGGAACAATCGATCCGTGAGTTGTTATTGATTATTGATTACCTTGGCTAAGAAGCCAAGTTTTCTATTTTATATGAATACTTATTGACCCAATCAGGTCACATGTCATGAAAAAGACTAAAAAAAATTATGTAATAAAATCTATCACGACTAATTATATTTGAATTATAAAATCCAAAACGCTTAGATAATAAAAAATCATATTTATATTGCATAACTGAATACATAATACATACAGAAATACCCTTTTATCTCCCCTGAAACTTCTTTCTCACAGAAGAGACGTTGCGAGCATCTCTTTGTCCTATCGTTATTTTCCTGGCAAGTGCTCGTCTGAGCACCTATCTATAATCCCCTCTTGCCAAACATTCACAAAAAAACTAGCTCAACCACTATCACCTATTTTTTTTTTTTTTTTACATAGGCATCACCACATTATCAAGGCCAAGAGGTCACTCAAGGATAAGGGTTAAAGAGTGTACAGTAGAAATTGGTCAATATAGTAATCATTAGTAATGAAAATTTGATAAATTTGATAACTTATATGGAACGGCTCATCAATAACTTATTTACGTTAGACTTGAACACAACCATATTGTAGTCAGCCGGAAAGCAGGAAAACGGAAGACAATTCCACAGGCGTGCCGTTCTAAGAAAGAAGCTTTGTTCATGGAATCTACGTTTAGGTTTAGGCACGGATAAAGAGTGGGGGGAATTATTGATAGTGTTTTAGACGAGTGTTTCTTGTGAAAGTTTGGCTAGGGGGGACCATAGATTGAAGTTCAGTCGAACACTTTCCATGAAAATAACGATACATCAGAGACAAACTCGCAACATCTCTTCTGTGAGATAGACGTTGCAAGAAAGAGAAAAGGATATCTCCTACGAGGCTACGAAGTCTATTTTGAACTCTATCAAGGCAGGCCAAGTCCTTTCTAGCAGCTCTTGCCCAGATGTGGCAACAGTATTCCATCCTTGGACGTACCTGGCTCTTATATAGATAGAGAATAGCATCAGCAGTAAGATATCTACTGGATCGATAGAAAGATCCCACCATTTTTCCAGCGGCCTTGGCAACAGATTTGATGTACGTGTTCCATTTAAGATCAGGAGTAATGGTCAAGCCCAGAAGCTTGTCAAAGCTTGAGGCCTCCTGAAGACGAGAGCCGTTTATTTCAATTGATGCCAGATGTGGATCAGAATGTTGATGATGTAAAGAGAGAAGCTTGGTTTTAGATGCATTAAAAGTAACCAGCCACTCCTTACCCCATTGTACTACGTGCTCAAGATCAGAGGAGAGAGAATTGGAGAGAACTTGGTCGTTTACTGTCTTAGATGTGCTACCATAAATGGTAGTGTCGTCAGCATAAATGTCTACAAATGATGTAAGGATGTGATTTGGAAGATCATTAATGTAGATCAGGAAAAGAGTTGGGCCCAGGATTGACCCCTGAGGGACACCGGCATTAATACTGTGAGCTTCTGATTTTTGCCCCTCAACTACTACTCTTATGAACCTATCAGAAAGAAATGATTTAATAATTGAGAAGACATTTCCAGCAATACCATAGCTAGAGATCTTATGAAGTAAACCTTTATGTCATACCCTATCAAAGGCCTTAGATATGTCAAGAGCAATTGCCCTAGAAAGGTTGCCTCCATTGAGAGATTTGCTAATCCTATGAGATATAACTGTAAGCACATCTGCTGTAGATCTAGCAGAACGGAAACCATATTGAGTGTCATTAAGAAGGTTATTTTTGTTGAGATGATTGATTACTCCTGTATTTAACAAAGATTCCAGCAACTTACTCATGACGCACAGGAGACTTATTGGCTTGTACTGAGAGGGGGATGAGCGATCACCTGAATTCTTAAATACAGGGCATACTGATGAGATTTTCCAGGGAGATGGGAAAGTATTCTCCTTAAGACAACGTTTAAACAGTTTTGTAAGTATGGGCACTAGTTCAGGTTGAAGTTTTTTGAGTACTATAATTGGAATACCGTCAGGGCCAGTTGCTTTACTGGAATCAAGGTTTTTGATTAGCTTGGCAACATCACGTAGAGATATACATATATCACATAGCGTGTTTTCTGATACAGGAGGAAATATTGGGGGTTGGCGGCCTTGATCGCAAAGGGTAGAATTAGCTGCAAAGTTCTTGACAAAGAGTTTGGCTTTGTCTGATTCTGACGAGATTACCTCAGGTCCATTAATAATAGTTGGGATGGAGCACACGCTTCTGTTCAGGATTCTGTTTGCTATTTGCCAAAACTGGTGGGAACCAAGCTGCTGCTCAGCTACTTTGGACTTAACAGATTGAGCATACAACTCTCTTGCATTCTTTATTACTTTCTTACAATGGTTGCTGGCAGTCCTGAAAGCGGCTTTAGTTTCCATACATCTATTACGTTGGAAACAGTGGAAAAAGTAATTTCTGTGCGCAATGGCAGCAGCACATTCTGGAGAGAACCATGGCTGGCTGTTAGGTTTTTGCTGAAACTTTTTCGAGGGTATGAAACGGTCAATACCTACAATTAACCATTCCGTCAGGTCTAATACTATAGAGGACACATCCTTTTTAAACATGGAATGCAGAGGTAGATCAGATATAAATATACGGAAGCTATCCCAGTCAGCCTTAGTGTATCGATATACTGTACGATTGAGAGGTACGTCTGGGGACTTATTACATTTCATTTTTATCTTAATTGATACAACAGAGTGGTAAGAAGAGCCAAGAGGCGACAGAACAGAAACTGAACATAGTTCAGGGCAAGTTGTGAGAAAAAGGTCTAGTAGGCTCGCATACTGGCCGTCATTGTCGGGCACATGGGTGGGTTCCTGAACAATCTGAGTGAGGTCATAGGCAATGGAGAAATCATGATAGAACCTCCCCTCATCATCGGTCTTGTTAGAGTGGGTCAACCATTCGACGTTGTGAACATTGAAGTCACCACATACGTGAATGTTAGCTGAAGGATAAGCAGATAAGACTTGGTCAATTTTCTCAGATATGCTTTGAAAGATAGTAACTCCGCTGTTATGGGGGCGATAGAGAGTAAATATAAATGCCGTAGTGTGAGCTAAAGCAACCCGGAAGCACATATAGGGTAAGTTAGGATCTTCCCTGGAGATGTCCCTGCCACATGGAAAGCTATCCCTAATATAGGCACATATTCCATGCCCATGGCGATCTTGGGGGTCAGATTTCACCCACTCCCTATCTATGCCTAAATCTAAACACAGATTCTACAAACACAGCTTCTTTATTAGAACTGCCTGCCTGTGGAACACTGTTCTGCTAGCCTGCTTCCTGGCTGACTACAATACTGCAACCTGCTAGTTCAATGTAAATAATAAAATTTTACTCAACTTACACCATTAACAATTGCTACGCTACATCCTTACATTCATAAACCCTTATCCTCGAATAGAGTTCGGACCTTGATAAGTGGTAACTCCCTTGTAATAAAAAAAAAGAAGAATTTACAATTAACAAAAATAGTTAAAATAGTTTGGTTGTTTTATTGTTTAGTTTTATGGTTTATCACCCCTTTTCAGGTTATTTAATACCAAATTAGGTAATTTTGCAAAAAACATTGCATGTTTCACATTTATATATTCTAATATTTCCGTACAATGTTTAATTTGTTTGCTTTGTTTTATTGCATATAAACACTTTCTGTGTTCATTTATTTTGAAAAAATGTTGTATGCTTCAAGTTTTTTTATATCTTAAAGTATTCATGGTGTTTAGTTCTTTTTTTGTTTATTTGTTTGTTTACGCCATATCAACCCTTTTCAGGTGCAATCATTTCATCAAAAGCTTTTATGCTTCAAATTATTTATATCTTCAAATATTTATTCATGTCGTTTAGTTTGGTTGTTTTGTCATAAACTCCCCAGGATGAGAGCCATTCATTTCATTTGATGCCAGATGGGGATCAAAAAGTTGATGATGTAAAAACAGAAGTTTGGTTTTAGATGCATTAAAAGTAACCAGCCACCTCTTTCCCCATTGTACCACATGCTCAAGATCAAAAGAGAGAGAATCAGAGAGAATTTGGTCATTTACAATCTTTGATGCACTGTCATAAATGGTAGTGTCATCAGCATAAATATCTACAAATGAATTAAGGTTATGAGTTGGAAGATCATTGATGTAGATCAAGAAGAGAGTTGGGCCCAGGATGGAACCCTGAGGGACTCCAACATTAATGCTTCTGATTTCTGCACATCAACCACTACTCTTATGAACCTATCAGAGAGAAATGATTTAATAATTGAGAAGACATTTCCAGCTATACTGTAACTGGAGATCTTGTGAAGTAGACCTTTATGCCATACTTTATCAAAGGCCTTTGATATGTCAAGAGCAACTGCCCTAGATAGGTAACGCTGACCAGGCTTCTCAGGAATAAATTAAAAATATTTATATGAATTATATTGTGAAACAAGTATTTGTTTAGTTTCATTTTTTTAATGAATTAGTTGCATAGCTTAATAAAAACCTGTATTTTTTTTTCATTAACCCTTGTTTCCACTCCACTTTTTGTATAAATTATGCCGCCAACTAAGAAAAATTGTTAATGGTGTTTTTCTTTTCAATGTAATATATAATACTTAATTGTTTTTTACTCTAATATGTTCAGCACGTCATAATCTGCAAAAAAAAAGCTAGTTTTCAAGCTTTGAATATCGCCTTTTCGTAAAATCTCAAACATCATCGGATATGCATAGTTATCTTATATTTGAATCCAAGATGGATATTCATAGATACATATTAACTGACTATTTCACCGAGCGATAGCTATTAAGGGACAGTATTTGACACATAGATATTAAACGAATGTATTTGCTTCATGTATAAATATGAGCTGAATATTTCACATTAAGGGACAGTATTTGACTCACATGTTTTCGTCTCATAGATATTAACTATTTTATCCAGAGATAGCTAATAAGGAACAGTATTTGACGCATATATAAATTAATGAACGGTATTAGTCTCATAGATAAATTATTATTTCACCCAGAAATAGCTATTAATGGACAGTATTTGACTCATATATAAATGAACTGTATTTGTCTCATCAATAAATATTAACAATTTCGCCTGGAGAGAACTATTAAGAGACAGTGTTTGATGCGTATGTATACATATATATATATATATATATATATATATATATATATATATATATATATATTAATGGAATGTGTTTATCTCATTAATAAATAATAACTATTTCATCTAAAGATAGTTAATAAAGAACAGTATTTGATCTATATATATATATATATATATATATATATATATATATATATATATATTAATGAACGGTATTAGTTTCATAAATAGGTATTAACGGACTATTTTAACCAGAGATAGCTCATAAAGGACAGTACTTGACTCAAATATTTATGAGCTGGTTTTGTCTCATTAACTGTGTTTTTTACTACTGCATGTGTAGATTATGAAACAGTATTTAATTTATAAGTATTAACTGACTGTTTCACCCAGAAATGGTAAGGGACAGTATCTGACTGATAGATATTGATGAACTGTATTTGTCTCATAGATAAATATTAATTGACCATTTTCCCCTATGTATAGCTAATAGGGGACAGTATTTGACTTATATGTATATTAATAAACTGTTTTTTGTCTTATATATACATACTAGCCTGGGTATCCAGCATTGTCCAGATGTTTGAGGTGTGTGTAGAGCAAAAAAAAAAATGGTAGTAGGCAGGCAGGCTCGCACCTGTGATGCGAAGGTGGAAAAGAAAGGGAAAGAAAACCTGGTGTCTTATCCCTACACCATCATGCGACCGGAAGTTCGAAACGTTGAAATTAGTAAAGTCATTCCAACTGATACAATGACTTGCAAAAATAGCAATGCAAAACACCGACCCTCCTTGTAGAAAAGTGTCCAGTTGAGGGTGAAGGAATTAATGTTTTTAGCCAATTTTTCGATATTTGTTGTCCAAAGGATGGCGCTTCAAAACATTACCGGTTTCGTGAAAATCTGTCGTTTCTGTCGAAAGTTTTAGGTATACATACATACATACATACATACATACATACATACATGATGATTGCAACATCTTGTTAGACGAGTGCCACTCCCTCAGCTACTGAAAGTCCATGAGCCCGAATATAACTTTTTTAGACCTGCCAGCGAATTCACACGCTTAAGCAGACATTACACTGAAGACAGTCATTGGTAGACATACATATACATGCATACATATATACATACACGCATACATACATATATACACATACATACACATACACACATATACACATAAATATCTATAAACATACACATATATATACATATATACATACATAAAAAATTACATACACAATACATAATACACATGTATACAAATACATGCATACATATACATACATATACATACACACATGAACACATACACATATACATACATACATATACATACATATATACACACACATATACAAATACATACACACATATACATACATATGCATATGCAAATACATACACATATATGCACATATATATATACATACACATACATTTACCTACATATACATACACATACATATATATGCATTTATACATATACATATATATATATGCATATATACACATACATATACAAACATACACACACAAACATATATATATATACATAGATACATCTAGGGAGTATCTATACAAGAATGATGATGTTACTGAGTTTTAGTTTTGTACGGCAGCTAAGTCCCTCTCTCGGTTCAAGATGTTGAGATCCAGCAACAAGCAAGAGCAAGATAGCCAGCAACGTCAAATTGCAGACCAGGTAAATGCGGGGACTGGTCTCCCGCTTTATGTTTTTTTTTTAAATCAGAGATTGTCTTCTCCTAGAGGGGTTGCCTTCATCGCGACTTACGGGAGCCCTCTCCACCCCACATGCACCTAGAAATAAACGCACGTATGTACACATACATGCATACATACATACAGATGCAAGTAGACATACATACACACATTGCAACATGCACATGCACACATGCATGCATACATATGCCTATGTACATACATATGCATATACACACGTACACATACATGCAGAATATATATGAAGGAGCGTTCATGACGACGAGGATGATGGTTAGTACGAATAAGTGAATTTAACATGAATATAAAAGAAAAACAATCCAATATACACAGCACGTAGAAGAGACAGACATACGCTTCGCCGCTTGTACTTTTAAATTTAAGATGCCTTCACATCGGCACAAATTCTTAACACTCGTGACGACGATGATGATGGTTGGTATGAATAAGTGAATTTAACATGAATTAAAAAGTACAATAATCCAAAATACACAGCACGTAGAAGAGACAGACATTCACCTCGCCGCTTGTACATACATACATACATACATACATACATACATTTAAAGACAGGTAAGATTTATATAATAGATTAACTGACCGTTTAACCCAGAAATCGCTATTAAACCATAGTTTTTGACTAATATATACTAACTAGCAGGGCTACCCGGCGTTGCTCGGGACCGTATAAACAATGAAAAAACAAAAGCAGATATTGAATATATGTTTTATTCTTAGGGGAGAGGAATCTTTCATCTCTATGTATTATTTGTTTTATCTACCCTAGGACTGGTATTGTTCATGTTTTATCCCTAGCGTAGGTAATTTACAGCATGTATATGAAATTGTTTTACCTTAGGGAGAAGAGAACAGGTAATATACAACATAATGTGTCTATATTACATCCCTGGCAACGCCTAGAAACCAGCTAGAACATGTATTTCAGTCAATCTTTATTACATCCTGGGCTATGCCGGGAAACCAGCTAATCTTATATACTAATGAAGTCTATGTATCTCAAAGATATATATTAAGTATTTGACTAATAGGTATTAATGAGCTACATTCATCTCATGCATAGATATCAACTGGCTACTTTACTCAGAGAAAATTATTAAAGGGCAATATTTGACTCATATATATTACTGGAATATATTAGTCTCATAGATAGTTATTAATTAACTATTTTGCTCAGAGATATGTAATAAGGGACAGTATTTGACTCAAATATATGAGAATTTTAACTAGAGATTTTAAAAGACAATATCTGACTTACAGATATTACTGAAGTGTACTTGTCTCACATAGACCTACTAACTGATTATTTTTCATAGGTCTATTAAGGGACAGTATTTGACTAATATATATACATAGAAACTGTATTAGTTTCATAGATAAATATTAACAGATTGTTTATTAACCCAGAGATAGCTATTAAAGGATAGTATTTGATTCATACATACTAATGAACTATATTTGTTTCATAGATATTAATTAAATATTTCATCCAGAAAATAAGAGGCAGTATTTGATTCATATATATTATGATATATATATTAATGAAATATATTTATCTCATGAATAAATATTAACTGATTATTTATTAACCCAGAGATAGCTATTAAGGGACAATATTTTACTCATATATATATATAAAAACAAATAACATCTAAGTAAATAGCAATATATCCAAACAGTTGTGCGAGATGGACAAGCGGGTTAAGAGTTTAAGCTTATTACCGTGGGGTCCCGATTTTTAATCTCGCTAGATTCAGCCACTCTGATGAGTCGTAGACAACGAAACACATGTCAGTGGATAATTATATTTAAAAAACAATATATATATAATTGAGAGCATTGCCAGGAACGCTGCGAAAAAGGTAGGTTCTCTCTACCGTGCTAGAAAGCTACTAACGCCCGAAAGTATCCTGTACCTCTATAAGGCCACCATTCGCCCATGTATGGATTATTGTTGTCATATTTGGGCTGGTGCATCTGCTACTAGTCTCTCACTCCTAGACAAGGTTCAAAAGAGAGTTGCCAACCTAATAGGTCCTGAACTGTCATCTAAACTTCCGCTTCTGTCCTATCGACGAAATGTTGCATCCCTCTGCCTGTTCTACAAGTACTTTAAGGGTGAATGCTCCAAACAACTGCAAGCACTTGTACCACCTCGATATAAATACCCCCGACAAACCCGACAAGCAGCAAAATCCCACCCCTTCACAGTTGAGATCCTTAGATGTAAGAGAGCCTCCTACTCCAGTAGTTTCTTCCCCAGAACCACAAGACTTTGGAATTCCCTTCCGGGTTCCTGCTTCAAGTGTAACGTGAACCGACATCTTGCTGCCCAACTCCCCACATAGTACTCCGGTAGCTTATGTCCTTGATAGTAGCCCCCTACATCAAAGTGTCAATGTGCCTTGTTTGGGGTGAAAATGTAATATATATATATATATATATATATATATATATATATATATATATATATATATATATATATATATATATATATATATATATATTAATGAACTCTATTGGAATTAGAGATAGATATTAAAAACATTATTTAACTAATAGATGTAGAAATATTACCATACTGCATTAGTCTAATAGATAGATAAATAGATAGATAAATAGATAGACAGATACATAGTTAAACAAATAGACAGATAGATAAATAGATACATAGATAAATAGATAGATACATAGATGGATAGATGGATAGTGCCGAGATGACATCTATAAATGCTTACAAAAATCATTTCTAATACAAATTTATCAAATATTGTCATCATGCTCCTCCCTTAATGTTTGAGTTAGCTTCTTCTTCTTCTTCTTCTTCTTCTTCTTCTTCTTCCTCTTTATCAAGTGAGGAGGAGGAGCAAAATCGCTAAGCCATAATGTGACACATGAAGATGTATATATTCCATTGGTCGAAAGGGAGATAACCATGTAATGGCCATGATAAAGTACATGGGGCAAGATTACTCCAAAGTCAGAGAAAACATAGGAGTGGGTGGATCATGGCAACTGGACAGTGTGGTCTGAGAACTGCATGGACAGGAGAGGGGTTGGGGATAGAAAAATGTAGGTAGTGTTTTAGAAAGAGATGGGGAGGCGGAGCTGCAGTGGGGGCGAAACTCAGATGATTAGACAGAGGGAGGGTGATAATTAGAGAGATGGAAGAGCTGTCCGTTTTTGGGGGGGAGAGGGCATGGATGGGCAGAAAGAATGTGGGTTTTTTTTCTCTATCTTGTTATTTTCGTTTTTGTAGAAGGTTTTTCTTTGAAAACACACACACACACAAAAAAAAAGCGAAATGGGAAAGCAGAAAAATAAAAAAATTTCAAAGAAAATCAAAATAGAGAAATGGGTGAATGAAAAAAAAAAAAAAAAAGAACTGAAAAAGAAAAAAAAAAAAGATTAAAATAATTTAAAACTATAAATGATTCCGGGTAACACCGGATACAGGAAGTAGAAAATAAAAATGATGTTCAGGAAAGTTTATATATAAAAATATATTTCAGTATTTATTGTGTTTTGTTTCATAAAAATTGTTCATTATTTATTTTTTATAAAACATAGTGAAATTATAATAATAATATTACTTTACAACAAATTAATAAATGTTGCCATGGGTTATGCTTCACCAGCGTTCACACTTTGATTTATCTAGATATATTACTAAAATATTCATATAAAATATTGAGTTGTGTCAGTAATTTAATTTTCATATATGAATTATCATTGTCTTTTCTGATGACCTAAAGAAAAACACCTACTGTTGATATTTTATTATAGAGTGAAGGATTTATTTCTGCATGTACAGTAAATTGAAGTGGTTGTCTGACATGGTATCTGCTGTCTCGCTTCCCCTCACCAGTTGAAATGGTTTCATCTAGAGGCTAGAAAAAATTTAGCTTTTGCATAACAAAATGAAAGTATATATATATATATATATTCCCGTTCACATACACCTTTCAGAATAAAGCTAGAACCCAGAACAAGATAGAATCGAGCAATTGCATCGACAACTGACAACGCCAGACCCAAAGTGGGTTTCGATGTACTGCATCTCATCAGTGACGTGCTCCAACATAGGCGAGAACCCAGGTCGTCGCACTCATGAAGTGTGCAATACTGACGACCTAACGAAATGGGTCAAGGCGCAATCTATTGACTATGCCTCGATTTTTTAAATTCTTATATTTTCATCCAATTCTACATTCTACAATCTCCTCTTAATGTCTAATATATATATATATATATATATATATATATATATATATATATATATATATATATATATATATATATATATATACTAGCAGAAGTACCCGTCGTTGACTGGGTTCAAAAACAACCTACAGAAAATGGACTGTGATTGATGAAAGTATGATAGGTTATGAAAAGGAGGGTGTTGTAAGGAGATAGGTTTTGATACTAAAAAATATGATAAAAGTAAGGATAATTTTCGCGAAATATATTTTTTTATATCAACTTTGTTTCCATTCGTAGCCAAGAGTGACTAACAAAATAATGTCTCCTTCAAAGAGAAAATGTTATATATATAATAATATAAATATACAAGAAATAAATGTTACCATAGTCAATAAAAGTTACTTTTATGGTAGAAAAGTTTATTGGTTTGTACTTTTAAGTAGTTCGTAAAAAAAAAAAAAATTTAATTCACGAAGCGGTTTTAAAAAAATCAAAATGGCATCGACTTTGAAATGGAGAGCCCCGTTTTCAATTTAAAGAAGTGGGGCACCTAAGCATCCTGTGTTAACAATTCAAGAGAGTTTAAGGAATATTTATAAACGTATGTTAATGTTTTCCGTTATTTTGTGCTTGAGGAATATTCGATTATGGCATGTGTAGTTTATATAAAATTCATTGAGTGGTTATCGCCTAAAATTTCGTTTTAATTTCGGTTCATTGAAATTATTTCAAGTAAAGAGCATTAAAAACTATTTCAAAACAAAAAAAAACATGAACTGAACTTTTATTGACTATGGTAACATTTATTTCTTGTATATTTATTTTTTTTAGGTTAGTCGTTTGTTAGTTTTTCTGCTAAACACTCTTACTAAATAATATCGACCAAATGTTGAAAAACAAAGAAACAAAACAGTTTTGAAAAATAATAAAGCTTTACTTACTTTAGTAAAATAATCCGAAACAGCAAAATGGGATATTAAAAAAGTAAACACGTAATTGCTTTAGTTTTTTAAAGCAAAGAATCGATATAAATATGAATAAGACAAAAAATGGCACCCTTTTCAAGCAGAGCAGCTTTGTTTCAGTTTAACAGTATTGAACGGTGTAGTATTGCGCCGTCGGATTAATGGTTGTACTATTGTAATATAAAGAACACGCAGAAAGGGTTGTAATCAACTGAATTCCTTCTAGTACACTAATAAAAAAGCTTACACAGTATATAACTTAAAATAAAAAGGTTATGTAAATGTTTTTAAAACGACACATAATCACGTGAGAAGGATTTTTTCTTTATTTTGACACAATAACAAGTAACGTTCTTATTTTTTATTATTTATCTATTCATTTATTTTCAAAAGAGCGCCACATGCAAGTGGAGAAGGAAAAAAACAGAGTTATGCAAAATTTGTGTCGAGAATTGTCTAAAGTTCCGTTTTTTTTTGGGGGGGGCGGAGGCTTTCACTTTAATAAGAACGTGAATTTATGAGGTGAATTTATTCGACACAATATGATTCAATTAAAAAAAAACTAACGTGAATTAAGATTAAAGCTAAGGTGTTATTGTGGACCCTCACCCCTTTTAAAAAACCTTGTTAAACTTTGTGACATATTTACATTCTATGGAGGTCAGGCGCGAACGAACACCCAGTAATTTCATTATACCATATTTCTTCAAACTGAAACATAATTATCTAAGTATACTTACTGCAAATAGATATGAAAAGTCTTTGTTAAAGTTTGTGCCATATTTCCATGGAGTACAGGCGTGAACGCAGACCCCACAATTTCATTATAACATCCCTATTTAAGTTGAAACATACTAATGAAAGTGTTCTTATGTACATCTATATAAAAAACCTTTGGAAACGTTTTTTTTCATTTTTTTCCCCATATTATAGGGGCCAGGTGCGAATGCAGACCCCACAATTTTTATAATCCACCGTTCTGCCAGATCAAACATATCCATTCCTGATCCTCGATACATCTTCTATCATTATATGTAATCAGTTTTTTTTTTTAAATAGTCAACCATATAGGAGCCTATTCGTGACCACACACACACACACACACACACACACACACACACACACACACACACACACACACGTTCAGCTTTATATATATATATATATATATATATATATATATATATATATAATTATTTTATTCAATTCAAATAAACAAAATTACCATTAGTAGCGACAATAAATCTACTGTTTCCATCCAAAAAGATTTTATCAGGCGACAAAGGCCTCCAGTCTTTATCTTTAATCTGATTTTTATTAAAAGGTTGATCTCGATGAAGAACAGAGGCATCTGTCACCTGATGAAATCTTTTTAGATTGAAACAGTAGCCCTGTAGTCGTGAATAATTGTAATTTTGTTTACCTAAATTGAATAAAATAATATCCTGCTCTTTTTATTGAGCACTGTGAACAACCTCCTTAAATTCAATAGTTGTTACTTTTGAATATATTTACCCTGGAATAATATATATATATATATATATATATATATATATATATATATATATATATATATATATATATATATATATATATATATATATATATATATATAAATCATATGAGGTTCACGCAACAATTAGGTTATCTGAAATCCACACATATGAATGGTTTCTAGTGGTGAAAGTTTGTGTAGAACTATCCACACTTTTCTTTAACAACTATGCATGTCTTAACGAAGACTGAGGGTGTATCTCGTCCAGTTTTGTAGCATACCCTCAATACAAACCTGAAAATTTTCCATCCCAGCAGAGTAAATATAATATCTATCTATCTATCTATCTATCTCTCTATCTATCTAATATATGTACAACACAATCATGTTGACACACCGGTTCTCGCCAGATCACTGAAGTTAAGCAGCGTTGAGTCTGGCCAATACCAGATGGGTGACCATTTGGGAAGGCTAGGCGCTGCATGTACCTTCTGGGAAGGGTGGGCATGGGGCTACCACTCTCACCCCGTAAAAAGAACTCAGTCGCTACAGAAGCATCTGCAAAGTTGTAGATGGCCTATGCCTCTTAGGGGCTCAAGCCTATGGATGGATGTAATATATATAGTAGGAGTGTAGGACATTTACAGATGATCTTATATATATAAACGATAATGATAAATTCGAAAGAAAAAAAAAACATCTTATATATCCAAAGGAGTTAGAATTGAATTGTGAACATAGAGGACAGCAGGCTACATTTCTGGATTTAAATAGAAAAATTGAGGATGGGATTTTCTTTATAAAATATTCGATAAAAGAAACTCTTTCCCCTTTAAAATAGTTTGTATGCCACATAACGATAGTGCCTGCTCTGTTTTTATGTTTTCTGGAACAAATATGTCGAAATTTTTTAGAATAGCTCGCGTTACTTTAAAATTAATAGATTTTTTACACCCCCCCCACAGTTTCTAGTTTAGTAAACAAGGTGGTGATAAAATTAAAATATTTAAACAGTTAAATAAAGCATTTGTTCGTTGTCTTGATGTTTTTGAATAATATAAAATGTATTTTATATATATATATATATAAAAAATGTATATATTTATAAATATTTTTAACCTTTATATATTTTTAATTTTCAATAAATAAGAATGTAAATATATGAAGTTCTAATCATAGTAGGTGGTGATAAGTAGTCAAATGGATTAATCTTAATCTTATAAATACAAATCTGGTAAATTAAATAATATATCCATTTTGAATTCGGAAACAGATGAATCGCACAGATAAGGAATTCATTTTTATAACATTAAGAGGTTAGCCAAATTAATTAAGAATAGGAAACTAGATCTAATATCTGTAACATGTCTTCTTCTTAAGATTAAGGGGGAGGGGGGTTATCAACACTGCCGGGGAGCCATAATTTAATACACTGTTTTCTTTTTAAACCCCGGAAACAGTGTTTCATGGTAAACAACTGATGATCCCTTAAATTACCGTTAGTACTATAGTGAATTCGAGAGAGCAAGTTGATACAGTGGTTGAAGGTTATTAAATTACTTACTGACTAAATAGTTTTCTAACGAATGTTAAAAAATAAACATTAAATAGTTTTTTGTATAGTTTTAAAGGTTAAAAAGTTTCCAAGACCACACACACACACACACACACACACACACACATAAATATATATATATATATATATATATATATACATATATATATATATATATATATATATATATAAACAATCAGTAAAGATTAAGTTTAGAAGCCAAAATATTCTGTAAAATTGGAGCAGTATAAATAGTAATATTTATATGGTAATCCCAGCCAAATAAAAAAAAGCAAGATAAGAAATAGAGCTCGTTATAAAAGAATACAAATTAAAGACTGTAAAAATATATTTTACATGAATTAATTGTTCGACAGGATACTCAAATAAGATACATATATATATATATATATATATATATATATATATATATATATATATATATATGTGTGTGTGTGTGTGTGTGTGTGTGTGTATATAATATATATATATATGTATATATATATATATCTTATAAGATATTTCAGTGATGTATATATATATATATATATATGTGTGTGTGTGTGTGTGTGTGTATATATATATAATATATATATGTATATATATATATATTTGTGTGTATATATATAATATATATATATGTATATATATATATATATATATATATATATATATATATAAATATATGTATATATATATCTTATAAGATATTTCAGTGATGGAAAAACGTTTTAAAGGAGAATAGAACGCTGGCATGTTGGCAGACTACGGCTGGAATATTAAAAGTGTAGATGACACTCAACGCAAAAGGGTTAAGAAGACAAATGTTGTTTAAGCTGACAATTCATAACCAATAATAATAAAATATGATTCATAGTACATGAAAACGGTGCCTAGAGAAATAATGGTCAGCTTTAATTACACCAAAAAAGATATTATGTGGCATGTACGTTTTTTCATGTAATCAAACCTTGCCCAAGTGCCACCATTACTGATCATGTTGTCCCACCAACTACCTAACATTTTACCTATATCCCAGAGTGGCCTTTAAAAACAATGAATATCTATCATTACTGGCACCGCTACTAATGGTAAATATTCATTAAAAAAACAGTGAATATTTATCATTAGTAACAGTACTAATGGAAAATTAAATTATTAAAGATATTCATAAAATATCTT
The DNA here is from genome assembly GCF_053919585.1 of Euprymna scolopes. Taxonomy (NCBI): domain Eukaryota; kingdom Metazoa; phylum Mollusca; class Cephalopoda; order Sepiida; family Sepiolidae; genus Euprymna; species Euprymna scolopes. The sequence continues at coordinate 80,486,379 of NC_136497.1, read as the reverse complement.
GGAATTTTTGGAATCAGAAATTAGGCCAATTTTTTAAAATTTTATTTCAATACCAGCAAAAGCTCTGATTTCTCCGATTCTCAATATCGATTCATATAGCATAATCTCAAATAACACACTGGTTCTCATTAGATCATCAAAGTTAAGCAACGTTGATCCTGATCAGTATCAGATGGGATGACCAATTTGGGAATACCAGATGAGTGACCGATTTGAGAATACCAGGCGGTGTAGGTAGGGGGGGACGTCAACACCTCCCTGCAAGAGTTGCAAAAAACCTTATGTCATCACCTCCCTGAACGGCGATATACATGCGACTGGGGATCGCTCGTGAATTTCATATTCCCATGAAATTTTCTCCTTTGGAGGATGTCGGTTAAACCTGCGTAAAGGTTCGTGCTGCAGATTTCATTTCATTTCAGTATGGATTCATGGTTTCAATGCTTGTGGTTATTGTAAAATATTATTCCATAAATATTTATTGATAAGATTTTTAAAGAGAAAATGAAACTAAAGAAACTTTGAGATAAATGTAGAGCAGGCCTGGGCCTGTTCTAGGTAGAGGTCCAGGGGTTAGATAACGTTAGCTATGCATACAGATACTATGTTCGGATTTTCATAAGAGAAAGACGAGCAAAAGTAAATGTTTAAAAAAAAACTACAAGTAGAAATCAAAGAAGGGAGATAACTGTCACGTTCTAAAGGAAAGAATTAGAGAAGAATTAAGAAAAATGGGGAAAGGTGGAACATAAAGTAGAGAAAAGAAAGATGAGGAAGCTGAAAGCAAAAAGATGAGAAAAGGAATAATGAGTAAGTAGGAAGTGGAGAAAGATAAAGAAGATGAAGAAGTAGAAGGGCATAGATAGGTTATCAGTTGAAAACCGGTAATATTTTATACTTTTTTTTTTCTGTTTCATTATAATTCTTGTGATGCCGCCATACAATGGGCCAGTTAACTCATTTATTACTGGTCAGCTAATTCGGTGAGAGCGTCGGTTGATGCTTCATGGAAGACAAATGAATGAAACAACAGAAGGAATTCTGACCAGTGTTCCTCAAGAGTGGGAAGGATGGAGGTGTTGGGAAGAGGGCTAAGGCAAGGGAGGAAATGGGATAGCTGGATGCTGAATGGCAGGCCTGGTTTAGAATGAACATTGAAAGAAGAAGAGAAAGAAAAACGTTGAATAAAGAAAAAAAAAAGCAGGAAGAAGAAATAAACGGAAGCTGAGAATAAAAGTTAAAAAAAGAAGAGCTGTAAGGATTTGCATAGGAACAAAATGAAGATTTTTATGGTTAACAAAATGAAAATAATTATCTGGATAAAAGTACAAATAGATGGAATATAAATGTAGCTTTGCCCCCTCCTCCCCAAATATATATATATATTTATCTATAAACAAAATAGTTATCCACGAACACGATTTTCGCTGTATTAAGCCTCGTCAGCATGGCTGACCACGCTAGGAAATGAAGGCAGGATCTTAGAGTCTGCTGTCGGATGAATTAACAGTTACCACAAAAATACCTAACTGGAATTATATACTAGCCTGTTGTCTTATATTAGTTTTATAAAGTTATGTCGTAATATTTCTATGCTGTTATTTTTAGTGATATTTTATTTGTATGAATTAGCTCCCTTGGAGCCCTTTAGAGAATATTCTCCCTTTACACTATTATTTTACTCCACATTTTAAGGAAGTGTACACACATACGTGCACACACACACGCATATATATATATATATATATATATATATATATATATATATATATATATATATATATATATAAATGAATAATATAACCAAATATATCGTTAACATATATTTATTTTCAAACTATTAACATAAAGAAATTTACTTTTCATCAGAAAATGATGAATATTACCTTAAAATTTGTTTGTTGTTCTTCTTTTTAACAATTACGTGAATTATTAAAGTGTGGTCTTTAGGAAAGACAAATTCAAAATCATAAAATTTATAACTTCAAAGACTGAGAATGAATTTCACAAGAAAAAAATAAAAAGATTGAAACTGATATATTTTTTGGTTCAGCACTCACAGATCGACCTTTATGAAAGCACAGATTTTTTTTTATGTACCTTCCTTTTCCAGGAGGGTAGACACAAGGTCAATTGTGGGTTTGATAAAATGTTTCCATGGAACGAACTGGATTCGAACTTGGCAAACCCAAGATTTCTGCCCGTGTCATTAACCATTTAACTACCATTGCCCAGATAATAGAATATTTTAGTATATATCCGTACATAGGTTTAATAAAATATATTAAGAAACCCTTTGGCAAGAGTTAAATACACATTTATTTTTCGGAAAGAGAACACAAATAGGGGTGAAAGGTCTTAATCTGCGGACTTTTGAAGAGATACTTTCTTTCTAGTCAAAGGGGAAGAATTAGCAATATGTATATAGAAATTTTGCCTGTGAAGCATAAAAAGGATCGTACTAGCGTGAAAATATATATTATATATATATATATATATATATATATATATATATATATATATATATATATATATATATATATATATATATACTAACCAGCTGCCTGATGTTGCCAAGTCGCAAAATACGCATAGATATACAATTTCAATTAATGCAGATTTCCTATTTATTATGAACAGGAATACGAAAAGAATTCAATGATACATATCTGCTTCTGATGCACGCCCATGGCCGGGATTGTTTCTCAGAGTCTCACATCGTGAATATCTACAACAAAAAGATAAAAATTTCGGGTCATGAATGTATAAGCTTAGTCATCATAACAATGTCAATGCAATTTGCAATCCATTCTGATCCATTCAAGCGGAAAAAAATAGGGAGCATTATTTTTGGAACGTCCATTATATATATATATATATATATATATATATATATATATATATATATATATATATATATATATATATAATTATAAAACTCAAATGAGCTTTTACCGATGTATGTAACCCACTTTCCGGTTTACAACATCCGGTTGCGCATGCGCGCATGACCTGCGCACTGAAATATTAACGATATTATTTCGAAATTATTATTTAACATGGGAAGAGTGGGGTTTAAAATAACTTAGGCGTAATACAGAAATGAACGATGTAAAAAAAAAGCAGATATATCAAAATTTGAATTTAACTATAATAAGTATTATGGTATCTAATGAGTGCACATTTACCTAAAAAAAATTTCCAAAAATAATCAATTATAATAAACAGAAACGAAATCTATATTCTTTTTTCATTTTAATATAGTTTCATAGCAATGTTTCTGTTATGTCAAAAAAAAAAACTATTTTCTTTACGTCACAAGTGTCACGCTTATACATAAATTCCATTGCTAATATAACATACTGACCCAACGGGTCACAGGTAGTCTAATATATATATATATATATATATATATATATATATATATATATATATATATATATATATATATATAGCAATATCCTTGGCCTGATGACGTGATTTATTTGAAACATGGAAATTACAGAAACCTGTATGCACATATGTAGCGGTTTGTATGAATTAATTAATTTAATATATATATATATATATATATATATATATGCATATATATATATATGCATATATATATATATATATATATATATATATATATATATATATATATATATATATATATATATATAAAGAATTAAAATGACAGTTGGTGCTTTTAACCGGTATGCTATTTGGCTGCTTCTTATATATATATATATATATATATATATATATATATATATATATATATATATATATATATATATATATATTTATATATATATAATGGAGTAAACCTTTTCATAAGCAATATCGCCTGAAGAGGTCCCTAGTTACTTGTAATTAGCTGACTAAAACATGCTTATAAATGTGTAGCGATATATTAATGATTATGTAAAAGAAATATAAAGTATATCTTGCCCTACTTCGGAATTGATCTCTCTTGCATTAACCTCGGTAAAAAGTTCATTGGTTGCTTTCCCTCTGAAAAATATTAATCTGGAATTATATATGTATTATATATACAATGACAAGATAAAGTGTACATGAACGGTAGAAAAGATGAAATTCAAAAATTATTTTAAAATGAAAAGAAAGAAGAGGAGAAAAATTAAAGACAAAACTATGAGAAACATATCATATTTGTAAAAAGAAAGGAAGAAAGAAAGAAAACGGGGAAAAGGGAGAACGAAATAAAATGAAAACGAAATACCATTTCGAATAGGTGGGTAAAAGAAAAGAAAAGATGAAAGAAAAGAAAAAATGTAAAGATTGGTAAAATTTTAAAAAAATAATATGAATGGTTATTCTTACATAACAAAACAATTAACGAAACCAAGGGAAGAGAAAAAAAAACAGAAAAAAAAAAAATAGCAGAACGAAAATAAGAAAGAAACAGTATATGTTAGAAGAGGTAAGATAAAAAAGAAAAAAGAAAGAAAATAAAAGAAAATAAAACGAAAGAAAACAGAAATAAAAGAGATAGGGAATAAGAAGGAAAATAGAGAAAAAGCTGAAAAGGGAAAAAAATCGAAAAATAAAAAAAGAGAAAAGAAAAATGAAAGAAAAACTAAGGAATGGAAGAATTAAGAACGAAAAAGAAAAAAAAGAAAGATAAGAAGAAATATTTTAAGAAAGACAGCAAAACGAAAAATAAATACAGAAGAAAAAAAAGAATAATGAAATAAAGAAGATAAAAAATAAAATAAGAAATAAAGAGAGAGAGGGAGAGGGTGTATGAAAGAAAGAAAAATAATAAAAATGAGAAAGAAAGAAAAAGAGATGAGAAAAATAGAGAAAGACAGAACATGTTTGCTTTAACTAGAAAAAAAGAAAAAACAACAGTTAAAAAAAGTAGGAACGTATCAGGGGAATATGCAAAAATAAAAAAACGCAGGAAAAACAAAATAATATATCTTTAAAAATAAAACGAAAAAAAATCTGTACACAAAAAAGAAAAGAAAGAAATAAGAAAACACAAAGGAAGAAATATATCTTTAAAAAGTTAGGATGAAAGAAAGAGGAAAAAATATAAGTAAAAAAATAAAGGATAAGAAAAAAAAAGGAACAAAAAAAGTAGAGATTTATAAAGGTGTGTTTTAAAAAAAATAGAAAAAAAGATATTTATAAAGGTGTGATTAAAAAAATAGAAAAAAAGAAAAAGAAAAACTAGAGAAAGAAAAGAGAAAAACTTTTCAAAATGTATCTATGACAGAGTACGAAAGAAAGAAATAAAAATAACAAAAGAGAAAAAAAATAAAAATAAGGGATGAGAAAAAATGTAACAAAAAAGAAGGTAGAAATCGATAAATGTTTGTTCATTAAATTTAAAAAAAAATAGGAAAGAAGAAAAAGAAAAACCAGAGAAAGAAAAGAATTAAAAAAAATGTATCTATGAAAAAGTATGAAACAAAGAAAGAAATAAAAAACAACAAAAGTAAAGGAGGAGAAAAAAGAAGGGAACAAAAAACACATAAATAACATAAAAAAGGGGGAAAAAAGTAGGATACGAATGAAAAAAAATATATGTAAAAAGATAAAATGAAAAAAAAAAACTAGAAAAAAATGAAATAAAACCAAAGAGCTGAGAAATAAAGATATGTTTTTGGCATTAAATTAGGAAAGAAATTGAACGGATTAAAACCGTGGGAGAAAATGAAAAAGAAAAAAAGAATCTGTCTGAAAAAAAAGGAAAGAAAATTTAAAAAAAAAAGAAAAAAAAGGAAAATACTGAAGGAGACCAGGCGCAATGATTGAGGAGGATGCATGGAAGAATTTTGTCCATTCCAAAATGTAAATATGTATAAATCAATAAATAAAGGCAGTGGTGAGGAGTTTTCAGGGGGGAAAACGCAGTTGGGAATCAAATTGTGAGACTGTTGTTTAAAAAAAGCAAAAAAAAAAAGTGGGGAAAATATGCCGAGAAATATGGATTGATTGACTAGGTATGACACGGACAGACAGACAACTGGACACACAGACAGAGAGTGGACAACAGGATGGACAGATGAAGATTGCCTAGGGAAGATAGGACAAATGGACATAAACAAAATAAAAGATAATTATACAAAAAAAAAATAAATATATACATATATATATATAAAAGAAGAAAGTAAAAAAGAAATGAGTAAAAATAAGAAAAACAAGAATGGACATTCTTAAGAAACGTCTATTTAATTTGCGCGTTTAATGATGAATATGTTCTTTCAAACGTAAAGCGTGACTTACCAATGGACATATTATTTCAAATTAGTGTAGCAGAACAAAGAAAATGTCATTTTAAGTTAAAACACGACAGACCAGAAAACATGCTATTTCAAATTATAGCATTGCAGAACAAAGACAATCTCACTTTAAATTAAGGAATGGCAGACAAAAAAAAATGATATTCACATCATAAGCCAGTGATATTTCCAACTTAAGCGTGACTGATGCAAAAAACGGTATTTCCAACTTAATCATGATAGATTTAAAAAAATGCTATTTCCAACTTAATCATGATAGATAAAATAAAATGCTATTTCCAACTTAAGTATGACAGACAATAAAATGATATTTTCTACTTAAGCGTGGCAGATAAAAATGCTAATTCCAACTTAAGCGTGACAGATCCCCCCCCCAAAAAAAAAAACCGCTAATTCCAATTTAAGCATAGCGGATCCAAAAAAATGCTATTTTAAACTTAAGTGCGACAGACCAAAACAATGATATTTCCAACTTATATGGGACAAACCAACAATTAATATTTCCAACTAAAGTATGACAGACCAAAAAACTAATATTTCCAACTTAAGCGTGACAGAACAAAAAATAATATTTCCAATTAAAGTGTGAGAGATCAAAAAAGTCCTATTTCCGATTTAAGCATGGAAGATCTAAAAAAAAAAATGCTATTTCCAACTTAAGTGCGACAGACCAAAACAATGATATTTCTAACTTAAGCATGACAGATCAAAAAAAAAATATTTCCAACTTTAGTGAGACAGGCGAAATAAATAATCTTCCCAACTTAAGTATGGCAGATACAAAAAAAATATTTTCAACTTTCATATCCAAAAAATTAATAGTTCCAACTTAAGCGTGACAGATAAAAAATTTCTATTTCCAACTTAAGTGTGGCAGACCAAAAAATATTTCCAACTTTAGGCGAAATTATAAAATCAATAAAAAAAAATGCTATTTCCAACTTAAGCGTGACAGATACAAAAAATGCTATTTCTAATTTAAGTGCGATAGACCAGGACAATTATATTTCCAACTTAAGCGTGACAGACAAAAATGATATTTCCAAATTAAACGTGAAAAATAGAAAAATTGCTATTTCCAACTAAAGCATGACAGACTCCTCCCCCAATGATATTTCCAACTTAAGCCTGGTAGACAAAAAAAAATTATATTTCCAACTTAAGCGTGACAGACAAAAAAAAATATTTCTAACTTAAGCGTGGCAGATACAAAAAAATATTATTTTCAACTTAAGCATGGCTTAATGAAAATGCTGTATCAAAGGTAAGTACGACAAGCTAAACTATTTAAAACTTAAGCATGACGAATTAAACAAATTTCAAACTGATTATGACATACTGATCAATGAGTAGGACATATAATAGAGTTGCCTGGACGCATCTAAATTAAGATGCATCTATTCGGAACATTTAGGAATGAAAATGCTATTTTAAATTTATGTGTGAAGCACCAAAAGATGCTGATACATACTGAATCGTGACGGATTGACAGACATAGCTTATTATACGTACGTTTGGCTTCATGTACTTTAAGACGTTTCCATTCAATGTGAATGTTACGCGATGAAGATATACTAGAAACTAAAGTGTGACAGACGAACTGACCAACTAACTGAGCCAAACGATGGATGAAGCCTCCATATACATTTCGAGGACATACTTGAAAAAAAAAAATCCGACAAAGTGCAAAGGGAGAGTACTTTGGAGATGGTGTGAAAGAGAGGAAGAGAGAATGATAACATAATTAAAAGATGAAGGAGGAGGAAGAGGAGGAGGTGTGAGAAGACCACTTCCACCTTCTTCCTCTCTTTCTCATACTTCTCCTCTTCTTCCTTCTTACTGGACCAAACTGCGCTCTATTTTTAGCATTTCATTTGCTCTCCTGGGTAGATGCCATATTGTTATGCATAGAATCAAAAGAAATCAAATAACAGACAGATCAAAGTGAGGAGGCATTGCTTAAATGTGTGCGTTTGTGTGTGAATGTGTGTGTGTGTGTGTGTGTGTGTGTGTGTGTGTGTGTGTGTGTGTGTGTGTGTGTGTGTGTGTGTGTGTGTGTGTGAGAAGTAATGGTTAGGGGAAAGAATGTTTTTTAAGGGTTTTCTTTTAAGAAAAGGTTTTGTACAATTGTGATAGATTCTTTTACTTTGCCTCAAAGCCTTAGTGCTTTCATTTTGTCCTTTCTTCTTCTTCTTCTTCTTCTTCTTCTTCTTCTTCTTCTTATTATTATTATTATTATTATTATTATTATTATTATTTCTTTTTATTATTTTTGTCCTTCTTCTTTTTCTTCTTCTCCCTTTCTTCATATTATTATTATTATTATTATTATTATTATTATTATTATTATTTTAGTTCTTCTTCCTCTTCTTCTTCTACTTTTAGTTCTTCTTATTCTTTTAGTTATTCTTCTTATTTCTTTCTTTCTTTCCTTCTTTTTCTTTTCTTCGTTTTCTTCTTCTTCTTTTAGTTCTTCTTGTTCTTCTTCGTTTAGTTCTCCTCCTCCTCCTTCTTCTTTCTTTTTATTCTTCTTTCCGTTCTTCTTTTTTCTTCTTCTCCTCCTTTTCTTCATCTTCTTCTTATTATTATTCCATTCTTATTCTTTGTTCCAAAAATTCCTATTTTTCTTCCTTTTCTTCTTTTTCTTATTATATGTAAACTTATTGAAATATTACTAATGTAGATGTAGTATTTCTACACGGTTAATAAATTTTCTTTTCTCTTCCTCTCGTGCTTTCTTTCTTTGTCATTGAACCGTTTCAATCTTCTGCCTCTTTCTCTTTTTTTCCTTTTCTTTTGCTCTCTTTTTCCTTTCCGATCTTCGTCATATTTCTTCCTCCCTTTTTCATTTCTTTCTTTTTCCACTTTTTTCTAATTCCCACCCTCTTTTTATATTTTCGCCTAAATTATAGGATTTAGTTTTAATTTTAAATTATAAGAATAATGTTGGCAAAAATAGAAACAAAAAAGGTAAAAAAAAAAAAAGTGATATAAAGGAACGAAAATAAGAAAGACAATTAAAAAGAAAGAACAGGAAGAAAGAAACTACGAACTAAATAGAGAATGAAATAAATTTAGAATTAAAATAAATACAACTGGAAACGTGAATAAATAAATAAATAAATAAATACATGAATAAATAAATAAATAAATTAAGTAATAAATAAATGAATAAATAAATAAAGATATAAATGGATAAATAAATAAATGAATAAATATATAAATAAATGAATAATTAAATAAATAAATTAATAAATAAATAAATAAATAAAGATATAAATGAATAAATAAATTAATAAATGAATAAATAAATGAATAAATAAATGAATAAATAAATAAATGAATAAATAAATAAATGAATAAATAAATAAATAAATAAAGATATAAATGAATAAATAAATGAATAAATAAATAAATAAATAAAGATATAAATGAATAAATAAATAAATAAATGAATAAATGAATAAATAAATAAATAAAGATATAAATGAATAAATAAATCAATAAATAAATAAATAATAAATGAATAAATAAATAAATAATATTTCTTTCTTATTGTGTTCATTTTTAATTTTAATTTTTAAAAATCTTTTTATTCCAAATTTGTTACATTTTTTTCCATTTGAATTTGATTTAATTCTCCTTTTATTCTTTATTTTGCTTCCCTTTTCCTTTCATCTTTTACTTAAATTTTCTTATTTTATTTTACACTAATTACTTCCTCTTTCTTTTGTAACGTTTCTTCTATTTGAAACACGGTATCTCTACCTTTCTCACCGTCTCTCCTTGTCTGTCTCCTTCTTGAATCTCCAGTATTCCCATTTTGTTATCTTTTTTCTTTCACTTTCTTATTGTTTTTGTTACCATTTTTTACAGACGTCATCTATTTCACTCTCTTTTTCCCTAACTCTTTCTCTCCATCCCTCACTCTATTTCTCATTATCAATTTTATCATTTTATCCTTTTTAGTTTTCCTCCGTTTTTTTTCCTGTTACTATCCTACTTTCTGTTTGTTTCGTTCTCATGTTCTTTTATATATTTTTTCTTTATTCTATTTTAAACATTTAATTTATTCTTCACTTACTCTCTGTCTGTCTGTCTGTCTGTCTGTCTCTCTCTCTCTCTCTCTCTCTCTATCTCTCTTTCTGTCTCTATCTGTTTCACACACACACACACGCTCTCTCTCTCTCTCTCTCTCTCTTACATTAATCATTTTCTTTTATATTTGTTTCCTTCTTTCTTCTGTTTTTTCCAGCTTTCTTATACTTTCTATTTTTTCATCTTATTTTTATTTTAAACATTCCATGATCTTCTTTCTGTGTTTTATATATTTATTAAATAAGTAATGTTAACTTTCATTTTCATATTCACCTACATATTTTTACTTTCATTTTATTAAATAAGTAATTTTAACTTCATATTTCTACTTTAATTTTATCTCAATTGTACTTTCGCTTTTTTATTGTACATTCCCATTTTTTATTTACATTTTCGTTTTTTTCGTTTTAAATCGTCCTTTTTCTTTTTTAAATTCTTCTTTTTCATTTTACATTCTCCTTTTTCATTTTTCATCATCCAATTTTTCATTTCTTTATTCTCTAATTTTTCATTTTTTCATTTTACAATTTTTCATTGTTACATTCTCCAATTTTTCATTTTTACATTCCCCAATTTTTCATTTTTTCATTCTCTAATTTTTCATTTTTACCTTCTCCAATTTTTCATTTTTACGTTCCCTAATTTGTCATTTTCATATTCCACAATTTTTCAATTTTACATTCTCCATTTTTTCTTACATTCTCCAATTTTTCATTTTTACATTTTCCAATTTTTCATTTTTTTGTTCTCTAATTTTTCATTTTTTCATTTTACAATTTTTCATTGTTACATTCTCCAATTTTTCATTTTTACATTCCCCAATTTTTTATTTTTACATTTTCCAATTTTTTATTTTTACATTTTCCAATTTTTTATTTTTACATTCTCCAATTTTTCATTTTTACATTTTCCAATTTTTTATTTTTACATTTTCCAATTTTTCATTGTTCATTCTCCAATTTTTCATTGTTTACATTCCCTAATTTTTCATTTTTTCATTTTCTAATTTTTCATTTTTACCTTCTCCAATTTTTCATTTTTACGTTCCCTAATTTTTTATTTTTACATTCTCCAATTTGTTTTGTAACATTTTCCAATTTTTCATTTTCATATTCCACAATTTTTCATTTTTACATTCCCCAATTTTTCATTTTTACATTCACCATTTTTTTATTTTTACATTCTCCAATTTTTCATTTTTCATTACCTAATTTTTAATTTTTATATTCCTCTTTTTCATTTTTACATTCCCCAATTTTTGATTTTTACATTTTCCAATTTTTCATTTTTTTATTCCCTAATTTTTTATTTTTACATTTTCCAATTTTTCATTTTTTCATTCCCTAATTTTTTATTTTTACATTTTCCAATTTTTTATTTTTACATTCCCCAATTTTTCATTTTTACATTTTCCAATTTTTCATTTTTACATTCCCTAATTTTTTATTTTTACATTCCCCAATTTTTCATTTTTACATTTTCCAATTTTTCATTTTTTCATTCCCTAATTTTTTATTTTTACATTCCCCAATTTTTCATTTTTACATTTTCCAATTTTTCATTTTTACATTCCCTAATTTTTCATTTTTACATTTTCCAATTTTTTATTTTTACATTCTCCAATTTTTAATTTTTACATTATTCTCTTCCATTTTCTTTCTCCAATTTTCATTTCGCATCCTCATTTTTTTTTATTTCAGAGTCTCCTTTTTTATTTTATATTTCACTATTCTATATAACATTTAGCTATTGTCATTTTACATCTTTTTGTTCATTTTCATTCTGCTTTTTTCATTTTTATTCTCCTTTTTTCATTTTACTTTCTTCTTTTTCATTTTACTTTGTTTTATGACTTTCGTTTTTCTCATTATCTCTTTTGTCGTTTTTACTTTCGCTATTTTTTCGCTTCTTTATTTAATTTGTTTTATTTCATCTTTTTTATTGCATGTTTAGCTTTCTTTCTCCTTTTTGTTCTCTGGCTAAGCCTTATTCTCATGCAGTAATCCTGCCACTGCGAAGAGGACCATTACGCTGGACACCTTGGCCAAAGTTCACTTTCTTGCAGATTACATTTTGGACCATACATTTTGGCTGTCGATCAGAGCTGAGGTAGCTTTACATCAAGTCATGATAAATGGTTGCATGGTATACATTTGAAGCAGTTACGAGGGTTTGGTGGAAGAGGTAATTTACAAAATGGTGCATATATATTTGGGAAGATGTAAGTAAAAAAAAAGTAAAGGGACAAAAAAAAAGAATAAAAATTGAAAACGAAAGAAAAAACGGATTTTATCCAATTTTCTACCTCAGATTCTTATGGATGGCTCTGTTCTTCATGAGAAATCGACTCTAAAACTTCTTGGTTTTTCTTTCTCATCAAATCTTTCTTGGAATCCATATATTACATCCATTGGCCTTTCTGATTCTCGTAAAATCGGTTCTCTCTATCGCTCTAAACATTTTCTCACACCCGAGGCTATTCTCTATCTCTACAAAGCTTCTATCAAACCATATATTGTGTCTAGTTGTCATGTTTGAACTGGTGAATCTGTGTTCTGTTTAAAGATTCTTGATAAATTTAAGGAACGTATCTGTAATTTGATTGGCCCTCTCACTTTCTTATTCACTGCAACCTCTCTCTCACAGATGTGATGTTGCTAGTCTCAGTCTTTTCTACAAATACTATTATGATATGAATCCCTCAGAATTATCTGATCTATTCGCTGCTTCGTTTGGCTCGTTGGTCTAGAGGTTTGCATCAATTCATTGCTTTAACATTATAACATAGCTTCCTATTCCAGTAGCTTCTTTCCAAGGAATCCAAGGTTGTGGAACTCTCTTCCTGCTCACTGTTTTCCTTCTACCAACAGCCCTGGTCTTTTCAAGACTAAAGTTAAAAAGCATATCCTGTCTTTGTCATAATCAGCTTTCGTTTTTGTTAGCACTTTACATCAAGTGGCTTCATGTCTTGTTTTGAGCGATTTCTACAGCAAAATTCAATATATATATATACATATATGATGAGAATAATGGAAATAGTATTCCGACAAACTATAGAAATAAAAAGGAACAAAACGAGTTGTGTTCATCAACGTTTCGTCTTTATTTCTTTATTGTCATTCATCCAGAGGAAGTCTTGAAATAAAGACGAAACGTTGATGAGCACATAACTCGGTTTGTTCCTTTTTATTTCTCTATATATAGATATCTATCTGTATATATACCTATGCAGTTGAGTTTTTCGCGCACTGACATTTTTATCAAAAACTTACTTTCTCTGTTGGTATTTAATTGCTTCCCCACAAAATCAATATGTGCCACAATATCATTTTTAATGTGAGGGGAAAACTAGCTCCCCAAAAAAGGACAAATTAACTCAAGTGACGCATTAGAACAGATACCACACCTGGATTCCAGCCTGAAGGCCAGATCCATTTTTTCTATTTAAAAATTATTAAAACGAAATTCTTACTATGCTCGGTCATGAATATGTGAGCGACTTCATAAAGGTTAACTAATTTGCATATTCCTTTGAAAAACGAGCGTTCATTAATTAATTATTCATTTTTTATGGTTTATTTTAGATGATTGGTTTCATTTAATTATTACGCTGCTTTTATGCATAGTTTTTACATTATGCATAATTGCATAGAATTGAGGATGAAAACGTCCTGGACATGTTTTTATATATGTATCTATGTTTATCTATAAATTGACCTTGTCTGTGTGTGTGTGAAACGTCTCTACCAAACTCCCCTCTGGGGTGGGGCACTTCAAGAAATATGAAGGTTTACATCATTATTTAACTCAACCTGTCTGGTGTATAAATAGGTCAAGGTTTTTATTTTTATCCAGGGTGCTGGCCTGTCAGTACATATTTTTGTGTTAATTCATATTTTTATATGAGTTCTTCATTTTCTACGGTTATTTATTTTTTTATTAAAAACGGTCCTCTATTAATAGAGGGTGTGCTCTCAGCTGCAACATGGGGGACATACTGGATAGCTTGATGAGACACCACTTTTGTTTTAATTGTTAATCAGTGTTAATTTAAAATACGAAATATCCGTATGCCATAGTCTCTGACAAATCAATATACAGTGAGACCGGAGACAAGGCTGGTGTCTAGTAGAGGCTTGCTTCTTTTTTTTTTTTTTTTTCAATTTTCGTATCATTTTGTTCAAGCTGAAGATGAAGCATCCTATCGGATGCCAGACGTTCACCCACTTATTTCATGCATCCCAACCGAGAGATCTTTTTATAAGTAACCGTCACTTTAAGTGCAATTGTTTGGATTTCTCTTGCACTTGGTTCACTGGGTATATTTCCCAGGTAGTTTTTGAAATTCTTTTCTATGAATCCAGTGGCTCCTATAATTACTGGAATGATGAAGATCTTCCTAAGATTTCAGTTTCTTCTCATCGTACAAAAAACATTGGCATTTTTTTTATCCTTTCCCTCTCAGCTCTGTTTAAGGCATCATCATTGAGGACACTAACTTCTACTAAGGTTGCTTCTTTCTCCTTCTTGCTCCATATCACGATATCAGTCATAATAGCTCTATACGTAGGAATTGCATAATTATAGTAGATAATGTATGGTTATTTCCAACTGTTTTTTTTCTTATAAATGCTCCCCGCACTTGCTGCTGCATTCAATATTCAACATTTTACAGATTAGCCAGTGGAGTTATTCCCACACTCCATTGTGTCACATTGTATATTAGCTGTCTCGCACTAGAACCTTACGGCTGGATATCAGGTGGTGCGCATTCTTTACTTCTGTGTGACAGAACCTGCACTTGTTGTCATTACTAAGGCTATGATAGCAGCATATTCTTTTCATTGTTTTGACTCTCGAGTATATATCTGACACAATTAGACACAATTAATCAACCGAGAACCACATCACCGTACATAAAAAAAAACATATAAGATATCAATGGATATATACCTGAGAATCAAAACAAGGAAAAGAATATGCTGTTGTCATAGCCCTAGTTATTACTAAAACCACTCCTGCACTTGTGCAGCCATAATAATTCTCTTCTGATCATAGTGGGGTCTGCCTCTTTTTTAGCTAGTCTATTGAGACTTCCCTATCTATATAATCCTGGATGAATTCACCCAGAAAATATTTGGTTCGCTTTTGGTTGGCACATTTTTTCAGTTTTTTTTTGTTTTTTTTTTTGCAATAGAAGTTCTTGGTGCATTTTTAGCGACTCTTTTAAGTTATATCTGTAGCAAACTTACTTTCTGATTCTGTCTCATTTGTAAGACAGTTTGGTCCCAAATGTTTGGCCAGTTTCGTGATGGAGATTGTTCTGATGCCTCTTGTTTCATGATATTGATGTACAATTTTGTGATTTGGATTTTGGGAGCTCATAAGATATTGCTTGGTGCTCACAATAGTGACACGATGCTGATGATCAATCTTTGAGAGGCCCTTACCTCCTGCTCCTCTGAGCAGATATAACCTTGGCAGACATTGGTTTATGTATGTTATTCTGTATAGTGTTAACATTTTTCTCGTTTTCGTGTTTAGTCTGTTCATGTCCCTTTGTGGCCAGTCAACAATGCTAAAGCAGTATGCTATCACAGGCATGACTAGTTGATCAACGTTGTTTATCTAATTTGGTTGAAGGTTCCATATTAAAACCGAAGACGATGAATGTTTTCAGATGTTTTTTTTTCATTTTTTTTATTGGAGAATCTTCTGTTCAGTAACCTTCTCTGGTACAGACAATAAGCCTAGACTACATTACTATTTACTACACCAAAAACGAAGTGCATAAATGCTCTCTCTATTTGTTTGTGTATATGCCATATATCATCAGTCGTTCACACTCAAAAATCCATCGTAAGCCCCTGTCCCATCGGCGCAAACTCCTTTACGCATGCATAGTCGAAATGCCGTCATGGCAAGTTCCACTTTTTTAATTTTCACATTTTGCACCGATTTTCGCCGGTTAAAACACAAATATAATGTTTCGCATGGGTTCGACTACACTATATATTAAGTTTCATATCTGTAGACCTATATATATATATATATATATATATATATATATATATATATATACACATACATAAATATATATAGAAAGAGGTTTGCGTTCACTATAGCCTTTGTATGCAAATATTACGCAAGTATCACTCATATAGAATATCTGCATGAATATAATTACACGTAATAGTTAACAAAAGATGCTCATCCCATAAGAAAACCGAAAAAAAAGCTAATAAGGAATGAATTAAATATGAATGTTTAAAAGAATATGCAAATTAGTTAGACATTTTGTAGATGAATGCAATTCCACAACTCATATATAAGAACGTTGTAATTTATTTTTAAATAAATAGGAAAAAAGGGTTTTTAATTTGAATATCAATATCGTTTGTTATCATTAAAAAAGCAGATCTATTTTAATTCACACTCATCATTTTTCATTTTCTTTTATGAAGTACGTATTACACGTGTTTTCTTGAATAGCAGAAGCCAACCAAGTCATAATTCTTCAGAGACAAAGGTATGCCCTTAAAGACAGTTACAATTTTTTTATGGAAGAAAAAAAGAATTTGGAGAATGAAAAAATGTATATAGAACACACACACACTCACACGCGCACACACACACACGCACACACACACACACACATATATATATAAATACAGATATAAGTCATTAAAGAGAGAAAACAAATGTATAAAAACTATATATATATATATATATATATATATATATATATATATATATATATATTCATTTACTTCATAAGGGTATACACCAGTCAGAGATGTTGAGGTTGAGTGGATGAGAACTCTTTATACCATGGTATTTCGAAGCCTAATGCTTCTCATCAGAAAAGGAGAGAAGATGCTAGGTAACATCATAGAGATGCGACGTCTAGCGATAGTTACATTAGGAGCAAAATGCCTCGATCCGTCTACAACTAATAATTATTCTTCAAGTATCTTTATCTTCACTCGGACCGTTTTTTGCATACACAAAAGAAACCCAGAAAATACCAGCATCATCTATCAAGGAAAACATATTTTTTCACTCCAGGAATGATAAATGCGAAAACATTAAATTTCACAATAATTATTATTGTGAAATTTAATGTTTCCGCATTTATAATAATAATAATAATAATAATAATAATAATAATAATAATAATAATAATAATAATAATGAGATAGTAAGGGCTCCTAATCTTCTGTCTTCCTATAGAAAAAAGGTAATATCATTTCTCTACATTTTCGTCCAAGGTCAAACTTCCAAGAAATTGCATTATTTCTACAACTAACAGTGACAAGCTTCTCTGAATCACTATCTAATCTGGACGAAGACGTTTTTCCTCACAAAAGAACTTATATTTATTCATCTGTTTTTTTTTTTTGTGTGTTTTTTTTAAAAATATATTTCGTTACTTGCTTTGCATTCAACAAGGCTGGCCAATACGTTTCCACCCTTGGCTTTAAAGAACTTTCTCCAATTGGATATTTTCTCATTTATCGAACTTTCTTTTTATTTTATACTAGCATGGGTGCCCGGCGTTGCCCGGGTGTTTAGAGGTGTATGCTGAGCAAAAAAAAAAAGGGGGTAATTTTTTAAACTTTGACCCCTATTATGACCCCTGAAAATTTATTGTTTTGGCCTCAAATCAATTTATTACGTTAGATCCATGTCCACGGAACCTATATCTAAAATTTCAAGGGTGTTGACCCAAATTTGTCGGAGGAGTTTGGTAGAGTTCTTAAAGGTCAAATCGTTGAAATTTGACCCCTTAACAGCCAAATTTCTGGCTGACACCCGTCACATCGATTTTCCCAAATCTCAATACCCGATATTTCAAATTTCGAGTCTATAGACTAAAAATTGACAGAGTTATTGCGTAGGGAAATGTACACAGACAGACAGACACACAGACACACAGACAGACACGTTCACTTTTATAGATATATAGATAGATTCTTCCATATATATATTTTTTAATTTTTTATTGTTCTATCTTTATTTTATTTTTCTATCTTTATTTCTTTTTATTTCTTTTTTACTTTTTATTATCACTTGCATCTTTATATCCTTATATATTTGCTTTTTATTTTTTTAAATTTTATTCTCCTATATTTAAAAACTACATATCTCTTAGAAATATTACTGTCTATTATAACTCTATAATTCTTATATGTTTACAACTACAAACCCCATACACCTTGGAGTTTAATCTCCTCATTCTACAATCTGTTTACCCTCTATCTTACTCTTTTAAAATCCTTGGACACTGCAGTCCATATACTTCATCCCGTCACATTAATTATCATACTATTACTTCTAATAACTTATATCTCCTTTAAGTACTGTTATAACCTTAGGTACCCCTTCTAAAAAACTATACCGACATAGGATAAACCCCTTATCTCAGATAACCCCCATAGCTACAACACATCTACACATATGTTTAAATAAGAAACTCCTTTCAGATAAATTACCCTATGTGCTCCCCGAGAGTTTAAACACGCATACTGCCAACATACGAGTACATTAAACCCACTATGACAGATATCCTATATACCTACCAGTACACTCCTCCTGTATCACAGAGATCAATATAGTTCCCATAAACAGCCTAAACAATTTCATTCTAATGTTACTATCGTTAGACGTCAATTCCCTGTTATGTTACCAAGCATCTTCTCTACTCTTCTGATGAGAAGCATTAGACTTCGAAATACCACGGTATAAAGAGTTCTCACCAACCCAACACTCCTAATTGATGTATGTCCTTATTAAATAAATCTATCTATCTATCTCTGTACATATATATATATATATATATATATATATATATATATATATATATATATATATATATATATTTTACAATATAGTTTTTATACCTTCATTTTCTCTCTTTATTGATTCCTATATAAGCTCCAAAAAAATTGTTAGCTTTGTTTTATCCCAATAATTCTCCTCTTAAATAATTGATTTTATTCTCTTCCTTTAACTTCCTTATATATATATATATATATATATATATATATATATATGTATGTATGTATGTATGTATGTATGTATGCATGTCTGTGTGTGTGTGATTGATTTTATTCTCTTCCTTTAACTTCCTTATATATATATATGTGTGTGTGTGTGTGTGTGTGTGTGTGTGTGTGTGTGTGTGTGTGTGTACAGAGAGACAGAGTTAAGGGAAAGAGAATCAGAGAGATAAAACACAGATATATAACATTTTTTGGAAAAAGGAAAAGATCGAGAAAAATAGAAAAGGAAGCGATATATATATATATATATATATATATATATATATATATATATATATATATATATATAAAGCGAGAGAGAGAGAGGGGGAGAGAGAGGGAGAGAGAAAGTATAATAACTAAAAAGGGGGACAGATTATGTACAAAATTAGAGGGAGGATTGAGAAGGGGGTGGAAGGAGGGAGACAGCATACCAAGCAAAAAGGAGATGAGATGCCAAAAGAATATATATATATATATATATATATATATATATATATATATATATATATATATTGTCAAAAAACATAAATAAAACAAATCCAAGAGAGATAGGAAAGAGTTAAGAGGGGTCGGGGTCGGGTAAAGAAGTTGTGGATGAGGTTGATGACTTAAGATGGTAGTTGAAGAATTGGCTGGGTGCAAGAGTGTGTTGGGTGCAGAGGGGAGCATTGGTCAGCAATTCTCCCTTGCTATCCAACTCTTCCCCTATGGAAAAAGCAGGGTCTAGAGAGAGGATAAGAAAAAAATAATAAAACAAAAAGGGATTATAAAAATGCCAAAGGTCAAGTGTAAGATGAAGAAGAATTTAGGAATTAATGAAAAAAATTGGATATAAAGAAGAGAAGAAGAAGAAGAAGAAGAAGAAGAAGAAGAAGACGAAGAAGAAGAAGAAGAAGAAGACGAAGAAGAAGAAGAAGAAGAAGAAGAAGAAGAAGAAGAAGAAGACAAGCCACTCAGGAACATGATGACAAGATTTGATAAATTTGCATTAGAAATGATTCTGTAAGCACCTATATATTCTCATCTCAGCACTATCTATATATCTATCTATGTGTCTTATACTGTCTGTTAAAAAATATATATCAATACACACACGCGCGCGCACACACACACACATACATATATATATGTGTGTGTGTGTGTGTGTGTGTGTGTGTGTGTGTGTGTGTGTGTGTGTGTGTGTAAATAAGACTTACAATTAAGTTTACATAGATAATCCAAAATAGCAAACTTAAAGTGTATTGTAAATATTAAAGACTTAATATTTATAAAGTAATCTTAATCAGATGTAAAAGCTCAATAAAATCAAATAGGAAATAGAGCTTATAATAAGAACAAAGAATTAATAAAACATATTAAAAACACTTTAAGGAGAGTTAAAAACATATTTAATTAAGTGGATTGTCGTAGGGCAATCCACTTAATTTGCGTTATATATATATATATATATATATATATATATATATATATATATATATATATATATATATATATATATATTAGTTAAATATAATATTTAGACACTCCTGCATGGTATCTATTTTTGGTTTTCATTTTTGAAGAGATCGATTCGAGGCAAGGGGAGATAATCACGAAATTTACTCCATTTTCGCGAACGTTTTCGGAAAATCTAAATCAATATATTAATTCAGTAACACAAGACAACAGGAAACATTAATTGCCAGAAAATTTATTAAAGTAAAGGATTTTTTAAAATTACTGCACACTTTCTTTTCTTTTCAGAACACAAGTAGTTAAATAATATCTCTTTATAACTATCTCTAAGCGAAATAGTCAGTTAATATTTATCTGTGACAAATATGTTCCAATAATATATGTAAATCAAATACTGTCTTTTAAAATAAAATGAATATTAAAATACAGATCATTAATATATATATATATATATATAAAGGTCTGTTCATACAAAGTGTAAAATAAAGACGATGCTTTAGACCATGAGTCTCCAAAGATTTCGAATGCAGAGCCATATTGCTGATTTTTTTTACAGCTATGTGGGCCAAAATATGACACAATCACGTTGACATACCAATTCTCACCAAATCACCGAAGTTAAGCAACGATGAACCTGGCCAGGACCATTTGGAAAGGCTAGACGATGTATGTACCGCACCGAGTCGTAGAAATTTCCAGGGGATATATTTAACTTACAGTGTGACCTACACCAGTGCTCTACAATTTGGAGAGCCGTGGTCACTGATGCCGTAAAAGAAAAAAAAAAACAACAGGGCCACTGCATGCATGCATGGGCCAAAATATTTAAAAAAAAAAAAAAAAGAAAAAATGACTCGGACCTGTTTTA
This sequence comes from Euprymna scolopes, assembly GCF_053919585.1. Classification (NCBI taxonomy): domain Eukaryota; kingdom Metazoa; phylum Mollusca; class Cephalopoda; order Sepiida; family Sepiolidae; genus Euprymna; species Euprymna scolopes. The sequence goes on along the minus strand of NC_136497.1, from coordinate 80,464,651 downwards.
TACCGTTTTGCTCCTTAGCTTTGCTTTTTAGTGAACGATGTTATCAAAACTCTAATTCTTTTAATTATTTTTTGATAAAAAAAGCAAAAAAAAAAAAAACAACCACAGTATTTTCACACATTTTTATTCTTTAAATTTTTCCTGAATATTTTTAGAGTTTTCATAAGAGCTCTGCAAACCGGATTACAGACTTTGGAAGGCTAGATCTGGCCCTCGAGCTGTAGTTTGGAGACTCCTGCATGAGACAAATATAAAAAAAGAACTTACGTTGGTTAAAAATAAAATATATATAAACATACAAGCATATATAAAAAATAAGGGCAGAGGAGATTAGTTGACAGGATGAGAAAAATAAAAAGGGAAAAAGATAAATTAAAGAGTAAAGACTGGAAAGGAGGATTCGTAAATCTGAAAAAAAAACCACCGTAGATAATGAAACTGAAACCTATATACATAAGAAGTATAGGAAAGCCATAAAAAGAATAAATTAAATAAAGAAAAAAGGGAGACAACTGAGAAAAAATTAATAAAACACTAAAGAAGAAAAGAGAATAAAAAAGAGAGGGAAATAACTACGAAACTAAGAAGGAAAAGAAAGGCCAATAAAAAAAGGAAAATAAAGGAGAGAAGAGGAAAAATAATAAAAAAAGAAACGATATAAGTAAAGTGGAAAACCAAAAGACGAAATATAAAAACTGGTAAAAAAAAACAAAAAAAAAACAGAGGAAAAGATATAAATAAAATAAGAAACGAAAAGAAAAGTAAAAAAAAAAAATCAAGCTAAAAAAGAAACGATTCAATGATGAGGAATGAAAAAGAAAGAAAGAAAAAAGAAAAGAAATCATTAAAAGAAGAAAAGCAAAAATAAAGGAAAACAAAATAAATAGAATGATTGAAATAAGGAAAAAAATAAAAAAAATAAACTATTGTAAAAGTTAGATACATTCTAAGTCGGAGTACTGCTACCACATCTAAGGAAAAACCGTTCAAAATAATCTATCCAGCTATGACAGAGTATCAAATTGACTTAAAAATTTCGATTTTTTTTTTTTTTTTTTACAAAGGCTTCCCAGCTATTAAGCACATTACTATGGTACTGTTTAAGTATAAGATAAAGAAGAATTTAGGAATCGATGAAAAAAAAAGATTTCCTGAACTATGTAAATAAAATTATAATGTCGTCTTTCACAGAATTGTGATTCCTTTTGGTTATGATTTGATACAAGTATCTCTTCTGATACAACACTTAGTCTCTTCTGTCCTCTGTCAATGAAGAAGACATGCTGATAGAGTGGCATGATGAGTTGGGCCAAATAAATAGGAACTTGTGATTATGTAGAAAATATTAGTCAAAGATTTAGCGAAAGCAGGCAAGTAGCTTGTGCATATTTAAAATTAATTCATTATGACAGCAAAGCGAAATCATCATCCTCATCATCATCATCATCATCATCATCATCATCATCATCGCAGCATTGGTTTAACATGTTTTACATGCTGGACTGTGCAGGACGACTTTCAGAAATTGACTTTCAAACTAACATATCTCTGGCCAGGCCATAATCTAGCCCCATTCTTCTCAGACCCATCCTCATCACTTCTCTTCGTGCTTTCCTTGTCTTTCCCTTGCAAACTACCCAAACTGTTCTCCATCTACTAACTCAAGCGGTTTCATCCATTCTTTCAATGTGACCAAACCAGCAAAGTCTCTCTTTTAAATACATCTCATACTGGTTGGATTTAATTTACTTTTATGGTGATAACATCTGAGATAACGTTTCTGAATTTTTAGAGATGAGGATTGGTTATTCATATGACGACTGGAAGTTAAAAAAGTCGAAGGTTATATCAACCAACACGTTGCGAAAATGACACTCAAGATGGAAACAGTAATCTGAAAATTCTAAATGATATAAATAACTAATGCATTACCATATAAAACCTATACATAATGGCGTCTGAGACCTTGAATTTGTTCTTTATATAATTCGAGTGGTAGTCGAGACTCTATATCTATCTATAGTTCATAAAGCAGTCAAATACACATCTCACGCTCTATTTATTTATATATAACTAACTGTATCTATCCAGTGTTTCTAAGAACCTAATGAAGACATTTTAGTTTTTTCAGTTTTAATTTTTCTACCCATTTACAAAATTGTACAGAAGAAGATTTGTTACAAGGTAGACAACTCTTGTTACATTATTCATATAAAATATATTAGTTAACCTCCTTGGTGTTTTTTTTTTTTCTATAGCTGACTATTTACAAGGTGCTTTCAATAGGTTTTTCTTATTGGTGCTTTTATTGATAGCGCACACATGAAACTCTTGTCCCCTTTGAAGTAATCTCTTCCGGCTGCAATGCACTTGTTTACCATTCCAACAACTTCTGGAAGGCCTCATGGAATTCCTCTTCTGTGAGAGTATCAATGATCCTCATCACAGCCTCTTTCATCTCCTCATTTGTTCAATAACAATAAACTCTAAAGTTTTCCTTGAGCTTAGGGAATAACCAAAAGTCAAAAGTCAAGGTTTAGACTATATGGAAGTGGAGGAATTGTCTTGATGCCCATCTTGATCAAATAGTCTGTAATAAGAATGGCGTTCTGGACTGGTGCACTTGTGCAAATCTTCTGCATCTTCACTTCCTCGTGAATAACTGTGTGCACAGTTCCCACACTGACATCAATCTGTACACTTAGACACACGACGGCCCTTATTCATGATATTTTTTATTTGGTCAATAAACTCTGGCTTACTTAATCTTCCCAAACCTCTCATCATCCTTCACAGACGCGCTGCCTTCCTTGAAACTTTTATGCCACTCATAAACTGATGCTTTACTTATGCAAGATAGTCCAAGAGCAGTCTGAAGCATTCCATACGTTTCTGTGTCATTTCTCCTTGGTTAAAACATAATTTTATTTCTTATAAAGTTTCCTCGCGCTCAGATAGATTTTTGAAATTCACCAGCTGTGACAATCAGGCTTTAGTAAGGTGTATTCTAATTCCTGCGAGAGCTGTCTATTTAAAAATGAAATTATAAACATTGATCAGTCATCTCAGAAGACGTATAGCAATAACATACTGAATTTTCAGGTGTCTACGACAATTTTAAATGGAAATCTATTGAAGGCATCTTGTGAAAATGTTTCATATTATTCATCTCAGCTAAACTAAGAAATATATTATCTGCTTCATTTGAGGGTTCTTAATAAGGCCCAGATGCATATTTCAAATTTAGTTTGTCTCATCCTTTCATCCTTTTTTGCATCCTATCTTTCTAGTCTCAATCTCTTCTATAAGTACTCTTACAGCATGCTAGCGGGGGGGGGGGCGGGGTTGTTTTGCCCGACCGTAAAATACGCTTAAATATATTTTAATTTGTCCAGATTTCGTATATATTATTATAGAGTCGTGATTTCGAAAGCAAAGAAAAAAAGTATTTGAGTGCCATCAGCTAGAATCGAAACTGAAAGCAAAACTGTAGCATTCAAAGCTGGTGACGTTACCACTGTAAGACCCATAAAAGAATGGCCAATAAAAAATCCAATCAGCTGAAGCCCCTATCGATGATCTGGGACTTTTAGTTTCGGAAGACGTAACATAGCATGAATGCACGGACGTAAGTGCATGTGACGTCACTGGTGGGGGAGGAGGGGGCTGTGGAAAAAAAAAAGAAAAACAAAGATCTCGACAGAAACGAGGCAATGTTCGAAATCTTGGAAGAGACCTGGAGAACATTCTACATCACGTGGCTGACGTCACGGTTGTAACAACGAAAATAAATGAATGTCGTTGTACAAACCAAAATGCGAGTCAGAGTTATTTCCTCTTCTTTTGTCCACATTTTTGACTGAGGCTACAACGTTACAAAGAGAGAGCCGATTATGTAAACGAAAAGAAATAAGCACAATTAGGAAATTCCGATGGGGGATGAAAGAAAAAAAGAAGATTTGTCGAACTGAAAAAGTAAGAAGTCAAAGGTCAACACAAGCTAATGGAGCCTGTTAGGGTTAGGGTTACAATTAGGCTAGTGGAGCTTGCGTTTTATATTTTTGACTGAAGAAAATAGTTAGGTTGAAAGATATGAAAGCAAATACGGGGTGGAACAATAAGATTTCCGCCTTAGTAAAGACGACATGATTTCATTTCCATTTGATGAAAACCGGTTTACTTTTATTCTGTTGCAGACCATTTACTAGTTGACCAGTTGTGTACAAATCCCAAGAGTGATAGCAGCCTTCGATCATGTTTGAAAGTGACAGAATATTCAATGAGCAAGATCAGAGATATGCCGCTATACAACTTGTGCTCTCTACTGAAGTTATGATAACAGGGCCATTGCCAGCGCCCTCAAATGCAAATCCGGGCAGCTTGATGTTTGAGTGCACAGCTCAATGAAGTTTCCGGCTACAGTTATCGTGCGGTTTAGGACCACATCATGCCATCTCATATTTTTGAATCGGCTTGAAAGTCAACAGCAAAGTGTACTTTGATGTGCTGAAGACTATGGTGATCCCCTGCTGCAATCAAGTAACGGCAGGCAGACCCTGGGTGTGGTAGCAGGACTTGCACCGGCCAACAAGTTCAAAGAGACCCAGACTTGGCTTCAGAAGGAGTTCTATGACTTTGTACCCTTCTCTCACTGCCCCTCTCTTCCCCCAGCCTTAATCGGCTGGACTACTTTGTTTAGTCATACATCAAGAACATCACCAACATGACCTCCCACAACACCAAAGCCAGCCTGATCGCTGCTATCCACCGATATTTGCCAATAAAATGTTTAAAATAAAGGTGTAGTGTTGTTTTCTTTAGGGCAGCAAATTTATATCAATATATAAGATGAGATGTTGAAAGTGAAAGTGAAAGTCGTACAAAAATTTATTTGAATAAAAATAATAGCTTTCAATAAAATGAAATGAATAAATTGATGATAAAATGTGTGGTTTATTTTTCATGTGCTTGAAAAATGTATTAATATTTGAAATAGAAGTGATTCGATACAGAGAGAGAGAGAGAGAGAGAAAGAGAGAGAGAGAGAGAGATACATAATGATGGAGAGAAGGAAAGAGAGAGAAAGTGATAGGGAGAGAGAGGAGCTAATAATTATGAAAAGAAATAAGGATTTAAAGAAAAAGACGAAACAAATAGAGAAAAAAAACGAATAGAAAGCAGAGAAGAAGAAGAAGAAGGAGAAGAAGAAGAAAATGATAATGACAAAGAAGCAGAAATGATGAAGAAAAAGATGAAGAATAATAAAAGAGTACAGAAAATATTAAGAAAAAAATGAAAATAAGCAGAGGAAAAAAGAGAAGAAAAGAAGGAGAAGAAGAAAATGATGATGAAGAAAATGATGATGAAGAAAATGATGATGAAGAAGAGGCAGAAATGACAAAAAAGATGAAGAATAATAAGAAGAAGCAGATTAATATCAAGAAAACATGAAAAAAGCAGAAAAAAAGCAGAAAAAAGAGAAGAAGAAAGAAGACGGAAAAGATGAATAATAATAATAATAATAATAATAATAATAATAAGAAGAAGAAGAAGAAGAAGAAGAAGAAGAGGCTAGCCAGGGTTGGATTTCATTTTAGGAAAGAAACGCAAAAATTGAGAGTAGGACGATGGTTTTGACAAAAGGTGAGAAAAAATGCCAACTGCAGGATGTGAGTGCAAAAAGGGAGAATAAATTCTTTTTATCTGGAAAACAGAGGGAGAGGGAAGAGACAAAAATTGCTTCTGTTTAACACCCCCACCCACTGACTCCAACAACTCCGGGGTTCCCCTAAGACATCAAGAAGAAAATTATAAAAGCAACAATAAATAAATAAAAATATATAATAAAAAAACGGCGAGTTAAAAGCAAGTAAAAAAAAAAAAAAAAAAAAAAAAAAAGGAAAGATGAATCATCATGACATTGTTTTTGCGGACTGGTCAAAAGAGTTGACCTGTGCATGCAATGGCTGTGGGTCAGCATAACACCCTTCAGTTTTGCAACCGCCTTTCTCTTTTTTCTCTATATCCCATTTCCGAGTTCCCATTTCCAGTCCCTAAAAAAAAAGTAAAAAATAAATAAATAAATAAATAAAAGAACTGGAGGAAGGGGGAGAGGAAGAAGATTAAAAACTCCTTCTTGGAGATTGGAATTTATATATCACTGCTAATATCTTTGGTTGTAGCATTAAGAAAAGTAGTGCAAGAAAATTTTTTTTTTTTTTTTTTTTTTGCAATGTCCGTGAAGGAGGAAGGACTGTAGGATTTTTTCGAATAGCGGATGGGGGGAGGGGGCACAAAAGTGAATAGGGACTGCGTGGGGTGGATAAGAGGTAGTGGCCTTGCAGGGAGGGTATTTTAGCATAGGATAGAGCAAAAAGTACTGATGGCCGGTGAATATGGGGGTGTGGATGGGTGGGGTCTGCAAGGAATAAAACCTCAGCACGTGGACAACTCAGGCCCTGGCTGTAAGATAGTCAGGTCTTGCTAGTGGTGGTAGTGATAGTGGTGGTGGTGGTGGTGGTGGTGGTGGTGGTAGTATGAAGCATTTCACAAACCCAGGGGTGGGAAGCAAGAGGAGAGAACCTATAGGTGGTTTGGGAAAGTAGAATTTTGTTGTAAAAATAAATGGCTTGGACAGGAACAGAGATATAGAACCCTATGTACAAGGATGGAATGAATAATTTTAGGGAGAAAAAAAAAATCCAGTGAAAAAAAAAAAAGCGTTGTGCGGAAATGTCTGAAATATGGGATAGAAGTGACGGCAATATGGAAGAAAGATGCTGTTATTATGGATGTTGTTGTGGCGTTAGCATTTCGGGGGGGGGGCTGTGTTTATTGGCATCATAAAGAATGTTAACTGTAACCGGTTTTGTTGTACTGCTTTGTCGTACTGCACCGATGGACAAGTGATTTACTGTTTTTTGTTTTTTAATTAATTTTATTGCTTGTTTGGATTATTTACTTCATCTTTGCTGTTGTCATGTTTGCAATTTTTCGGCCTCTGAACTTACCGGCCTTATTCAGGTGCCCATTTTACATGTAGTTGGTCAACTTCTAACATGAGGAGGTGAATGGGGTCCTTGTAAACTATTAAGCACTTCCACCTAACAATCTAATAAATTAATTAATAAATAAAAAAAATTGGGAAAACCACAAAAGTAAGCGACCCAAAAGAGGAAGTCCAAACCGAATTTGACTGGACATCATTTACTATAGATTTTTAGTTGGAGATTCTTCTGGTTTACCAAGTAGATCACTCTCACGCTGTCGCTTTCATTCTCTCTCCACACACATATATATATATATATATATATATATAAATATATATATATATATATATATATATATTAAGTCCCTGAAACAACGTTTTATGGTAAACAACTGATGATCCCTTAAAAAATTAATTATTACTGATACTATAGTGAATTCGAGTGAGCAAGTTGATGCAGTGATTGCAGTCGATTGAATGACTTACTGACTAAATGGTTTTCTAACGAATGATAAAAATATTTTTTTTGTATAATTTTAAAAGGTTAAAAACTTCGTAGACTATATATATATATGGTATATATATATATACTAGTAGACCGCCCGACATTGCCTGATCGTAAAATATGCTTAAATATTATATTTTGATTAATGGAGATTTTTTTTTATTACATTTTCACCCCAAACAAGGCACATTGCCACTGTGGTGTAGGGGGCTACTATCAGGGGCAGCAACTACTGGGTCACTATGTTGGATTTGGGCAGCAAGATGTCGGTTCACGTTACACTTGAACTTCTGCATGTCAGTACAGTTGGGGAAGCAGGGACCTGGAATGGAATTCCAGAGTCTAGCGGTTTTGGGGAAGAAACTACTGGAGTAGAAAGATCTTCTACATCTAGGGATCTCTACTGTGTCGGGGTGGGATTTAGCTGCCTGTCGGGTTTGTCGAGGGTGTCTACGTCGTGGGGGCCCAAGTGTCTGCAGTTCGTCAGAGCATTCATCATTAAAATACTTAATTAAAAATAGGCAGAGGGATGCAACGTTTCGTCGATGGGACAGAGGCTGAAGCTTAGATGCATTTATTATTAAATAATATTGGACCCAATATATAATAATGATTTAAAGAGTTTTTTTTTTAAATGATTCATGTACCACTACTGAGAATCGAAAACAAAACGTTTAGCTTACCATCTATTTTTTCCTTTGACGTTAATGCCTAAGCTATGATGACATGTTTGCTGCAAGGTTAAAAATTAAAACATAAGCCAATAGCTATTACGTTATGCATGCATATTCATAATGCCGTCATTCGATCTTTATCTAGTAAATTCCATTTTTTTTTTCATTTACACACTTTTGCACTGATTTTCCCCAGCTAAAACCCAAAATATAAAGTTCCGCATGGGTTTGAATACCCTATATATTAAGTTTCACGTCTGTAGACCAAACACTGACAGAGGAGCTTGGTAGGCATTTTTTTTAAACAAATATATATACATATACATAAATATATATAGGAAGAGGTTTGTGTTTATTATAACCTTTTTACGCAAATATTACGCAAGTATAAATTATGTAGAATATCTGTATGGATACAATTACACGTAATAGTTAACTAAAGATGAGTATCCCATAATAAAACCGAAAAAACTTAAGACATACCAGGTGTATTCAATAAGTTTCCAGACTTTTTAGTACAGGCAGTTAAAATTGTCATAGCCTCTTGAAAATTCAGTATGCTATTGTTATGCATCTTATAAAAGGATTTACTAATTTTTGTGATGAACAGCTACAGCAGGAATTGGAATACACCCTACTAACGCCTGATTGTCATAACTAGTGAACTTCAAAAATGCAATCTGGATGTGAGGAGACTTTAGAGGAACGGTATGCAATAAAATTATTAATAATAATTTCTTTTAAACTTGAAAAAATATGCCACAGAAATGTATGGAATGCTTCAGACTGCTTTTGGACTATCTTGCATGAATCAAACACCAGTTTGGAGTGGAATAAGAGATTCAAGGAAGGCAGGGAGTCTGTGAGGGATGATGCGAGGTGTGGGAAGAGTAAAGAAATCAGAACACCGCCGTGTGCCTATAGAAACAATAACTGCCCAGTTTTATGTCAATATGGGAAATGTACACACAATTATTTGCAAGTAAATGTGGAAGATTTCCATGGAGTTTGTCACAAGAGAGCTCAGAGATGATTAGAAAGAAAGACGTTGTCATGAGCATCAAGATAGTTCCTTTCCTTCCCTATAATCCAGATATTGCTCCTTGTGACTTTTGGTTATTCCCTAAGCTCAAGGAAAACTTAGAGGCTGTCATTATGAGAAAATGTAGGAGATGAAAGAGGCTGTGACGAGGGTCATTAATACACTCACACAAGATGATTTCCATGGGGCCTTCCAGAAGTCATTGGAACTGTAGTGCGAGTGTATTGCAGCTGGAGGAGATTACTTCAAAGAGGACTAGAGTTACATGTGTGTGTACTATCAATAACAATGCCCATACGAAAAAGTCTGGAAACTCATGGAAGGCACCTCACATATACTCATAAACACAATTGTGCATGCATTCTTATACATGTGTGTAGACACATGCATGTTCACACACACATACACCCACCCACACACACACACACACACACACACACACACACACACACACACACACACACACTCATCTACTTTAGTGATAGAATTTTAGTTTTCAATCATTTGTATTTAGCTTTTTATGGTGGATTTTTAAACACCTTGTGTGGTTGCATATCCAACTGCTTCTAAGACCCATTCCCATCCACATAAAAATAAAACTTGAACATGCAAGCATATAAAAACATACATACACAAACTAAGACACATACATATATACAAAGACACACACATAGACATACATAAAACTGTATATATATATATATATATATGTGTGTGTATGTGTGTGTGTGTGTGTGTGTGTGTGTGTATGTGTGTGTGTGTGTGTGTGTGTGTGTGTGTGTGTGTGTGTGTGTGTGTGTGTGTGTGTGTGTGTGTGTGTGTGTGTAACTTTTTCGTGTATGTGTGCAAAACAGTCTCTATCAGACTCTGTCAATATTTGGTCTACAGACTTGAAATTTGATACATAGGGGATTAGGACATGTGGAACAAATGAGATTTGTTTTTTCAGCCGGTAAAAATAGATGCTAAGGTGACAAAATTGACAAATTGAAACTTGGCAGCCATAAGTCGACAAAATGCTCCTCTATACATGTGCACATATACATTTATATGTTAAACTGTGTTACTATTTACAGATTTATATTCATCTATCCTTATGTCATATGGTAGTGAATAACATTGGAGAGCTAAATGTTTTTTGTTTCGATTTTAGCTTATGACCTCCAAGTCATTTATTTTTAACTTTTGAAATCACTACTATATATTTAGTACAATATACTAATCAATAAAAAAGTGTCTTTATTATAATAAATGTGAAATCTGCATGAATCAAAATATCATATTTAAGCGTATTTTATGACCAGGCAGCAGCAGGTGGCGTGCAAGTATATATATATATATATATATATATATATATATATATATATATATATATATATTAGCGTTGGGACAATTAATCAGAATCGGAATCTGGAATTGAAAAAAATCAGAAGATTTGAGGGTATCGGAATCAGTATCGGAATCGGAAAAATTGATGCCTATTTTCTCATACCAAAATGATTCTTTTAATCATCTTTTTTTTTATTTGATTTTGTTTAAACCAAAATCTTCCATTGCTGGTAATAATGATAAAATAATAAATATTTATTGATTTTAAGATACCAGTAAAGCTAAAATCGAAATATCATCTTCCACAAGTGTAGTTTGACGTTTAGGAAAATATCTGCATATTTAACGTGTTTTTATGAAAATCGGGGGAAATAGCAACTTAATAGTTAAATAATTAAAGGTTTATAAAGAATCGGAATCAGTAATTGAATCGGAATTGGAAATTTAGCACAGAATCGCTAATTGTATCGGAATATTGGAATCGTCCCATTACTAACATATATATATATATGTATATATACAGTTATATAGTTCTATAGTTCTATATGAACTCTTATCCTTGACGATATATATATATATATATATATATATATATATATATATATATATATATATATACACACACACAGTCCTGGTCAAAATCATAAGGCCACTTAAGAAAGTAAGCGTTTACGAATATTATCGATTTTTTAATCAAACAAATGGTTGAAACCATTGCCAAAAGGGAAAATATGATGGCAAAAAAATGAAATCTGCTTCATTCGAAACCTTAACCCTGATTTAATAATTAAGCAACATGTATAATGAACATATTTTAATAGTGATCAACCAAACAGCACAATATTTTATTTACTCATAAGTCATCATTTATCGAGACCACAATTACTTGAGGATAAGAGTTAATGAGATGTGATGATTGCCAGTTGAAAGAGGAAGAATATTATGGGAGTATTGAAAATGATTAATGAAATGAAGTAACTTTAATTACTAAGGTATGATTCGTTGACATCGGATTTGGAGACGATCACATTGTAATCTGCAGGGGAACAGTCGCATGGTAACATTTTCCACAAACGATAAACCTTGCAAACAACCTCTGTTCATGGAAATTCTATCTGATGTTAGGAAAAAAAGGAAAGTTTTTTTGTTGTGACAATTGACGACATTTAGAGATGTGCATACCACAACACAAATCAAAGTAAATTCTATTTCATTCCCCAATAATATAATTACCATACTTTTTATTTTTGAAAAGCTTATGAGCTGCAATAATTTTGGAATGTAATCCAATGTTAAAAAAAACAACTTTTTATGAAATTGCTTTTGTAGGGGTATTTGTTTATAGTTAAACCATTCATTTATGTATCCATTCTTTTTTGGACTGTTGTCCTTTTTTCTTAATTTTTTTTTTTTCACCACGTTTCGGCCAACTCATCCTCTGGGATTCTTCCGGTGATTAACTGCGACAGGGTAAGAATACTGAGTTTTGTAATTACTGCCTTCCATAGTTGTTGTTTCAATACGTTTTGACCAACTGATCATCTGATTTTCTTGTAGAAACTCAACGGTTCCAGATGAGAATTATGTTAAGTACACTTAGGAAGAAAAAGGAAAGTTTTTTAAAATTTTATTTTGCTGTGGTAAATTCACGAAAACAAGCAGTTGACGACATTTAGAGATGTGCATACCACGACGCAAATCAAAGTAAATTCGATTTCATTCCCCAATAATATAATCACCATACTTTTATTTTTGAAAAGTTTATGAGCTGAAATAATTTCAGAATGTAATTCAATGTTAAAAAGACAACTTTTTATGAAATTGCTTTTGTAGCAATATTTGTTTATCAATCATTCGTCTATATATTCATTCTTTTTTGGACTGTTTTCATAATTTTTGTTTCACCACGTTTCGGCCAACTCATCCTCTGGCATTCTTCCGGTGATTAACTCCGACAGCCTAAGAATATTGAGTTTTGTAACTGTATGTCCAATAATTACTGCCTTCTACAGTTGTTGTCTCAACACGTTTCGGGCAACTTATCCTCTGATCTGCTTGTAGAAACTCAACGGTTCCAGATGAGAATTGGCTGAAGATAGTGGTTCCAATCATAGCAAAGTAGTCCAGCGGATGAGATGGACGAAACGTGTTGAAACAACAACAACTATGAAGAGGAGGACAACAATCAGCAAAAGAATGAATGCAAAAATTATAAAGACTCATTTCAAAGCATTTAAATTAAATACAACATTATTCGTTTATATTTCACTGTGGCAACGCCAGGACACGGGTCCTGATAGTGTTCCTATCTATTCTAATCAAACACAGTACATGCTAAAATATGTTATGTTGGGATTGAATTATGTGCAAAAATACATTTTACATTTGTTCTAATTATTCTAAATTTGCATTATCTCATCAAGTGACCAATCACTGAGTATCTGTCTATCATTCTCTTCCTCCTCGTTGTATATTTCAAAAGTTCTTATTTTATATCTGTCGTATTCGCTTATATATCTCCCTCCTTTTCTTTGTTATTTTCACTGTCTTTCTCCCTTTCTTTCTACCCCCCCTCTCTCTCTCTCTCTCTTCATCTATATATCTATCTTTTGATTTGTCTATTTTCTCTCTTTCTTATTCCCTCTCTCTCTGTCGTTTTATCTTCCTATTTCTCTTGTCAACATACATTTTTGTAGCACTATATTTTTCCATGTGGTGTTGTTTAACGGCTCTTTCCTCCTCTCTTTTGCATTCTATATATATTATTGTCATGCACTTTATATCTGCCTATCTCTATTTTATTATATTTTCATATTCTTGCTCAAACTCTCTTTCCTACACCCTCTATCTCTTCCTTCTTCCACCCCATCATACAAGCAAAGGATTCAAGAACATTCGCCTTTTCTTCAGCCTGAAAAGATCCTGAGTTTATTGCTTATTTTTCTTTCATAGTGTTAAGCCAAGTAGATGTCCCTGACCATTGTTGTGAGAGTACACTTTATATATCGCCTGTTATATTTCCCATAAAGACTGTTATCTATTAATACTCCTGAATGGAATATTTTACTTACAGCACCTGGTATTGCCAAATAGTCAATAATTTAAGAACTGATCAACCTCAATGTTTATTCATTTTGTAAATCTGACTGAAACTGGTGCGTTTTTAGCTTAGATTAGACGACATTATTTCTCATGAAAAGGACCGACCGAATGGGGATTATAAATAATTATTAAATAATAAACATTTAATTGTTATGCAGATATCTGTATATTTCATCCTTGCAGAGTCTATCTATCTATCTATCTATCTATCTATCTATCTATCTTTCTCTCTATCTCATTCTGTCTCTCTCTCTTTCGCTCTTTCTCTCTCTCTCTTTCTCTCTCTCTCTCTCTATATATATATATATATATATATATACATACATATATATCATCTACAAATTAACTTTTTGTTGATAAAATCAGATGCAAATCGCCTCTGACGAGTTGATGGAAGGAAAATTTCTATGAAAACATAAAATCATTGAATTGTCATCTCATTAATGAAACGGCTGTAATGAAGAAATCCAAGGCAAATAAACAAGGGTTCTATAAAGGAAAAATATTAGTCCTTGAATTTCAACAAAATCTTGTACTATATATATATATATATATATATATATATATATATATATATATATATATATATATATATATATATATATATATATATATATATATATATATTGGTTGTATAGTTTGGTTTCCTAGATGTAGATCCACTGAAACCCGTGTGTGCTGAATGGAGAACAGAGCAGGTATATAGTCTGTTTATTAAGCAACCATTATTTGTTACATATGTGCATACATGTTTCATTGGAATCTCAATTCAGAGAGACACACCTCATCAGATCGAAAAGAAAATCGACATTGAAGCGAAAATCAATATGATAATATATTTATGGCAAGTAAATTACACGAGGGTGTTTGTCTTTACTTTGTACGGGGATCATCGGGGTAAATGCCTTACAGTTCCATGTGGGAATGAAGCATGGTCGCCTCCGTTTAGCTTATTTGCTGTAGATATATTTCCATACTAGTAGTATTAAACTATAATCACGTATTTCTCACTGTTGAATAAATACTGAAAATCTATATGTTATATCAGTTATAATATTATATTTATAAATAATAATAATAACTATAATATATATATATACACACACACACACACACACACACATATATATATATATATATATATATATATATATATATATATATATATATATATATGTAAACTGCTTTCACGTGAATCTTAGACACTAAATTTCTCCCTTTTATATTATTTTTTATTGCGTACTATTCCGCGAGCAAGTCGAACATACGCAGCTAAAGTACGCATGCAAGTTAAAAAGGAACGAATTTTGCAAATTGCGTACTTAAAAAAGACACAAATCACACACACACACACACGCGCGCGCGCAGACACACACACACACACACACAAATGAAAAAAAAATAGGTAGTGCCACAAATTAATGAAAGGTAAATATAATATTCAAAACTTATGCAAGTGGACATTATTTCTTAGCAAGTGTCGTGAAAATATGTCAACCCGCCCAGGCAACAATTACAGAATGAAAGCAATTAGCTTGTATTGTTTGAATAATATAGCATTTTCGGACTTTGCGTCTTTTCATTATTTTATTTGTTTCCATTTTTTGTGTGTGTGTTCATAGCAAAGGGAGGTGACTTTGAGAAAGTAGGGGGTGGCGTTATTTCTATCGTTTGTTTTCTTCTGATCTTTTTAATTTATTTATTTACGCATTTATTTTTTTCGGAGATGCATTTTTACTCTTGTTCCTATTTCACTGCTGGGTGGCAATACTAAAGTTCAGAAAGGGATAAGGAAGCATGCATATTTAAAGAAAATATAAAACAATCGTCAATTCATCCTCATATAGATTAGAAACCAAAAATAGCACCTAGTAGAGGATATACCTCCACTAGTGTTCAGCAGTAAATATAAGTATTTTTGTTATTGAATAAAAATAAATTTGATGAAAAGTATTATACACACACACACACACACACACACACATATATATATATATATATATATATATATATATATATAAAATAAATAAAATAAGAAATAAATCTTTTTAAACAAATAAGATCTGTGACTAACTTGTAGTTTCACTAAATACTGTTACATGCAAAATCTGATCCCGCATTTTGCTAATTCCTGCCCTCTGATGAGAAGGAGAGTATTTCTTCGAAACTCCGCGGATTAAGGACTATCCATTTATCTTGAGCTTCCTTTTTAAAATTAAATATGTTTTTAACTCTTTTTCAAGATGTCTTTTAACATGTTTTATTAATCATTTGTTCATATATATATATATATATATATATATATATATATATATATATATATATATATACCCTGTTGTTATATTAAACAGACAGTGAGCTTCTAAACAAAAAGGATGGGTAAACATAAAGAGTAAAATATAATTGAAAAAAACATTTTACGAAAAGAATATATATATATATATATATATATATATATATATATATATATATATATATATATATATATATATATATTAACGATGTTTTATACCAATCATGTACATTCCGATACAAAACCTATGTAAGAAGAACTAAACTAAAGTATATTTGTGTGAAATTTCATAAAATATATCTAGTCATTTCGTAGTCCAAAGGGGACCAACTCACCCCACCCCAACATAGAATATATATATATATATATATATATATATATATATATATATATATATATATATATATATATATATATATATAATTATTTTCACTGCCAGACAACATTGCACATTGCAGCCAACAAGAGCCACGAAAGCCTACAAACCGGAAGTCCAAGACTCGAGTTTCGCTCTCATTTGGGCTCATCAGTTAGACACATCCAAACTCAAGATTCTAAACCTGAGCCTCTTGCATGCGAGGCAAACGCTCTACCAACTGAGCAAACGCGCCGCACGTCAGAAAGGGTCTCAGTTAGTAGAGTGCTTGCCTGGTATAAAAGAGGCTCGGGTTTTGAATCCTGAGTTCCGATGTGTCTAACTGATTAGCCCAAGTGAGGGCAAAACTCGAGTCTTGGACTTCCGGTTTGTTGGCTTTCGTGGCTCTTGCTGGCTGCAATGTTGTCTGGCAGTGGAAGTATATATTCTCTCACATATTCTGAATATATATATATATATATATATATATATATATATATATATATATATATATATATATATATATATATATATACTTTCAATTTGTCTTTACATAAGCAGTAATTTTTTCTGCACAGTCATGAGCATGTTCCGGTCTTCTAGTATTTAGTAACCAGAGGTCTCATCAGGCAACAACGCTTATAATCAAAAGCGGAAATCTGCTTATTCCGTATTGAGCACTCTTGTATAAATCTCGTTATATTTCACTGGTTACCTTACCTTTGAAAAATAGCAACCTTTAATTATATATATATATATATTTATTTATATGTATATAATTTGTTTATAAATCATGAAAATATGATATAAATCAAAATATCAAACATAAAACGCAAGATATATAAAATATAAAAAGTCAATAAAATATGAAGAATGAATAGATATATATTATAAAATATACGAGTAGGGAGCGTCCGGCGTTATTTGATCGTAAAATACGGTTAGATATGATATTTTTATGTTTCCAGATTTCGTACATATTTTAACAGAGTCAAATATCTATCGATTATTCCACGTGATATTGTACATATTGTATAGTTGTGATTTTAAAATTAAATAAAAAAAAAATGTGCCTTGGGTGACATCAGCCAGAATCGAAATCGAATGCAAAATTTGAAAGCAAAAAACGGAGACAGACGGACAGGCAGACACACATAGTGAGTTTTATAAATTAATTTGTTTCAAGATTTGTTTATTATAATCCAGGTTTTCGAATGGTTTATTATTATTTATTATTTATTTTTTGTTTTATAGCACAAGATGAAAAAGTATGAAAACATTTTTACAACTGTTACTACGTACGAAACAAAACTGAAAGAATTTACGTTGTTGGGGGTAGGACGTTATTCCTAAAAAATAATATTTACCCTTAAAATCGTTGGAAATCGTAAAAAAAAAAAATTATTTTCTATTTATCAAAAACTACTTTATCAATTTATGTGACATTTTGGAATATGACATTTTCGTTTAATGAAAGGTATGTACACCAAAACGATTTTTCTATACTTTTTTTCTCCATAAATATATTGTCCTTCGGTAAAATTATTGTATAATAACATTATGAAGCCAGAAATGTAGGAATGTAATTTAAAAAAATAAGAAAAATAATTGTTAGGGATCAAAACCTCAATTCTACTCTTAAGAGACGTTCACTCTGACCACAGAGGCAAGCATTCTGAAAGCGTTTTAAATTAACAATATATACTTTTATGTGCCAGGACGTGCCAGGTAAATCGACGTATGCGCGAAGACACTCCATGGCTAAAATGATACTTATACTATACGCTTGAGAAATTGTTATTTCTTTCAATTTTGACCCCCTTAGCAAATCAATGATGCAGCTCTGCTTACGATACACGCCCATGACGGGAGTTGCGTTTTTAGAGTTGCACACTGTCAATATCTGCAACGGAAAGACAAAATTTCCAGGTCATGAATGTATCAGTTCAGTAATCATGGCAATGCAATTTGCAATCTCCTCTGATCCATTCGGGCGGAATAAAAATAGCAGGGATTATTTTTGGAACGTACTTCGTAGTTAGATAGATAGGTAAATAAATAGATATTCAATTTCCCCTTTTATATGCATGTGATTTTTTAAAAATCTATTGATTTATCCTGAATCACAATTGTATTTGTTGCTGGTTGGATTTTATGTTCTGGATATGAATGAATATATGTATACATGTATTGTTGAATTCAGTGAGGAATACACAATTTTTGCATGCAAACTGTTCATTTCAACTTGCCGACATATTTTAACTTCTTTCTGCGTGTGTCCAAATTTAATTCCTTTTTTGAAGTCGTTTAACATTAAGTCTTTCTTCCTATCTCTCAATAACTACATCGGTAGGAGACTCAGCTGGACCGCAAAATATCTTGGTTTCGATTCTAACTGATAGTCATTTCTTTTTAACTTTTGAAATCATTACTATACATTAGGTACAATACAATATTCAATAGAGAATCGGCTCTGTAATAATTAATATAAAATCTGCAGGAATTAAAATATATTTAAGCGTATTTTATGACCCGGCAAAGCTGGGAGGCCTCCATCCTCCATCTAATATTAATAATACTAAAATCTTAAGGGAAACTATCAATTGCAGAATTTAATCTACATGAGTGACAAACGCTAACCGGTAATATAGAAAATGCAACCAAAGTTAAACCAAAATGCAAAATTGTAAAATGGAAGATTGACTGCACCCTCCCCCCACCCGAAAAAAAGAAAGAAATTACAGTGCCGATATCAGCTGGCATCACATCAAATAGTCAAAAGGTCAAGAGGGATGGAAAAACCGAGGAGTGAAAGCACTAACCAAACCTACACTGGATTAGGGCGAACGAGGTTGGAACCTCGAGGAGGCTTATTGCCACCCAAATTCCAGTCAATACCAAGGGTGATTACTAGCGAGATGTCAATTGCAAACGACTGTTGCAGTAATGCCAAATCATTTGCAAAGTTTAAAAAAGAGATAAAGAGTACTGCTGATGTGGGGAGAGGTATTTTTTCCCAGGTTCCAGGGAACACCACCTGTTGCTGTCACTAATTACAAATGCAATTAATAGAAACATCTTTAAGGACTGTTCTGATAAGTGCAGACTGTGTAGTGTAACTCATGAAACAATGTCACACATAGTCAGTACTTGTTCTACACTTGCTCAACAAGAGTACAAATGTCGTCATGTGCAAATCTGCGTTGGAGTTTTTCCAAAAGTTTGGAATCCAAGTGATGGACGGTTGAAATGGCTCCAATATAACCCAGGAGCGGTAATGGAAAATGAGGACGTAAAAATTCTCTGGGGTTTCATGGTTTAGTGTGACCGAGAGATAACAAAAAGACCAATGAATGGCAAATTATTGCTGTGGCTTGCCCAAACGACATCAACTTAACAGGCTAGAAGAATGAGAAACTAAGGAACTATCAGAAACCGAGGGTGGAGATTGTTAGGTTGTGGAATAAGAAAATCTCCATTGTGCTAATCATTATATGTGCACTTGGCTCAATTCCAGATAATATTGAGAAACAGTTGAACTCCTTGCGAATCAAATACAACATCACCGTACTCCAGAAGTCAGTTCTGCTTGGCACAGCAAGCAAGCATTTTGTCTCTTTGATTAGCTTTGGTGTAAAATCCCGCTCTTGAGTTGAAAAACTTGTGTAAAACATCACAACACTATGAAATTAACGAACATAAAAACAACAACAACAATGTAATAATAATAATAATAATGATAATAATAATAAGGTGTTGCTATTTTACCTAAATGTTTGGGAAATTATAGATTTCTACTATTCCGAATGTATAATTGAATAATTTAATTTTAATGCAAGTATCAATGATATTGCTTGAACATTTCTTGAAAAGAGAGACACCGTTTCTATGTTAAGTTAATCATTTTTCACGTAAATTTATTAAAATTAAGTTGAGTAAAATTCCAAGTATTTTGGGAAAGCTAAACGATCACAAAATGGTTGGAATAAAAAAAAATCCTGATTGTAATGAACCAAACTCTAGTAGCATTATCTTTTGTTACACAACATGCTATCGTATGTAATCACTATTACTTGCTGTGGGATCAAAGAACCAATGCGATATGGTAAAGTTGTTACAGGAACAATGTCCAATCAAAGAAACCGGACAATAATGGTCAATTAGCAGTATTACGGAGCGGTTAATTGGTATTGTATGTTCTTTGGACATCAAAGGTGTATAAGACCAAACCCATTTCAAGGAAATAGCCAAAAACGAAAAAAAATAAAAAAAACAATCATGTGATAAAATTGTACTGTGGTAAATGGCTTTCATTAGGGATAAGAATTGGCAGTTGGATAATGTATTCGAATCATGGGTTAGGGAAGCTGGAAGATCGTAAGAGATTTTGCCTTGTAATAATAAGCTATTGTAGAGTTAGCAGATGACCGATTTCGTTTAGAATAGTCACTGCTGACCAGTACGTCCCACTAGATTAAACGTTTTAGATCAGGAAATAAAACAGAATTAAGAATACCTGTGAAAATTGTAACATTTAAATAGAATTAATTTGCATTTTAATATTAAAAGATTAAACAGAATAAAACAAATGTTTTTTTAAAGAATTAGAATATATTATAAAATGACAAATAAAACTGACTCAATAGCATATCAATAGTATATTATAATATATTAACATATAATAAAATATTCGAAAACTTACAAAAATAAACAGATTTAGGGCAATATTATGAAAAATATATTAAATAGAATAAAAAATTCATTTCTAAAGTCTAAATCCAAAAAGAGCTAAAGGTATCTATTATTGTTCCTATCTTGAGCGCTATTTTCATAACGTTTCAGGTGATATAACTTCCAAGCTTCTACGGGTGCATCTTGTTGAACTCACGAATCTTTCTCTAAAGGTTGCTGGAAAAATGGTGGGATCCTTCTACTGCTCCAAGAGATATCTCATTCCTAATGCAATTCTCTACCTATATAAAAGCCAGGTATGGCAAACGATGGAGTACTGTTGCCATATCTGGATAGGAGCTGCTAGAAACAGCTTATCCTGCCTTGTCAGAGTTCAAAATAGACTTTGTAGCTTAGTGGGGGATGCCCTTTTTTCTTCCTTGCAACCTATTTCCCACAGAAGAGACGTTGCGAGCCTATCATTATCGTTATTTTCATAGCAAGTGCTCAGCTGAGCTTCAATCTATGGTCCCTTCCTAGCCAAAGTCTCATGAAAAACACTCGTCTAACCAAAATCACTATCAATAATTTCCCACACTCTTTATCTGTGCCTAAACCTAAATGCAGATTTCATGAACAAAGCTTCTTTCTTAGAAATATACGCCTGTGGAACTCTCTTCCGATTGTCTGCTTTCCTGCTGACTACAATCTGATTGTCTTCAAGTCCAATGTAAACAAGTTCTTAATGAACCGTCCCCCTAAGTAATCCAATTTACAAAATTCTCACTACTTATGTTTACTACGCTATAATCACATTGACTAATGTATACCCATTAAGTCTTATCCTCGAGTGACCTCCAGGCCTTGATACGTGGCAATTCCTGTGTAAAAAAAACAACAAAAAAAAAAACTCGGGAATCTGTACAGAATTTTGAGCAGAACCCTTTATTTAATCCATAGTGACAGCATGTTCTCGTTTCGTTAGCCATGACAGGGTAGAAGTCTTAAGTAATTCGCAATTGTCTTCTAAGTATCGCCCACACTGAGTATTGAACCTTTAACTCGCAAGAAGAGTGTCACTTTCAACTGAATTTTACCAAGTACTTTACTCATTACATGGCAATTTAAGTATGAATTTTTGGTGCTTTAAATCTATTGTTTTGAGACATGCAATCTTACTGCAATTGTGAGTTTTTGAGATGAGGCGTGAATGCTTGTGTTATGTTGATTAATCGGACTATTATTTTCATCGAGTGTTATTAGCACAACATTTCGGTCACTGCAACCTGCGACCTTCTCGGTTGTTGAGAACATGCTTCTTTTCCTACTACGGAAAAAGAGGCTTGGCTCTGCATTACAAGAATTCGAACCGTTTGTTTGAGGGTGAGTCCATAGATCATAAAGAGGATTCAATCATCAGGGGTCACTAAGATATTTTTTAAAGGTCTTCCTTCTTTATGATCTACGGACTCACCCTCAAACAAACGGTTCGAATTCTTGTAATGCAGAGCCAAGTAACAATCCTTCGAATTTGTATGAAAATACCTTGAGAACTTCATTCGGAAAACTTTTCTTAAAATGCTTCATTGATGTGAACAGACCAAGTCATATGGAGCAACGTCTGGATTGGATAGGATGAATAAAGCAGAACTTTTACATAATCCAATTTTTTAAAACTTTTTACTCGTCTTTCTGTTTGTTGTATATAAAAATACCATCATCTTAAAGCAGCATGCGGCTCTTTCACTAATTTAGTCTTTGAAAAGCTTTTCAAATTATTTGTCAGATAAGTTATTATTGTTATTGTTTTCTATCATTAATCGATTATTTTATCATTTATCGATTTTTATCTTGTTTGACTAGGGAAAAGTATTTTTCTTATTCTTTTCCTAAGCTTTCTTCTGAAGATTATGAACGAATTTAAATTCTTAAAATGGACATAGGAGAAAAGCGTAGTATCTGTTTTGGTACTACGCTTCCTCTTTTCTGTCTCCAGTCAGTGAAGAAGAAATCCTTCTAAACCGAAGTGATTTAAATTTGTGTCGCAGTTCAAATTGCCCCTTTTTAGGGAATTGTATTTTCTGCCACATTAAAAACCGACCTTGTGTCTAAGTCTGCTCTTCCTGAGATGTAAGTAATTAGGGACTTGTTGAATTGCTGATTGCAAAAGAACTTAGATCAAGTCTAATTCAAAGCAACTTAGTCTAATAGAATAAGTCGAGTTCTGTGTGACACAATCAGATTGCAAATGTTTTAGGTTTATGATTTAAAAGTTTGTATATGAAATAGTGATCAAATAAATTAAAAAAATTGTTCTCAATGTCTTGCTAAAAAGAATTACCGTTTAAGCATTCAGTTTATCTACAAATATCGGCTTGATTTGGGTGGATTTTGAAAGAAATAGAAACTGAAACAGGTATGAACATATGTAGCCAATAATGTCCGTATAAATAAAGAAATTTATACTATATATGTTAGTGATGGGAGATTTCCAAAATTTTTCCCGATTCCAATACAATTACCGATTATGGTCTAACTTCCCGATTGCGATACAATTACCGATTCCGATTCTGATTTTTTTAAAAAATTCCAAATATTTAATTGTGTAACGAAGTAAGGGTGTGGGTAGGTTGATGCCCCCCCACCGTTAGGAAGAAAGGCAAAACCACTTGGTATCAAGTTGTTTATTTAAGAAACCTGAGAACTCTGTGTGTTAAAGGTTAACAAAAACTGTATTTACTAACTGTTTATTTGAGTTCGATCAGATCTTTGAAGCGAGCCATTGTGTTATTTTTGTAAATGATAATTTAGATTATGGACTGACAATTGAATTTCTAAACAAAAAAGAAATAATATCCGCGTAATGTTCAGAGGGCGATATAATTGTTTATATATATATATATCAACAAGTCAGATGGAAAAAGAGAGAATGCGCAGGCATTTCTTGAAGAAGAGATGCACAGAGAGGAACACAGTCAAAGCAGAGTTGGCTCTTGACTTGACACATTTCTTCAGATACCCAGAGACCGACACTCCACAAGGTTACAAGCTGATGCCTTCGACCATATTCTTAGCATAATAACACATCGCTTCCTTCAGGACTCTGAAAGAATTATAAGAACTGTACTGTTTTTTTTTTGTTAATATATATTTGGTGCAGAATCGTTTTATCCTGTTTTTTTTTCTTTTACTACACAAAAAAATCCACGGCTCTCTTTCGACGACGTTCGTCGTTAAGAGGGTATGCAACGAATTCGTCCAGGATATATAACTAGACGATCAACCGATAATTCGGTCACTTCCCCATACCAGTAACTTTAGACGGCCAAGAATTATCACCGGCAGTGGAAGGGTTCTGAGGTCGACGATCGTCCTCAACCGACTGATGAAAGAGTGGGGGTGACAATTGAATACTCGTTTTTATTTTATTTTTTTTTTTTTTAAATTACTGTAAAACCTCCATGTTATGTCTGCATATATTTTTGCAAACATAAAAACTACACTTTGTGGGGGGTGGCGTATATTACATGAATAGATCTTTTTAAATAGTTTTCTCAAATCTTTTCATTGTAATTGTTTTAAAATAGTGAAACAACTAAAAACTTATTTCTTTTTTAAAACAAAGGCGATACGTGCTTGTTGTTAGCTGACAAAATGAAAAATTAACATGTTAAGAATGAGTTTCTAAATAACATGGTTACTATTGAGGAAAACACTCTTAATCTGAGAAGAACGGAGCGGAGATGTATTGTTATCTATTCTGTTCGTTCTCTTCCAAAGAATGTTCATATCTTTATTCTAAATTATAAAGATTTGATTGGTTATTGCTACTGTTAATATGACAAATTTGTAGTTGATTGATTTGTTTTAATGTAAAAAGAAATAGATACAGATAATAGAAATACCACTATTACTAATAATATCAAATTTGTAGATTAACACGCTCAGATAAAAATGACATTTTCTTTTTGTTCTAGGTAATTTTCCGTTTGCTTTCGGTGATTACATGTTAACACCTGGAAAAACTTGGCTGAAAGAAAAAAACAACAATAATTTTAGAATTTAGACAGGCAATTATATTTCGTATATGAAGTTAATGTAAAATGATCATCATTTCTAGAATATTCTAACTTTGTAGGGATGTTCACTAAATTTTTAGCACTAACCCTAAGTTTGACTGGCAAGATTGTAACTTCCTATATAAACGCACAGAATTGATCTATTAGAGAAAACTAATACGTTTTGGTTAACTGCTCCAAAATGCTACGTCTCGGAAATCAAACTCATTTTATGTTAAATTAATATGTGAAGCAGATTCTCCCTCCTAAATTGTTGGAGACGAAATAGGTTCATTCCATAGTCGAATTTCGCCATGGTTTACTTGATTTGTGTTAGTTAATAGAGTTTACTCATATATATATATATATATATATATATATATATATATATATATACAAGGTGGGGCAGAGCAACTGGCTTATTTGGAATATCAATTAAACATAAATAAGTTGCTCTCTCCCATCCAATATGTATATATATATATATATATATATATATATATATATATATATATATATATATGTCATGTTATGTCAGCCCCTTTAGGAAACTCGTTTTTTATCGTTGAGCACTTTCAGTTGAATTAAGTTGGTTAATTTAGCTCTTATGCATAGATCCTCGTATAACGATTAGATCACTGTGACTGACGTTAAAAACATTTAAAAATAAAATGTTTAAATTCAACGTTATTTCTCGCGGTTGATGGTAGCCGAATGGATACGGTCTTTGCTAATCGAGCCAAAGATGGCTCATGTTACCGAGTTCAAATCTATCGACTGGTGTTAATCGTGACACCCTGCAATGAATATTCCCGAAAGGATGAAACACTAGTGTTTGTAGGTATTTAATAATTATATATATATATATAGTCTCTCACATTATGAAAATTCTATTACTACTTACTCGCTAGGTTAGCATGTTGGATGGCATCGTCCTAGCCTGTACTAAATTCCCACTTGTGAGACATTGAGACGAAGTAGGTTCATTCCCTACAGACTTCACTGCGGTTTGCTTGATCTGTTTTAGTAAATAGCAAAATGCTACAGGCTCGGGTTTGGAATCCCGAGTTTGGATATGTTTAACTGATGAACCCAAATTAGGGCGAAACTCGAATTTTGGGTTTCTGGTTTGTTGGCTGTCATCGCTCTTGTGAGTTGCGACGTTGTTTGATTGTGGAAATAATTATACTTTTAATATTTCACCGCTTTATTTAATATTTTACTACTTTATAACTGGGAACAAGCACTCATTATGTTCATCCAAATAAGTTCGTTTATTGACTAGATAAGCAAACAATTGTTTCGCCCAGAACTGATGTACGTGTTTTTATTTTTACTTCAATGCAGGTCTAAAAGATGCACACAAAAACAAACAACAAAAGGTCACCTCTACCTGGGGAACTATCTATATATCTGTCTATCTACACAGATATGAAAAATTAAACAGATATCCCACAAAAATAATTTATGCATGTTTAAAGTTTCTGTTTCCTTCACCAACGCCTTGCAATGTTAACTAAGTGGAGATCAGCTGTATGCGCAATGTCGTACTATAATATGTCAATCTCTTTTTTGACCATAGCCCACACAGCATATGGTACACCCCCAACCCTCACCCACAAAAAAAAAATCTCATGTTCAGCATGAGACTTAAATAAAATCCCAACAACCTTCTGTGGGAGCCAGACCTAAAGATGTCGTTTGGCTGGCTCTTTCGTTGCTAGTTCGTACTAATTTATCAAACAGGGTAGGCTGAGTGGATATCAGTTTTAAAAGATAATTAATTCCCAAAGAATATCCATAAATAAATGAATATACAGGGTTTTTTCTCTCTCGTTTTGGGTGTGGGTGTGGGGTGATATGATGGGGAAATAAAATGAGACAAATTGAATTATGAAATGAACTAACGAATCATGGGAGATTCTATTGTGTCCATTCATTGGCACGTATATTGCTTTGTATTTCATTGTCTTCGTCCTGTGTAAATTGCATGAGAACTCAAAAAAAGAGAGGGCGTTTGATTAGACATGGAAGT
The DNA here is from genome assembly GCF_053919585.1 of Euprymna scolopes. Lineage (NCBI taxonomy): Eukaryota > Metazoa > Mollusca > Cephalopoda > Sepiida > Sepiolidae > Euprymna > Euprymna scolopes. The sequence continues at coordinate 80,437,599 of NC_136497.1, read as the reverse complement.
GGGGTTGACCAAAGAGTTGGAAATAAATAAATAAATAAAATGGAAATAAAATAAATTAGAACGAAATAATAATAATGCTAATAATAAAAAGATTTATAAATAAAAGAAAGCACGAGATTGGCTGAAGAGGTCAGATAAGACTATGGCTAGTTTTTATTTTTAATTTTTATCTATTTATTCTTTATTAAATGCAAGAAAATGCATCCGAGTTAGCAGAAGAGGAAGAAGCATAAGAATTTCTTTTCTTTTTTTGTAATCCCCTTTTTCTACCATTTTGAATAATTACCCAACAAAAGGGCCTGAAGAGTTCCACACAAGCTTGAGAACTCTTTTTTTTTTTCCTTTCTTCCTTTCTGAAGATATTACTCGTTTTTAGAAAGGACTGCAAGACATCCATATGTCAATGTAAGTGTTGGTAAGAGAAAGAAAGCCGTTAAGGTGATTTGAGGATTTGATAGGGTGGAGGGGATTATTATCAATGGGGCTGGTCAAGGGTATGATCTTGCAACCTAAAACTCTTAAATTTTCAACCTATGAAGAGTAGCTGTAAATCACTTCACCGAGTCTAAATCAGACGACATTTTTTTTTCTCCGGAGGACACCAGCTTATAATTAAAGACAATTGACATACAAAATAGAATAATAATCAAAGCGAATGAAAAAAAAAAATCCATAAAAAATGATGAATTCTGAAAATTGAAGAAATAAGTAACTAAAGAAAAACGAAAAATTAAAATAGTTAATTGAATAGGATATATATATATATATATATATATATATATATATATATATATATATATATATATATATACTATTCAATTAACTATTTTAATTTTTCGTTTATGTAGGCTCCGCATAAATCGGGCGAAACGTTGAATATTCAGGTCCTTCCACCTCCATTCTATTTCATATCGTCGAATTTAATCCAGCTCAACAATCATATATATATATATATATATATATATATATATATATATATATATATATATATATATATATATATATATATACACACATTAGTGTTTGGGACGATTACTCAGATTCGGAAAAATCGGACGTTTGTGGGGGTATCGAAATCAGTATCAGAACTGGAAAAAATTGTGTCTATTTTCCAATGCCAAAAACGATTCTATTGATTATCTTTTTTATTTAATTTTGTTTTTATAAAAATCTTCAACTGCATTAAGTAATAATAAGACAATAAATATTTATTGATTTAAACTTCCAGCAAAACTAAAATCTATAGATCACCTACCACACACGTGCGATTTTTACGTCTGAGAAAATATATGCACATTTATACCCGATTCAGAGAATATGTGCGCCCTACAACATCAGGACGGTATTCAAGAGCGAGTCAACACTCAGACGACACCTGGTAGGAGTGAAGCCCCGCATGGAGGAGAACATGACCAAAAACTGCATATACTCCATCCCATGCAGTTGCAGAAAGGTTTACAAGGGTGAAACATGCCGCCCCCTTACAGTAAGGGTGGAAGAACACCAAAAAGCGGTAACTAAAGGGGAGACGGAAAAATCGGGTATAGCCAACCATGTCTGGATGGAGAGGGGGGACCATCACCCCTATGGGATGAAGTAAAAATAATAAACAGAGAGACCCACTGGAAAGTGAGAAAACTTAAAGAAACAGCTCACATGCTCGGACATAACAACCTACTGAGCAAACCAAGCGTAGAGCTGAATGCAATTTGGACACCTCTAATAGAGAGAGAAAACCTTGAATAGCAACATAGGTTTAACATTTAAAAAAAACAACTAAGAATTGTCCTAGTGACATATGGCCGAGTGGTCCTAGACGTTGTATCAAAGTTTACAGTTCAATCCTGAACGAAGGCAGTGAAAAAGTAACATTCAAAACAGAGAATCAGCAACTATGTCCCAAAGCCTAGCTGGAGTCCGAACACGGTACCCCCGTAATAATAATAAAGGGTTGGGTTCGAGACTCCTAACAAACGGTTCCCCAGTTCGATACAAAACACCTGACGAAGGCCGGAGGGCAAAACGGCCGAAACGTTGTGACAATAACAACCAAGATGAGGAAGTCAGTCCGACAATCTCAATCAATGACAACACCTCATCTCAAAAATACAGACAATTACTAGTTACCTTACATTTCAGTAAGAAAAGGGGAGGAGTTGGCACGATATAATAAGTTTATAAGCATCTAAATTAATATGTTAACAAAAGCAAACGAGTTAAGGGGTGGGGAAATAGTAAATTATAATGAAGGGTTTGTAATAATGCTAACCTATAAATAAGACATGGCAGGACCAATGCTCATATATATGCAAATATGTGTGCAGAGAAATATTCAAAACTAAAAAATTTAAAAAAAATAAGTAAAAAACTGAGCCCAAGCCAAACGTTTTTCCTTATGAGTTTGGTTTAAAAGAGGTCTTGTTATGGGCTTCATGCTTCTTGTAATTTCGTTTAAGACACTGCAGCGTGTCTTTCTAGACAAGGAAGGTATTCCAGCCTTGTCAAATATAGCAGCACTGTTGGTGCCCGGCCTTTTGTTAAGTTGACCGTGAATTTTTCTCCACTCTCTTCCTTATCTACATTAATGATTTTCCAAATAACATCCTTACATCATTTGTAGACATTTATGCTGACAACATATGGTAGCACATCAATGACTCTAAACGACCACGTTCTCTTTGACTCCCTCTCCTCTGATCTTGAGCACGTGGTACAATGAGGAAAAAAGTGTTTGGTTACTTTTAATGCATCTAAAAGCGAGCTTTTATCTTTATATTATCGACGCTCTGATGCCCATCTGTCATCAATTGAAATGTATGGCCCTCGTCTTGGGGGGCTTCATGTTTTGACAAGCTTCTGGGCTTGATTTTTACTCCCGATCTGAAATGGACCACACATATCAAATCCATTGCCAAGGTCGCTGAAAAATGGTGGAATCCTTCTACCACTCCAGTAGATATCTCACTCCTGATGCAATTCTCTACCTATATAATAGCCAGGTACGGCCAACGATGGAGTATTGTTGCCACATCTGGGCAGGAGTTGCTTGAACTAGCTTATATCCTGTCTTGACAGAGTTGAAAATAAACTTTGTAGCTTCTCTGCAACCTCTTTCCTAGAAAAGAAACCTTGCAAGCTTGTCTCTACTTTATCGTTATTTTCATGGCAACTGCTCAGCTGAACTTCAATCTATGGTTCCCCCCTCTCCAAACTTTCACGAAAAACGTTCGTCTAGACAAAACCACTATCTACAATTTCCCACACTATTTATCTGTGGCTAATAACCTAAATGTAGATTCCATGAACAGAGCTTCTTTCTTAGAACTGCATGCTGGTAGAATTCTCTTCCGTTTGGCTGCTTTCGAGCTGACTACAATCTGATTGTCTTCAAGTCCAACGTAAACAAGTTCTCGATGAACCGTCCCCCTAAGTAATTAAATTTACAAAATTCCCACCACTTATGTTTACTATGCTATAATCACAATGACTAATGTATAACCATTATCCTCGAGTGGCATTCCGGTCTTGATAAGTGGTAATTCCTGTGTAGAAAAAAAAAAAAGTAAAAAACTGAGTCTAAGCCAAACGTTTTCTTTATAAGTTTGGTCTTGCTATGGGCTAAATGCTTCTTACAATTTCGTTTAAGACATTGCAGCAAGTCTTTCTAGACAAGGAAGGTACCCAGCCTTGTCAAATATAGCAGCACTGTTACTGCCCGGCTGTTTGTTAAATTGACTGTGAATTTTTCTAACATCACCAGCAGAAACTGACTTTCTTGTGTTTGTCCCTCCTTGGTTTGATGTTTGAATTTTCAACGAATTAATTGTTGTTCTTCGATATCTTCTAAGCTCATTGGCTAGATCTATGAGAAATAAACCTCCTGCAAAGCCTGCAACAACACGTTTCTTTTCACGAGATGTCAATCGACCATTTCTAGGCATTTTGGGAGACCTGCAATAAAGTGATACACACTTAAAATTACCAGAATATAAAATAATTAGCATAATTTTCCAAATATTTGTTTAAATTCTACAAAACGCAGGAAAATAAGGCATCTTGTTATGCTCTTATAATGTATCAAATTTCACTTCTCTACGTTTCATAGACATTTAAAAAAAAAAAAAAAACATTAATCTGCATTAAAGCAATACACAGGGTTTATCTATAATATAAAACTGAATATGTGTGTGTGTGTGCGTGTGTGTGTGTGTGTGTGTGTGTGTGTGTCTGGTCACGAATATGCTCCTAAATTGTTGACTATTTTAAAAAACTGATTACATATAATGATAGAAGATGTATCGAGGATCAGGAATGGGTATGTTTGATCTGGCAGAACGGTGGTTCATTAAAATTGTGGGGTCTGCATTCGCGCCTAGTCCACAAAGTATGGTAATAAAAAATTTAAAAATTAAAAAAAAAAACGTTTACAAGTGTTTTTGATATAGATGTACATAAGAATACTTTGATAAGTATGTTTTAACTTAGATAGGGATGGTATAATAAAATTGTGAGTTCTGCATTCGCGCCTGGCCTCCATAGAATGGAAATAGGCAAAAACTTTAATAAAGACTTTTTATATCTATCTGCGTAAGTATACTTTGATAATTATGTTTCAGTTTGAAGAAATATGGTATAATAAAATTATGGGGTGTTCGTTCGAACCTGACCTCCATAAAATGGAAATATGTCACAAAGTTTAACAAGGTTTTTTATTAAAGATCCACAGAATATTGTGATAAGTATTTCAGTGTGAACAGGTATGGTATAATAAATTAGGGGGTTTATCTATTTTATTTTTACTTTCATCATATTTTGCTTTGGTTTTGATACCCCCAAATTCAACCCAAATTTACAACCCTCTCTTTTCATAACGTATCATACTTTCATAAATCAGAGTCCATTTTCTGTAGGCTATTTTTAAACCCAGTTAACGACGGGTACTTTTGCTAGTATATATATATATATATATATATATATATATATATATATATATATATATATAGATATAGATAGATATGGTAATTTATAAAACATATATGGCGATTAAGCTACACTGAATATTCGCCGTTTCATCCACTCTAGGACTCCTTAGGCATGCCTGAGGAGTCCTAGAGTGGATGAAACGCAGAATATTCAGTGTAGCTTAATCGCCATATATATTTTATAAATTACTAACTAGCTCTACCTACGTATTGAGCACTGTTGAAGTAAATACTTAAAGTTTATGCATAAATCTATACTTTCGTATATTAATTTTATGTGAGTAAATTAAGTAGTTATATATATATATATATATATATATATATATATATATATATATATATATATATATATATATATATACCTCAGATACAAATAAAAATTTTAATTACCTCAATTGTCTCATAACGACAGCTTCTAAGGTTTTCTATCAACTTAGCGAATAACCAAAAGTCACAGGGAGGAAGGTTTCGACTTATAGCGAGATTGAGGAATTTTCTTGAATGCCCATTTTGGTAAGATAGTTTGTCACAAGGATAGAGTTGGGGACTGGTGCATTTGTGCAAATCTTCTGCATCTTCAGTTCCCCATGAGTAATTGTGTGTATAGCTCCCACACTGACATCAAACTGTGCACTTACTGTCTTTATAGACACACGGTCCTAATTAATGAAATTCTTTATTTGGCCAATCAACTCTTTTGTTCTGATTTCCTTACTCCTCTCACATCTCACATCATCCCTTAAAGACTCCCTGACTTCGTGAATCTATTATGCAACTCAAATTCTTGATTCATGCAAGATAGTTTAAAAGCAGTCTTCAGCATTCCATATATTTCCATGGCATTTTTTCCCAAGCTGCGACAATCAGCATTAAGTAGGGTGTATTCTTATTCCTGCTATAGCTTTTCATTTGAATCTGAAATCATAAAAATTTGTCAACTCATTAATGTACTGAATTTTCAAGAGTCTACGACAGTTTTAAATGCTTGAAAAAAGAACCGTCTGGAAACTTATCGTAGGCACCTCGTTATGTATGTATGTATAGATGTATGTATATATATTTGGCGAATGAACCCTTTTTCGGGGTCAACGGCCAACTAGCACCGTGTGTGTTTGTGTGTATGTATGTGTGTGTTGGGGTGGAGAGGGATCCCGTAAGTCGTGGTGAAGGCAACCTTTCTAGAAAAAGCAAATCTCTGATTTAAAAAACCATAAAGCGGGAGACCAGTATCCGCATTAAGCTGGTCTGCAGTTTAACTTGTTGCTGGCTATCTTGCTCTTGCTTGTTGCTGGATCTCAACATTTTGAACTGAGAGAGAGACTTATCTGTCGTACAAAGCTAAGACTCTGTAACATCATCTGTGTATAGCTACTCCCTCAGGCATTTGTCTATAAAAATGGTCCTGTTGCGATGGAAGTCATTTTTGGGCTCATGGACTTTAAGTGTCTAAGGGAGTGGCACTCGTCTCACTAGACGTCGCAATCATCATCATATATATTTGTGTAGAGTGAGAGAGAGAAAAAAAGAAAGTGATGAAGAGATAAAAATATAGATAGATTGAGAACTAGACTAAGGAATAAATAATATTAAATTGAAAAAAAAACAGACTAATCCGAAAAGAATAAAGAAATAATAGATAATGTTCGCAAGCAAAATAAGATGAACAAAACAATATATATATCTATAATATAAAACTGAACGTGTGTGTGTGTGTGTGTGTGTGTGTGTGTGTGTGTGTGTGTGTGTGTGTGTGTGTGTGTCTGGTCACGAATAGGCTCCTATATGGTTGACTATTTCAAAAAACTGATTACATATAATAATAGAAGATGTATCGAGGATCAGGAATGGGTATGTTTGATCTGGCAGAACGGTGGTTCATAAAAATTGTGGGGTCTGCATTCACGCCCAGCCCCCAAAGTATGCAAATAAAAAATGAAAGAAAAAAACGTTTACAAGGGTTTTTGATATAGATGTACATAAAATACTTTGATAAGTATGTTTCAACTTAAATAAAGATGGTATAATAAAATTGTGGGGTCTGCGTTTGCGCCTGTACTCCATGGAAATATGGCACAAACTTTAACAAAGACTTTTTATATCTATTTGCGTAAGTATACTTTGATAATTATGTTTCAGTTTGAAGAAATATGGTATAATAACATTATTGGCTGTTCATTCGCGCCTGACCTCCATAGAATGTAAATATGTCACAAAGTTTAACAAGTTTTTTTTAAAAGGAGTGAGGGTCCACAATAAAACCTTAACTTTAATCTTAATTCACGTTAGCTTTTATTTATTTTTTTTTAGTTTAATCATATTGTGTCGAATAAATTCACCTCATAAATTCACGTTCTCATTAAAGTGAAAGCCCCCCCCCCCCAAAAGGCGGAACTTTAGACAATTCTCGACACAAATTTTGCATAACTCTATTTATTTCTTTCTCCACTTGCACGTGGCACTCTTTCGAAAATAGATAAATAGATAAATAAGAAAAAATAAGAACGTTACTTGTTATCGTGTCAAAAGAAGGAAAAATCCTGCTCAGGTGATTACATGTCTTTTTAAAAACATTTACATAACCTTTTTATTTTTATTTATATGTCTGTTTTAGCTTTTTTTTGTCAGTGTACTAAAAGGAATTCAGTTGATTACAACCCTTTCTGCGTGTTTTTTACATTACAATATTACAACCCTGAATCCGACGGCGCAATACTACACCGTTCAATACTATAAAACTGAAACGAAGCTGCTCCGCTTGAAAAGTGCGCCATTTTCTTCTTATTCATATTTATATCGATTCTTTGCTTTAAAAAACTAAAGTAATTACGTGTTTACTTTTTTACTTTTTCGCTATTTCGTCGATATTATTTAGTAAGAGTGTTTAGCAGAAAAGCCAACAAAGACTACCCGAAAAAATAAATATACAAGAAATTAATGTTACCATAGTAAATAAAAATTCAGTTCATGTTTTTTTTGTTGTTTTGAAATAGTTTTTAATACTCTTTACTTGAAATAATTTCAGCGATCCGAAATTAAAACGAAATTTGAGGCGATAACTACTTAAATGAATTTTTATATAAACTACATATGTCACAATCAAATATTCCTCAAGCACAAAATAACGAAAAACATTAAAATATGTTTATAAATATTTCTTACGCTGACGTAACTCTCTTAAATTGTTAACACAGAATACTCAGGTGCCCCTCCTTCAAATTGAAAACGGGGCTTTCCATTTCAAAGTCACTGCCATTTTGATTTTTTTTTAAAACCGGTTCGTGAATTAAAAAAAAAAATTTTTTTACAAACTATTTAAAAATACAAACCAATGAACTTTTCTACCATAAAAGTAACTTTTATTTACTATGGTAACATTTATTTCTTGCACATTTATATTATTATATATATATATAACATTTTCTGTGTGTGAGGAAACATCATTTTTGTTGGTCACTCTTGACTACGAATGGAAACAAAGTTGATATAAAAAATATATTTTCGCAAAAATTATCTTTACTTTCATCATATTTTGCTTAGTGTAAAATTTTTGAGTATCAAAACCTATCTCTTTACAACCCGCTTCTTTTTATAACCTATCATACTTTCGTCAATCACAATCCATTTTCTGTAGGCAGTTTTTGAACCCAGTCAACGACGAGTACTTCTGCTAGTATATATAAATATATATATATATATATATATATATATATATATATATATATATATATATATATATATATTATTTTTAAAATATAATTATCCACTGACACGTGTTTCGTCGTCTACGACTCATCAGAGGGACTGAATCGGAGTCAGTGGATAATTATATTTTAAAAATAATATATATGCCGCTCCCCATGTGGGGGTACCATATTGGTTAAAGGGAAAATTATTCCCAACTCGCATTTAGGTAAAAATGCACTTTTGTAAATAATTGAGTTCATTCAAGACGTATCGCTAAAATAAAAACAAATAACACACACACACACACACACACACACACACACACACACACACACGTGTGTGTGTGTGTGTGTGTGTGTATGTATGTTTGTATATATATATATACATTATATGTATATATATATGTATATATTTATACATACATATGCAAATATATATATATTTATATATGTATATATATATACCTACATATATATATATACATTAGATATATACATGTATACATACATATATATATATGTATGTATATATGCATATATATAATATATAAATATGAGCACACCATATATGGTTTTGTCTAATAAACTATGTACACACACGCACATATATGTATGTATGTATGTATGTATGTATGTATGTATGTATATTATATAAACAACATCTACATACAACTTCCCCATCAATAGACAAACACAAATAACAAATTACTTGATTATCTTGAAGTCTATCTATCCTTCTTAAATTTTCTTCAAGGGAGACAACAAAATGAATAGTTAATGAAAAACATGTTATCTAATTAATTCAGTTTGTTGCTAATATTCAAACAATCGAGTTTTCTTTATTCAATCAATTCTCTGAGATTTGCAATAAGTTTCCATCTAACGAGTTACTGCGGAAAAACAAAACAGCGTAAATGGTTTATGTATTTATTTCTATTACTCATGTTGACAAAATCTTGATGATTTAAAAATTTCAATAATAATCATGATATAATATATATAGTCAATGACATACATTACTGTTTCGCTAGATCACAGTTCATCAGTGCGGCTTGACAAGTAACTACCTCAAGCCAGGATTGAAACTCGACCATCCAAACGCCAGTCGGTGACTCTTAACGTTGCGCTATTCGGTTGCTGCCATTCCGCGCAATGAATTAACAACGTTTTGACATTGTCCAAACGCCCAAGCTCAATTTGTTTACACAAAGAGCATCGCTTAATAAGGCTAATAGCAGTTTGTATATCACTTCGGCTGTGTTTGTATATCTATTCGGCTGTGAATTAACAATGTTTTATGGTTTTCTTGTAAATTTTAAAATATTCTAAAAGTAATGTTTTGACAGTTACAGAAGGATAGACAATAATATAATATAAAGAGTACAATACAAAATATACTATGTTTGTCTGATGCTCAATGATATTCAGAACATAAACACACACACATACACACACATACACATATATATACACACACAATCGGCATAATCATATATATATATATATATATATATATATATATATATATATATATATACACGAGAGGCGTGCAATAAGTAATGCCACTGACCCACTTCCCATAGCAGTAGAGCAACGAAACTTGGCACAGTTATTAGTCTTTCTCTACATAGGAACCACCCAGAGTTATGCATTTCTCCCATCGTTTGATGCAGCTCTGGAGACCATTTTCATAGAACACCTCAGGTTGGTCCTCCAACCACGACGTGACTTCAGAAATCAAGGCTGCATCATCTGGGAAACGCTTTCCTTTCAAAAACAACTTCATGGCTGGGAAGAGGTGAAAATTAGAGGGTGCAAGGTCAGGAGAGTAGGGAAGATGGGGGAGGATTTCATAACCACACGCCCATGCTTCTGATCTGGCGACATGCGAGTTGTGGACTGAAATTTAGTCCTGAAGGAGGAGGCTACCTTTGCTAATCTTGCCCCGCCTCTTGATTTTGATAGCTTCCCTTAATTTCCTCAAAAGTGAAGCATAATAGGCTCCTGTAATTGTGGTACCCTTTGCCAGGAAGTCTGTCATCACTACTCTGTCCTGGTCCCAGAACACTGTGAACATGACCTTGCCAGTGGAGGGCTGCACCCTTGCCTTCTTTGGAGGTGGTGAGTCCAAGTGCTTCCACTGCATTGACTGGGCTTTGGTCTCTGGATCATAGTGATGGACCCAGGTTTACTCCTGTGTAATCAGTCTTTTGAAAAACTTTGACTCATCTTCTTGGCACATCTCCAAATTCATCCTCAAACACTCGATGCGTTCTCGCTTCTGGAATGGTGTGAGCAACCTGGGAATCCATCTGGCAGACACCTTATGCATATGCAAATGGTCATGAATGATAGTTTTCACAAATCCTGTACTAATCTTGAACTCTTGGGCTATTTGGCGAATAATAATGCGCCGATCTTCCAAAATGGCAGCCTCAACTTGACGGACAGATGCCTCATCAATGGCAGAAGAGGGGGGGCGACCAGGTCTGGGAGCTGTTTCCACAGACTTCCGACCATGTTTGAAATCACGATGCCAGCGTTTTACAAGGTCATATGATAGGGCATTATCACCATAAGTTTCTTTCATTTCATCAAAAGTTTTCTGTGGTGTGTGTCCTTTCAAATACAAAAACCGGATCACTGCTTGACATTAAACAGGCTCCATTTCACACCTGACTCAGGTCAAACACTTGTAAAACAGAAACCACAATTAGTTCAGATCTGCAATTTGGCACATAACCCGTAGAGATATAAATCATTGCGACAACAAGAAGTAGGTCAGGGCATCACTTATTGCACGCCCCTCGTGTACATATATATATATATATATATATATATATATATATATATATATATATATATATATATATATATAGTCATCCACATGCAGTACTGTTTCGCTGTTTCAGAGCTCATCAGTGCGGCTAGACAGGCAACTACCTCAAGCCAGGATTTAAACCCGACCGTCTGTACGACAGTCAAGGCTCCTAACCATTACGCTATTGGCGGCTGCCGAGCGAGTTGTGAGTTTAACGATGTTTTGACATCGTCTGAAATACCTCCGCTCGATTTGTTTATACAAATATATGCTAATGGTAATTCGTGTGTCACTTCTCAATATGCTCAACTCAAGACGAGGAGCATTATAGTCATCCACATACAGTACTGTTTCACTGTTTCACAGCTTATCATATATGTAAGCTGCGTCAATCGTTCTATTGCAGATTTGTAAAATATTAGTATTTCCCTAAATATATGTCACAAAAAAATAAAAATTGTATAATGACTGCTTTAAGGTTAGTCATTTCCTAAAATTTTATTCAAATTCATGTGATATTCACAAAGTTATGGCATTTTATTCTTTATCAAGAAATTTTCACTGTCCATCGCTTTATTGCAGGTCTATTACAATGTTGTATTAGGGCAAAAATACAATGTCTAATCATGAAACTTGAATGAATTATTTATCGCCATATCCACCGTTTTATTTATATAAATTTAAACAACCTTTTGTCCATCGAAGAAGTCAGTTGTTTGATCTGAAAAGGAGTTATGGTTCTGGCGACATCAACTACTTTCCTCCACAGGGCATCCTTTTAAGTAAATTGCTCTCCTCCCTCTAAACACCTCTTTTCAATATTGACTAGAGATTTTTAATGGAGTTAAGATCCGGAGAACACAGTGGCCAGCTGATGAGGGTTTCTCCAAAGAAGCCCATAGATTCAAGGAAGGCTGTAATCGCCCTAGCAGAATAGGATGGTGCATTGTCATCCATAAAAATCATCTGAAAGCGATGTGACAATGGTAGGTCATCTAGCCATGGTGACAAATGTTTATCCAAAAAGGCTGTGTACGCATTGCTGGTACGTTTTACACCCTTTGGAACTCAGAATGTTCCAACCAACTTATCCCCAATATTGCTCGCCCAAAATATAATGCCTCTACCTCCTTGTTGGCGATCAACTCTATAAGGAGTTGGAGTTCCGTTTGAGTTCCAAACTTTGGCCCATCCATCCATACCGTCAAGAGTAGCACGCATCTTATTTGTAAATAGAACACGTTGGAAATCCATTTTCGTTTTTCGCTATGTTGTTTGCTCAATGGAGGCCTTGGAATAGTTTTGAAGTCCCTTGCCATCTCATTCAACACATTACATCAGCCCTGCCTGGACCTTGGACCGATTCCAGCTCGTGCAAAAATGGAAACACTGGTGCTGTTTAGGTTTCGGTTGACTTCCCTACAAATTTTCCGAATATCACGATGTAAAAGGTTTCTCCTGGTGCCCTTATCCTTTCTGGATTTGGTGTTGGGGTTGATCACGAATGAAGCCAAAGTTCTTTGATCCCTTTTCCAGCTCCAAAGCAAAATCTTTGATGAACAATCCTTCTGCGAGTCCAGCAACAACCCTTTCCTTTTCGATAACTATGAATCGCCCCTTTTTTGGCATTTTAAAAGACCTGTAATAAAGCAATGGACAGTTTAAAGTACTTGATAATAAATAAAATGTCATAATTGCGTTAATATCGCATGGATTTAAATAAAATTTTGGGAAATAACTAACTTTGAAAGTCATTTGATGATACAAGTTTCATTTTTTGTGACGTATATTTAGTGAAATATTGATATTTTACCGATCTGCAATGAAGCGATTGATTCATTATATATATATATATATACATATATATATATATATATATATATATATATATATATATATATATTTATATATATATATATATATATATATATATATATATATATATATATTATGGTATATATATTAAGGTTCAATTCACAAGTTTTGAAAACACCTGTATTTTCTCATGAAATTATATGCTACAGATCTGTTTTGTTAGCAAATTCAACAAATTGTTTGTTGAAAATTGCTAACGCAGTAGATCTATAACATATACCATTATGAGAAAATAAAATAACATGTTTACAAAAATTATAAATTGAACCTATATAAGAACATATACATTATATTATATTAGATTCTATATGTACTTGCTGTGCTTACCTGGCATTGCCTTGAAGTATTACAAAAAGTTTAAATTTTAATCGTATAATCCTTTTTGTTTATTTATAAATAATAATAGGATATCAGACAGAGTTCAGTTAATATAATTTTGGGCACATGCAAATTACGAACTGTGCTGAAAAAATAATGTTATTATTTAAAAATCCATTCTGTACTTTCACCTAACAATTTAATAAACAGGAGATACTTTAGAGATGCGAGGTACACATATACGTATTAATAGAAAATAAAACCGAGCAATCTCGCGAATCAATGTCTCTGCTGAGTGATTTAGCCGCTCATGGACTAATCAGTTTACAAGATGCATTGATTCTATCTGCCCCCTTATTGACTTCTTTATCTCGTTTGGGAATCACCTGGGGATCACAATTTTAGAGATGCGAGATGCACCTGTATATATTAATCATAAAAGAAAATGTAACACAGAAAGAAAAGAAAACCTCTTTTAAAATAAGTACAAAATGATTTATTTCAGTGGCAGAAAATTGGACGGCGTCTAAGTGAAAGAAAATGAAGAATTGTCGCAGGTCGGCCAGGAGTAATCTTCAGGCGAAGCTCGTCGACACTGGAGCGTCCAGTGGACGAGGACAGAAGAAAGAGGAGATATGTCTTTCTTCCCTTGCTTCCTGGGTTCTCTCTACTCCCCGACCATAATTCCCGAAGGGGCTGAAGAAGTCCCTTAGAAGACATATTGAATCACTGTGCCTTGCAACTGGTTAGTCAGTGTGTGATCAAATCTCTTAGCAGAGACATTGACTCGCAACAGAAAATAAATTTTTATTTTGTTCACGGCTGCCGTAAAAATTGAATTTAACTTTAAAATCCTATCTCAAAATAGCATGGTCCGTATTCTGCATAAGTACCTGAGTTTGAAATACATTATTATTATTTACTTATTAGGAGTAGTCACACTTTCTTTGAGAACAACTTTTGGTGTTCTCTGAGGTCTGAGTGACAACAAGTCTCCCCAGATTTCTGGTACTCTTCATCTCTTTTGATAACCATTGCAGATGAATTTGCATTATTGCAACAATCGCTTACCATTTGATTTCTCATTGGCAGCGATCATTGGTTTTCCCTGGAATTTAGGTGGCAATAAGTCTCCCTGAGGTCTCAGTCCTCCTTGCACTCATCCAGTGGAAGTCTGGCTAGAGTTTTTACTCCTCACTCATTCTATCCTCCTTGAGCCTCCACACTTATTTGGTATGACGCCAGTTTATTGTAACACACCAAAATAAAATGGATAGGGGGCGGCGAAAAGCATGGGTGCAGGGGGTTAACTTTCACTTATACAGTTTCAGTTTTCATGATTCCATGTGATGTCCTTTTGTGTTTTACCTCTGTAGCATTTTCTATATGTCCGGCTTGTGCCAATAGCTCATGTGAGTTAGTCTACACAATCAAGGGTTTTCCTTAATATTTCAGCCGTTTTCATTATGGTTATACGTTGTATTTCTCAACCATAGTATTATTATTATTATTAGTAGTAGTAGTAGTATTAGTATTAGTATTAGTAGTAGTAGTAGTAGTAGTAGTAGTATTGAATCGATCATCATCTGACGGGATGTTGAAAACGAAAGATCTTTTTGAATTTATTTAATAAATTTAGAAGATATAGTTAAATACTAAACAGACATATGGCTTTTAATTACTAAGATTTGTGATTGATTAAATATGTTGATTTTATTTAAGAAAAAAGGAGATACCTGATAGACATTTTTTGCGTAATTACGATATTGAAAATAATATTTGAGTCAAGCCACCTCCTAAAACATGGCATTCTTGGTGTATACAAACTACGGTATTTTTCACATGCCTTCGTCACCAAAACAATGCATCTGTTGATAATGTAAGAACATCCGGGAGTTGCTATCCGAAAAGAACATTGCAACACTAGAACCCCCCCTATTCAATTGATTTTGCAATTTGTGACTTTTTGTTGTATTCCCGTCAATGTATGTATGTATTCTGTAATATATACACGTGTATGTAACGAGTATCTTACTGAATGTGCATCTATATTGCATTGTATGTTCTTCATACACGTATTTATGTGTGATCACCTAGTTTTCTAAATGTCACAAAATAACTTCTCTGGTGTATATTCACAACAACTTCTCTGGTGTATATTCACAACAACTTCTCTGGTGTATGTTCACAACAACTTCTCTGGTGTATATTCACAACAAATTCTCTGGTGTATATTCACAACTTCTCTGGTGTATGTTCACAACAACTTCTCTGGTGTATGTTCACAACAAATTCTCTGGTGTATGTTCACAACAACTTCTTTGGTGTATATTCACAACAACTTCTCTGGTGTATATTCACAACAACTTCTCTGGTGTATATTCACAACAACTTCTCTGGTGTATGTTCACAACAACTTCTCTGGTGTATGTTCACAACAACTTCTCTGGTGTATGTTCACAACAACTTCTCTGGTGTATGTTCACAACAACTTCTTTGGTGTATATTCACAACAACTTCTCTGGTGTATATTCACAACAACTTCTTTGGTGTATATTCACAACAACTTCTCTGGTGTATGTTCACAACAAATTCTCTGGTGTATGTTCACAACAACTTTTCTGGTGTATGTTCACAACAACTTCTCTGGTGTATATTCACAACAAATTCTCTGGTGTATATTCACAACTTCTCTGGTGTATATTCACAACAACTTCTTTGGTGTATATTCACAACAACTTCTCTGGTGTATATTCACAACAAATTCTCTGGTGTATGTTCACAACAAATTCTCTGGTGTATATTCACAACAAATTCTCTGGTGTATATTCACAACAACTTCTCTGGTGTATATTCACAACAACTTCTTTGGTGTATATTCACAACAACTTCTCTGGTGTATGTTCACAACAACTTCTCTGGTGTATGTTCACAACAAATTCTCTGGTGTATGTTCACAACAACTTCTCTGGTGTATATTCACAACAACTTCTCTGGTGTATATTCACAACAACTTCTCTGGTGTATATTCAAAACAACTTCTCTGGTGTATGTTCACATTTGACGATAAATAAGGGACGAAATAAACATCATTTTATCTTGCCAGCAAAAAAAGGCATACCTTCACCAAAATGGACAAATACCATTCTATAGGCTTACAATATTTGGCACATTAGGAAACACACTTGACCCATCTTTGATCTTATTGGACAGAAAGCTGCAACGAAAATTTTACCATGAACGACAGACCTTGGGTTTATTTCGGCAACCTTTATTCCAGAAGGTTTCCCCTGTTGGAAAGGCTCAACGCTGATACAGTCCTGTCTACATCTTAATTATCGATTTTGCCCCTACTAGGTGTCATCATGTCTGTCAACCGTCTCTCTCGGCTGCCCGTTACAGACTCTACTAACTTTCTAACATGTCTACAAACTCGTTACGTCATATATCTACATAACTAAAGATCCTTGCCTGATCTTTTGTCATGTATTTTTGTTTATTAAAACGAAACATTCCAATCCAAATTATTAAACATCCTTCTAAACATTTTATTATTTTACATATTTCTGACTTAATTATTTCTACATTAAATTCCAGTCCTATTTCAAAACATTCTTCCGTTATCAAAACATTTTGTCATTTTCATAACATTGTCACTAGTTCAAATGTCAGTCAACCACTTCTCTACCCTGGACATCCGACGTTGCTCGGGCCATACTTTAATATTTTGCCCCCAAGCTGAAAGTGATAATCAAAAGATTATTATCATTATTATGGTGGTTATTATCATTATTATGGTGGTTATTATCATTATTATGGTGGTTATTCATTGAGTCATAAAAATTATTATCATTATGGTGGTTATTCATTGAGTCATAAAAGTTATTATCATTATTATGGTGGTTATTCATTGAGTCATAAAGATTATTATCATTATCATGGTGGTTATTCATTGAGTTATAAAGACTGAATTGAGAGGCAGCCAAGAAAAATCCTTTCAGCATAGAACTGGGTCATAGAAATATGGACTAGTGCATTAGACACGAAGTGAGATTATTTTGAAGGGGGCTTATGTATTTGATTGTTTGATATTGAAATAGTTTTTTTGTCACAACAGTCCCGCTAATTTTCAGACATACCTTGTAAAAATAGGCATGAGAACGTTTCCTCTTACAACTAGAACATTATTCATTTAGTATATATTTGGGGCATCTGTATTATATTTCCCTTTATCCGTCTGTCTGTCCATTTTACTTTTTTTGTGGAAACTACTGGGCCAATCTAGTCAAAATCTTACATGTACTTTAGCTATAAGATGTAGCGAAATAAATATTATGATATCTGTTCGATGCACAATTATGAATTAATACAGATTAGTCACCACAATACCACATTTCTTCTAGAAGTTTTATTGGAAAGTACTGGACTGATCTGGTCGACATTTTTTATGGACCTTTGTCATTATACGCTGCAGTGAACTCAGTATTATAATGATTAGTATTTAATGTAAATTTTTGCACAAATGGAACCATGCACTCATCTCATCAACACTTATACTTTTTGCTCAGTTTTAATCGGCTAAAATGTCCAATCATAGTCCAAACAACATGACAACAGATGGTCCATCAGGACAACGAAATGGACACCTCATGAACATAAGATGCTAAAGGGAGACCAAGAATGCGATGAAGGGAGGACCTGATACAACACATGGGTCCCATATGGTAGCAAATAGCTCGAGCCAGAGTTAGATGGTTAAAGTCCAGCAAGGGGTTCCTCATTTAGTGATAAAACGCTTGTGAATTTGATTTGATTTTAAAAATGTCAAGTCTTTTTATCTTAATATAAAATGTGAACCATTAGATCACCTATTGAGCTCTGGTTAGTTTGGGAGTAAGTTTTTAAAGCTAGTTGAATATGAATAAATGAAAAGACAATATTCATCATCTTTTGCAAATTAGCAGAAAAAAGAGTTATCTTTTCTTTAAAATGCTTACAGAGACATTAAAAACTATTAGAGAGCGGTTGAAGTAACATACAGTGAAATGGCGTGAGAAAATTACATGGATAATTAAGAGAGAGATTACTGGATTGTTCAGTTAATTACAAATTACAACTAATTAGAATAATTAAATTAGAATAATTTATAAACATAATTAGATAATAGGTGCGGTGAATAAATTTCCAGTCTTTTTTTTTGTATTGAAACACATGAAACTCCAGTCCCCTTTGAATAATCTCCTCCAGTTGTAATGACCTTGTACCGTTCTAACAACTTCTGGAAGTACCCATAGAAGTTCTTTTGTGTGAGCATATCAATGACCCTCATCACAGCCTGTTTCATCTTCTCAATTGTCTCATGACGACAGTCTCTAAGGTTTTCCTTGAGCTTAGGGAATAACTAAAACTCACAAGGAGCAAGGTCTGGACTATAGGGAGGTTTAGGAACTGTCTTGATGCCCATCTTGGTTAAATAGTCTGTGACAATGACAGAGCACCTTTGGGACAAACTTTGCGCAAATCTTCTGCATCTTCAATTCCTCACAAATAATTGTGTGACAGTTCCCACACTGACATCAAACTGTGCACTTATTGTTTCTATAGATACAGGATGATCCTTATCACTGAAATTCTTTATTTGGCCGATCAACTCTTGTGTTCTGATTTCCTTACTCCCCCTGCATGTTTCATCATGCCTCACAGACGCCCTGCCATGAATCCTTTATGCCACTCAAAAATTGAAGTTCGATTCATGCAAGATGATTCAAAAAAGTCTGAATTCTGTGGCAATTTTTCCAAGTTTAAAACAGAATTTTATTGCATATCGTTCTTTTAAAGTGTCCTCACGTCCAGATTGCAGTTTTGAAATTCACCAACTGTGACAATCAGGTTTTAGTAGGATGTATTCCGATTCCTGCTGTAGTTGTTCATTTGAATCTAAAATCATAAAAATTCGTCAGTTATCTCATAAGATGTATCGCAATAACGTACTAAATTTTTAAAAGTCTACGAAAAAGTCTGTACAAAATGTCTTGAAACTTATTAAAGTCACCTCATATATGTTAACATTATAATTTGTGTGATTAAAGTATATATTTAAAAGTCTAGGAAAACAAACATTGATCGACTCATATTTAATATAATAATAGATGAATTGGTCCGTAAAAATAGTCTCACGTTTTTAATTATGGATTATTCTTGTTCTCAGCAATGGTTTCCATCGATAAAAGGTCGAAGGGAACTAAGCGACTGCCTTGATTCCCCAACGCTTGAGATTCAGGAAAAAAAAATTGAATTACATTAAAAATAAATAGTAATAATAGGTGTGGTTGAAGATAGAAGCAGGATATTAGGGTGAGGTGGTGTCTAAAGAAGGCAAGGATCATCATCATCATCATCATCATCATCATCATCATCATCATCATCATCATCATCATCATCATCCTCCTCCTCCTCATCATCATCATCATTATCATCATCATCGATTTTACATCCATTTAAAATACTGACACATGTTGGACAGCTATCCCAAATTGACTGCCAAACTATCTCCGGTCAGGTTTTTTATTTCTCCCTTTTTCTCTCAAGTCTATTCTTATCACTTCTGTCCATGATTTTACTTGACCTTCCGCATGCCAACTGACCCTGCTATCTAAACTGTTTTGCATTAACTAACCTTAAGATTCCCATTCATTCTGTCAACATAGTTATACTAATGGAGTCTCCTGTTCTGCGCACATTTAGATTTAATCTTCATGTAAGGTCATCAGCTCCAATCCTCACATCACAAAACCCATTGTATAATTCTCACATGATTTCTTTTCATGGAGTGTATTTTCTAGACCCCCCCCCCGCTAGCTTGGTTTCACTTCCATACATCATCACATTGCATACACATGTCTGATGGATTATTTCCTTAGTTGGCAGTGATAATACGCTGCTGGTTAGTAATGACAGAAGTCAACTGAACTCACTCCATCCACTGTTTGCTCTTGCAAGTATACTAGCACCAACTTCATCCTGTGCTCCAATGCTATCAACAAGATAATGAATATGTAAACGATATTAATAATAATATCGCTGGTTATTTATATGGATGATTGGTTTGGTTGTCTTTGTTTTATAGCATACTAGCCATTGTAAAGTTATTTAATGCCAAAGCTGTGCATTGTGATACGAGTCTTCATGCTTCAAGTTCTTAATATTGTCAAATATTTATTCATGGTGTTTGATTTTGCTGATTTGTTTTATGGGATGTCAACTTTTATCAGGATATGTAATCCCTAATTCAATCAATTTTGGTAAAAGTTTTTATGCCTCCAAATATTTATTTATACTAGTGGGACCTGTGGAAATTCCACAGCGGCATTTTTCATATGTAATATATTGTTGCCGGGCACTCTGTAGGCGTTCTGTTCAGCATGAATGAAAGCACAATCATATTATTCTAGCCCTTTTATTAAAACTGTATCGCCCCCTTACTAAAATAATAAATTTGATATGTTTCCTGTGCTGATTATTTCATTACAAACACACCAGTCAATTACCTTACATTTCATCATTTTTCATAATTATTGAATGTTATTATGCTCGACAATAATGTATCATAATTTTAACCCATATTATCGCCCCTCCCACTTACTAAAATAATAAATTTTGTATATTGTATGGGCTGATTATGATATGTTACTACTTTCGACAATAATTTTTCATAATTTAAATACATTTTATCGCCCTCTCTTACATCTAGAGGGCGAATAACTTTCATATATTTTTTGGGCTGATTATTTCATTACAAATACACCAATCAATTAACTCACATTTCATCATTTTTCATAATTCTTGGATATGTTATTAATTTAGACAATCATTTTTCATAATCAAAAACCCATATTATGCCCCCTCCTACTAATATGAGAACTTGAATATATTGTCTGGGGTTATTATTTCATTACAAACACACCAATCAAGTAACTCACATTTCATCATTTTTCATAATTCTTGGATATTTTACTAATTTCAGCAATAATTTTCATAACTTTATCCCACTATGTCGCTCCCATTTACTTAAATAATATATTTAATATATTGCCTGGGCTGATTATTTCATTACAAACACATCAATCAATTCCGAGTATTCTCATAGTATATATGTTCAACCTATCTTATCCAATCCCGGGTGATGCAGCATAATCTGCTAGTATATATCTTTCACCTATCTCATTCGATCCCAGGCGGTGCTGGGTATTCTGCTACTATATGTTTTCCACCTATCTCATTCAATACTGGGCAACGCTTTCTGCTAATATATATATTTGCACTTATCTCAGTCAATCCCGAGATTGACTTCATGTCCACCACCACACTGTTAAAAATATACATGAAATAAAGTAATGTTGAAATCGTAAACTGTTTCAGCCATTTCCTGGACTGACATTATATCCGCAACCCCGCTGATAAAAATATACATGAAATAATGTAATGTCTAAATAGTAAACTGTTTCAGCCCTTTACATAACTGGCTTCATATCCCCTAACCCACTGTAAAAAAATATGCATTAAATAAAGTAATGTCTTAAACGTAAATGGTTTCAGCCATTTCCGGGACTGACTTCTTATCTCCCATCCTACTGTTAAAAATATACATTAAATAAAGTCATGTCTAAAACGTAAATGGTTGCAGCCATTTACCCCACTCCACTGTTAAAAATATACATTACATAAAGTAATGTTTAATACGTAGATGGCTTCAGCCATTTCCGCGATTGGTTTTATATTCCGCAACCCACTGTTTAAAATATACATGAAATAAAATAATGTTTAAATCGTAAATGGTTTAAGTCATTTCAGAGACTGACTTCATATCCCCCACCCCACTGTTTAAAATATACTTGAAATAAAATAATGTTTAAATGATAAACTGTTTCAGCAGCTTTTCGAAATTAATACATAAAAACATTTACATGGTTAGAGATTAGGCAACCATTGCTTCAACATGAATTTCTGAATGTAGTATCAGTCTCAGCATTCGAGTGACTTAAATTCCCCCATTTTTGGTCTTGGTTAATAGAAGAGAAATCCTTCACTACTGATACAATTTTTATTTTTATTACTGACAACAGTTTTCCTTTTGGAGAGCTGGTTCTCCCCCCAAATTTTAACCGACCTCATGTCCAATTCTGCCATTGTGGGGAGGCAAGAAAACAACAAAAAAATAATCAGAAGGGAGATTTTTCAGGGCATCTTATAATTAGTTAGAGAAGGGACATTTCCAGGGCATCTTGTAATTAAATCAGAAATTACTTTTCCCAGACACATTTGTAATATTAAAACTTTGTTACATTAAATATAGTACCTATTTACAATGCCTCCCCACGGGACAGACTTAGACACCAGCATCGTTTTATAACGTGGAGAAAAGGAACAAACATTGTCTTAGTCGTAAAGGATTTCTCCTCCACTGAGAGAGAAGAAATTGAAATATAGCATCTGAAGAGCAAATACTACACTTTGATCTTGGC
Organism: Euprymna scolopes; assembly: GCF_053919585.1. Lineage (NCBI taxonomy): Eukaryota > Metazoa > Mollusca > Cephalopoda > Sepiida > Sepiolidae > Euprymna > Euprymna scolopes. The sequence goes on along the minus strand of NC_136497.1, from coordinate 80,414,399 downwards.
CAAAAAGGTCAAGAAGAACAAATCATTTTTATTAGCTTTGCCTTAACAGCGACACCATTTTTTTGTTTTGTTTTGATGAAATTTCATAACAATTAAACGACCCGGATGTAAGCGTGACACACAATAGAACACACACGCTATCGTATTAATAAATAGATTATTTGACTTGTTTCTTTTTGTTTTTATTTTACGGCATATCAACCCTCTTGAGGCTATCTGATGCTGGAGTCGGTCATTTTGGTGAAAGGTTTTATGCTTCAAGTTCTTTACAACTTCTAATATTTATTCATAGTATTTAACTTGCTTCTTTTTGTTTGTTTTACGGCATATCAACCCTTTTCACGTTGCTGAATCCAGTTATGTCTATAAAAGGTCTTAAAGTTCATAATATCGTAAAATATTAATTTATGTTGTTTGTTTTGTCTTTTAACGGAAAATTGTTGTTTTTGTTTTTGGTTTTACAGAAAAAGATTGGCGCTTGCAAAAGGAGAGGAATAAAAAAAAAAAGCAATGTTTGGTTCATTTTTAGATCAGGAAGCGAGTATCATCGGACAGCCTAATCTGGTATCCCGAAGTTGTATGAATAAGGTAATAAAGCCACAAGGTGAAACTGAAGTTATTAGTAGTTTTTCCAGAGATGTAATCACTGTAGTTATGCGAATACTGCATTCGCATTAGATTATGAAAACTTTGAATGGGAGTGAACATACTCTTAAACTTGTTTCAGGTGTTAAATACTCTTAAACTGGCCTTGGATAGATAACCCCGTCTATTATCTGTTATTATACTAAAGCTAATTTGGGGTTTGGGCTTTTTATTTTTTATAATAAACTTACTTTACCAATTCTCCCCCACTCTTTATCTGTGTTTAAACAAACCTAAACATAGATTCCATGAACAAAGCTTCTTTCTAAGAACTTCACGCCTGTGGAATTATCTTCCGTTTTCCTGCTTTCCAGCTGACTACAATATCGTTGTCTTCAAGTCTAACGTAAACAAGTTTTTGATGAACCGTTCCATATAAGTTAACAAATTTACCGAATTTCCATTATTAACGAATATTATCTTGTCTAATTTCTACTGTACGCTCTTTAACCCTTATCCTCGAGTGGCCCCTTGGCCTTGATAAGTGGTGACGCCTATGTAAAAAACCCCCCAAAAAACTCACTTTTTCTTTAAAAGTTTAACCCGAGGTCAGTGGATCACATTTTTTCTAGTGTATACATTAGTGAGATGTAATAGGCACTGATGCAGATTCACATAATATATAGTCGAATTGTCACGAATGTTGAGCAGCCACAAGTAAAAAAAAAATTAAGTCAGAAGATTAGAATAAAAATAAAAATGTTATCATCCAACTCACTGCCAAACAATAAAAATATGTCGTGGGAATTTTTCTGACCGTCCTTTGTATCTGAGAAAACTTGATATCCATTTATTCTTTTCAAACATTCCATTTGGGAAATATTCTTTTCTTGAACATTATTTAATTTTCTTACATTTTGACTTTTATTCTTTCATAAATATGATTCGTATTGTTGCAGAATATACGCAAAAATCACAATATAAATCAATCTTTTTCATTTATTTAGTTGCTTTTTTTTTAAATTTTTTTATCACCCATTTTTAAACCCAATTTAAAACCTTCTTTATAATGCATGGGAAGAACTGCATGAGCTCTGATCAGAAACTAGAGGAGGTTTTTACATATATATATATATATATATATATATATATATATATATATATATATATATATATATATATATATATATATATATATATATATATATATGTCTGTGTGTGTGTGTGTATAAAATAAGTAATAAAAAGCACATTCGATTCAATACCTTCTGATCAGAGCATGAAAAGCTTATAAAATAAATTGAATTCACATCAATTTTAATGTCTCTTTTCCTTGTTCATTTTCGTTTTTTTTTTTTTTAATTTCATCTTGCAGTTTTTCTTTCTCTTCAAATCAATAAGCTCAAAATTAAAGGGGAAAAAATGGCCAATTTCAATTATTTTTGGAGGGAAAACTTTCTCCTAACAAACGAAAGCAAGGGAAGTAACCCCCACTTTTTACTCACTTCCCAGCCCTGATTCTGTATGCAAAAGAATATTGCAAATAAACATTAAGTTCCAAAATATATGCATTTTTACTGGAATATTTACACGATAAACAATCTTTAAGAAAAATAATATACGTACACAATAAACTTTCTGAATGTGTAATCCTGCATTGATGGCTTCAATAAAATTAATTTTTCATAACTTTCTTTCATTCATACATACTTTTATTTATATCTGCTCTGCAGAACATGGGGTGTCATGTAATTATCATATTTTTCATCATTCTTCTCATACATTATAACAGCTATTTATTTTGGAACTTAAATTGAAAATATAATTGAAAACCAAGTCTTAAAATATTTTCTTCTCTTTCACTTGAAGCACAACACAATAATATGGTAAAATTAAAGATAAAAAGCACATCAATCTATATATATATATATATATATATATATATATATATATATATATATATATATATATATATATATATATATATATAAACGTATCGTTATATGGTGCTATTAGAAATCTTTTCATTTCGGGTCTTTTGAGAGGGGAGGAATGGCTAACTGGAACATGTTCTAGAATAAGAAGTAAAAAAAACGCACTCTTTTTATACTGTTTTACCAGCTGCTGATGATACGATGTATTGATGAGATCTGATTTATAGTCTCAAGTGACGATATATGCACAAAGAATGGAACTGTGTTAATCCTGGCACATGTGTGTTTAAGGATAACATGACAAAGATATCCAGTTTTCTTAGGAGTGCCGTGTCATAAATGTAATAATCATAACGAATATATCCTTTTCTTATGATTAAGGTTTAATTGTGGCTAGATTAGCCCACAGAAAAAGTAAGCATTTTTATCTATGCAGACATAATAATACATATTTCCTCATTAATGTTGCTGTTATTCTGGTAGTTGAAAAAAAAAAACAGATTTACAATGACACAATACATATCATTTAAGCGCCACACTGTTTCAAACATCAGCAAAACGGATTGACGTTGGTTCAGAATAACTTTTTCCATTAACAAATTCAAAGTACACATTCTACACAAATTAGCATGGTGTTAAAATTTACCAGGTTTCTATTGATTTTCACCCCTACAATAGCAGAGTAAGATGCAAGGTCAGTTTTTATGAGGGGAGAATTCAGCTCACCTGAAAGGGCTACTCAGAATTGGGACAGACATCAAAATTGCCTCAGTTTAGAAGGGTTTTCTTCTTCATTGACTAAAGACCAAAAAGATAAATTGTTGTATATATTCTGATACAACACATTACTCCTAGCCAAAATAGGCTGTTTAATGTTAGAGCTGCTTATATGTTTTCTAAACAGATTATTCATTGATTAATTTGTGCTGTAATCGTGTATGGAAATTACTAGTTCATTCTGCAATACTAGAAACTCTCAAATTGCAGCCTCACTACCAGTCTCATACCCAATGCTTGTTGTTGTTGTTGTTGTTGTTGTTTACTAAGAAAACAAAGATGGCAGCTTGGGCAAATGGACGTGTGTCCATGACTGGATTTATGTAACTAGTAAACTAGCAGCCAAAATATCTATATTGGTTCTAGATAAAAGTACCGTACCATAGTGAAGTGGCAACTACTCTAGTCTGGATGAATTGGCTTCCTCTAAAGGAGGAAGTTTCATGGGAATATCAAATTACCCAGTCTGCTCTTAAAGACTAACGATTTTGTCAGCTTTATTTTGACTTAACAGGATGCGCATAACATCCATCACCAATGCATACTCCCAGTGTATGACAAGGTTCATCACTCCCTTTATAACTGCATCCAACTTGCCAGGTTGCTGTACCATACTTTACCAAAATAGCACTTACCCTAGGCAGCTTGAACCAGCTTCCTGCGAATTTATATGAATATCAAATTCACAAATACTTCCCAGTAGCTTGTATGTCCCTGTTAGGTGTTAGGGAAGATGATGATGTTAGGTTTCTGCAGTTCTTGCAAGGTGTTGACATCCTTCTTCATACAGCAGCTGGTATTCCAAAATGTTCACCCATCTGGTACTGGTCACTCTTAACATTACTTAACTTTGGTCATCTAATGAGTATGTCAGTGTGGCTATGCCATATAGATTAGATCAAAGTGCCAGTGATTTATATTTTTATTATTGACATAAATTTACTTAGGAATGATACTATCACAATCAAAATGTTGCTGATTTAATGCAAAATGATTTGCAATGGTTATCGAGTACTGGAAATCTTGGGAGACTTATTGTAACACAGATTCCAGGGAATACCCCTTTTTATTGACAATGAACCATCACTGATAGTGACTCACGGGAGGAACCATACTAAATGTCGGTGGTTTAATGGTTAGCATGGTTACCTTCCAAGCAATCGATCTGGGTTCGAAGCACGTCATATTCAGAAACTGAATCCCTAATAATCGCAGCACAAGATAACTCGATAAGAACCAACCACATACAAAGCAAAGATCGATAAAACACAAGAAAACAGAAAATGCAAACTCTGGACAAAGAGACGCAATGATAAACCATATAGTAAGTGAATGCAGCAAACTGGCCCAAGAGGAATACAAGAACTAACACGATCAAGTGGAAAGGGCAGTACACTAGGAATTATGCAAACAACTGCATCTCGAATGCACAGACAAGTGATACAAAACATAAGCCGGCAACAGTATTTGAAAACGAGAATCACAAAATCCTATGGGACATGGACATACAGACGGACAAACCCATCCAGGCAAGAAGACCAGATGTCGTAATAATTAACAAGAAAGAAAAATCCTGTCAAATCGTAGACTTTGCTGTTCCACCGAACCACAGGGTGAATATCAAAGAAAAGGAGAAACAGAGCAAATACAGAGAGCTAGCCAGAGATCTGAAAGGGATATAGAAGATGAAGAAAATCAAAATAATACCTATAATAGTAGGAGCACTAGGAACAACCCAAAAAACTTTGGTAAAAGAATGGGAGAAATTGGAATCAAAGAAATTACTGGAAAAATACAATGAACAACAATGAAGCCACAAATATATATGTTCTCTCACCCCATCTCCATCCTCCTATTGCCACATCACTGCCCCCCCCAAAAAAAAACAAGAGCGAGGCCAAATAACCAAGTAGAGTCAAGGAGGAAAGAAAGACCAAGGAACTGACGAGATCTCTGCTGGATAAGTGCAAAGAGAACTGGGACTTTGGGGAGGCTTATTGCCACTCAAATTCCAGTGAAGACCAATAGCCGCTGCTAATGAGAAATCAATGGCAAGCAGCTGTTGCGATAATGCAAATTTATTTGCATTATCGCAACAGCTTCCTAGGAATATCACAGGCTGTTTCAAAGGAGAGATCTTTGATGACCTGTGTGAAAGCTCCTTGTGAGCCAATAATAATGATAGAAGAAGAAGAAGAAAAAGAAGAAGAAGGAGAAGAAGAAAGCAGTTAATGTAGACTCTATGAGAGAAGAGATGAAACAGTAAACCACATAATATGTGAATGCACCTTACTTGCCCCTAAAGAATACAAGAACAAACATGACTGCATCGCAACAGCAGTGCACTGGGATGTTATGCAAAGGTGTACACTTTGAATACGGAGACAAATGGTACAAGCACAAACCGGAGACACTATTGAAAAACGAAAATCACAATGTCCTATAGGATATAAAGATACAAACGGACAAATGCAGCTGAGCAAGGAGGCAATAAGGAGTCAAAAGAGTGAAAATGAAGGAGGCAGAAAAACTAAGCACATACATGGAACTTGGCAAAAAAACTGAAAACATGAAGAAAATCACTATAATATCAATAATTGTAGGCGCACTAGGAACAGTTTGGTAAAACCTGGAAAAAGACTAGGGGAAATTAAATTGAAATCATCCAATGAACGACAAAAATGAAAACAGTCAAAATATAAAAAGTCCTTGTATGTGGAAACCAACCCACATGAACCAGACACGCTTATAAAGCATAGATAAATGGAAAGGCAGCAGAATCACACACACAATATAGTGAAGAGCATCATTCGCATGTGCCTAGCGGGTGGGGGTGTTAGTATACCATCAGTTAAGTGACAAATAAAGGGAGAAGCTTTTGCCGTTTCCTGGTAGATCTGTGGAAACTTTCCCTGCAATTCGATGATGTGACAGAGTGAAGTCTTGAAGCCACACTTATCAATGGGCTGCTCGATCATGCTGAACAATTCTTATGCATATTTTCCCCAATTAGCATTTTTCAGCTCCTGACTAAAACAAGATCTAAAAAAAAAAAATCACCCCCCCACCCCCTCACAACCTGTGTTGATTATGTCAGCTATGGAGTCAGTGTGTGCCAAGCCAAATCAAACGTACTAGAACAATGGCATTAACGACTTAACCAGGAATTGTCCTGCTCAGTATAACAGTATTATACTGGAATGTGCTCTAGCAAACCTATAACACTTATATCCCTTCGACAAACAGCAAAATCACATCATTTCACTATAGAGGTTTTCTCTTGAATTGTAAGACTTTGAAAATCCCTGCCTCTTTCCTACCTCCCTGCTTATATTAACATCCAGAAATATAAATGTAATGCGCTACTCAACTTTTTATGTAGTGCTCCTGTAGGCATGGCCTCACATAGTAGCCCTTTATGTCAAAGTGGCTATATGCCTTGTTTAGAGTGCATAAAAGTTTTAAAAATAAAAACGGCGATTGAGCTTAAAATGGACAATATATTTTGTCAGAAGGCTCTTCACTTCTATGACAAAAAGAGCTATGAAATTTGCAATTAGGTCATGTTGCAGGTATATATCGATTGACAAAGTGAAAACTAGAATCCTCAAAGATATGACAAAGATATGATAAAGATATAACAAAGATGTGATATAGATATAATAAAAAATATTACAAAGATATGATAAAAATGTGGTACAGATGTGACAAAGATGTATCAAAGATATGATAAAGATATGATAAAAATATGACAAAGATAGGATAAAGGTATGACAAAGATGTGACAAAGATATAACAAAGATGTGACAAAGATATGATATATATATAATAAAAATATGACAAAGATATGATAAAAATGTGATACAGATGTGACAAAGATGAATCAAAGATATGATAAAGATATGATAAAAATATGACAAATATAGGATACAGGTATGACAAAGATGTGATAAAGATATAACAAAGATGTGACAAAGATATGATATATATATATATATAATAAAAATATGACAAAGATATGATAAAAATGTGATACAGATGTGACAAAGATGAATCAAAGATATGATAAAGATATGATAAAAATATAACAAAGATAGGATAAAGGTATGACAAAGATGTGATAAAGATATAACAAAGATGTGACAAAGATATGATATATATAATAAAAATATGACAAAGATATGATAAAAATGTGATACAGATGTGACAAAGATGTATCAAAGATATGATAAAGATATGATAAAAATATGACAAATATAGGATAAAGGTATGACAAAGATGTGATAAAGATATAACAAAGATGTGACAAAGATATGATAAAAATATTACAAAGATATGATAAAAATGTGATACAGATGTGACAAAGATGTATCAAAGATATGAAAAAAATATGACAAAGATAGGATAAAGGTATGACAAAGATGTGATAAAGATATAACAAAGACGTGATAAAGATATGATATATATAATAAAAATATGACAAAGATATGATAAAAATGTGATACAGATGTGACAAAGATGTATCAAAGATATGATAAATATATGATAAAAATATGACAAAGATAGGATTAAAATATGACAAAGATAGGATAAAAATATGACAAAGATAGATGAATGTTGGTTGATGAAGGTTGGGCATGGATGTTACTCACTTTCCATGTGCTCACTACTTGACTTTCATCGATGTTTGCAACCAAATGATTCTTGCAGGAATAGGATGCTGATGCAGTGATTCCCCTCTTAACTCTTCCTTACCAATCTCACCAGTCAGTATAGTGGATTGCCATTAGGGCACAATGCACAAAGGATACTCTCCAAATTGTCACTGCCCTGGCCAGAAACATGATGTGAACACAGAATCTAAATAAAAAAATAAAAAATAAGGTGGATGCAGTGCTGACCTGAAGATAAAACCCAGATAAACAGAAAATATAAACTCTCTAGACAAAAGGGTTGAAACATCATAAGTGAATGCAGTAAGCTGACCTTAAAGTAATATAAAAATAAACAGTTTTAAGAAAGTAATCCACTGGAAACTAGGCAAATTATTACATTTTAAATATGCAGACATATAAAACTAACACAAAACAGAGAAAATGAATTCCATAAAATCTTATGAATATGAATAACTCATCCCAGCAAGATGACCGGATGTGATAATAATCACAAAGAACAAAATTTTGAACAATTGTCCCAGCTGATCACATGATGAAACTGAAATGGGAGACTTACATCAAATCTGTTGCTAATGTTGCTGGAAAAATGGTTTAATCATTCTATTGCTCCAAAAAGGACTTCACTTCAACACAATCTTTTACCTATACAAGGATCAGATACATCCTAAGATGGGATGCTGCTATCACATCTGCAGAAATACTGCTTGAAAAACTCTTTCCTTTCTTGACAAAGTACAACATCAGCTCCACAATCTGATGGGAGATGTATCTCTTCTCATCCCTACAGCCTTTTTCATACATAAGAGATGTTGCTAGCTTCTCTCTCTCTATTGTACTGTTATGTTTTGATAGGTACTCGACAGAGCTCCAATTTCTGGTACCCCTTCTAAAACATTCACAGCAATAATTCGTCTACAACCACACAAAGGACTTTCCTTTCTCTCTCTTACTGTACCAAGATCAGATGGAGTTTCCATGAACAGTTTCTTCCCTAGAACTTCCCACCTGTGACACAACATACCACAATTAAACAAATACTTGTTAAGCCACCTCCTGCTCTTCTGCAAATCTCAGCCGGTACTTTTGTGGAGACGATCAGAAAGTTTCCTGCTGATGTTTGCATTTTTGGTCATTTTAGACTGTTTTCACCTGCTGCTGTCCATTCAGCTAATTGTTGTTTTGACTCCAAAGTAACACAGTGGATCCATGTTTCATCCATTATAATATATTGATGCAAGAACTCCCTTTTCTTATGTTAAAACACTTGTATGCAACAATCTAAATTGTCAATACGTTGTGGGTTTTTGATTAATTGTAAACAAATGCAGCACCCACTTTAGACATTAAAAGTTGTTCATACAAAATTGTAACTACCTTGCTTTCTGATATTTTCAACTCCTATCACAATTTTCCAGGGCAACTGCCGAATTTGGGTCGCATGAGAGTTCAGCATCATTTGGGTTTGTACGACCGCATTTAACTGTTTCTGTCAGAGCAGAGTCTGAATAACATTTATCAATCTTTGCTTGAACAGTACTTTTTTCCATCAGAAACAATGAGTTATCAACACGAAATTCAGCAAATTTACAACAATAGCAGCACTTAAATAACTGTAATTTGTAAACTAATAATCCGATTGGGCTCAAATTTGACACCTGTCCTTTGAAGTTTATTACTTTATAAAATTCATCTGGATTTTTATTAGTGACGCCAGCTCTATGTCAAGATCTGAAATGATTGAGCAATGTGATATAGCACAATAAAGAGTCATTCTCCAAATGTTATACTACATATCTATCTATCTATCTATCTATCTATTTCACTCTCTCTATTTCTATATATATTTATACATGCACACACACACACACACACACACACACACACACACACACACACACACACACACACACACACACACACATATATATATATATATAAAAGTAAAATTGTCTGTGTGTTTATATGTGTACATTTCCCTACCAAACTACAGTCCACAGACTCGAGATTTGACACAAGAGGTATTGAGATTTGTGAACATTTTTTTAATCGGTTTTCGGCCAGGAATTTGGCTGTCAAGAGGTCAAAGTTCAATGATTTGAACTTTGAGAACTCTACCAAACTCCTCCGCCAATTTTCAGTCTAAACACTTGAAATTTTAGATATAGGTTTCTTGGACATGGATCAAACTCTTTAATTTCATTTGAGCCCAAAAAATTAAATGTTAAGGGGTCAAAATTGGGGTCAAGTTTAAAAATTTGATCTTTGCGGTCTCTACTAAATTACTCAGGCAATTTTTGGTCTAAACATTTGAGATTTTACATAAAGGGTATTCAACTATAGGGCAAGCTTTTTGATCGGATTTTGGCCGAAAATTTGGCTGCCAAGGGATCAAAGTTCAAAAGATTTTACCTTTGCGGTCTCTAGCAAACTACTCGGCCAATTTTGGGTCTAAACATTTGACATTTTACATAAAGGGTATTCAACTATAGGGCAAGCTTTTTGATCGGATTTTGGCCGAAAATTTGGCTGTCAAGGGATCAAAGTTCAAAAGATTGTACCTTTGCGGTCTCTAACAAACTACTCGGCCAATTTTGGGTCTAAACATTTGAGATTTTACATAAAGGGTATTCAACTATAGGGCAAGCTTTTTGATCGGATTTTGGCCGAAAATTTGGCTGCCAAGGGATCAAAGTTCAAAAGATTTTACCTTTGCGGTCTCTAGCAAACTACTCGGCCAATTTTGGGTCTAAACATTTGACATTTTACATAAAGGGTATTCAGACATGCAATAAGCTTTTAAATCAGTTTTTGGGCGAAAATTTGGCTGCCAAGAAGTCAAAGTTGGAAGAGTTTACCTTTGCAGACTCTATAAAACTCCTCTACCAATTTTGGATCTAAACACTTGAAATTTTAGATGTAGATATCCTGGCCATGGATCAAACGTTTATATACATATATATATATGAAAGTTATGACCAGTACATAGTGCCTGAGCAAAGCTGGGCTGAACTGCTAATATGAAATATATATATATTATTCTTGTGGGGACTCACGCATGCCCTAAATATGAATTTTTCTGAACTGTAGAAATAGACTGAGAGATACCACTTCCGGCATGGTCTGTTAACTTTATAGTTAACAGTAGTCAAGGTTCTAACTTTGATGTCCGTTCGATCCTGACTGAGGCAAAAAAGTTTTGTGTAACTCTAGGAGGTTTTCCCTCCTGGCTTCCGGAAGGATCAAGTTCATCGCTTTGCATACATATAAAAGTGACCATGTCTGTTTGTGTGAAGAATGGTCTCTACCAATGTT
>NC_136497.1:80343115-80400615 GCF_053919585.1 Euprymna scolopes | reverse complement strand
CCATGACCAATGAAAGGGAGGTAAGTAGTGTCCGGCAAATTGCCTTAGCTAAAGCCAGCTTGCTGATATTTTCTCTCACACAGTGAAAATATATCGCTATTTTTAAATGACTTAATTCGCAAGAGTTTTTAAGCGATCATTTTTTAAAAATTAACTAACAAATGGTTATTTAAGAAGCAAAAAAGAAAACAAAAAACAATAATTAAAAATAAAATTCGAAAATAAAACAAACTATATATATTTAATTGGATAAAACTGTTAATATTCTAACAACAAAAAACCCCCTAAAGATTACAATTTTTCAATTAATGTTATATCTTTTTAACTAAAAATTTAATAGCAATTACATTTTAGCGAGTTATATTTTTACCTATTATATCAATGTCAAAATTGATATTTAATTCTTTATTTATATTTATTTATTTTAGGATATCTAGGTGCATCTATTATTTTTATCTGCTAATTAATATATTTATGCATTTGGTTTCTTTTATATGACAGGGGCACATGGTGAAATGAATGTTTATGTTTTATTCACAAGAGCAAATGAAGCATAATATTTTTTTTTTTTTATGAAGTTTCCCTTCCCCATAGAAATTATTACTTTGTAATTAGCAGTTTAAAGACTTCAAAATTACTTTTCAATCTTAAAATGTAATGATATAACAAACAAAAGTCAGTAATTTTAATCTATTAATAAATAAAAACAAAATGACTGACACATAGTAATTATACTATCAGATTATTTTGAAATTTCGAAATAATTTTGAAGTCTTTAAACTGTCTATTAGAAAGTTCTTTCTGAGTTGAATTTAGGTTTAAAATTTTTCTTCTACCTACAGTCTTAATCTTTTCCAAACTAAGGTCCATAGGGATTTCCTGTCTTTGCAATAATCATCTTTCATTCTTTTTAGCTCCTTACATCAAGTGGCTTCAGACATTGTCTTGAGCGATTTCCATGAAAAAAAAAAAAACAAAAACAAAGAAACATTAAATCGCTTGATATATCTGTTAGATTCATATATTAGATCTGTTGCTCTTTCTGCTCTTTATAAAATTGGTTCTCTCTACCGTTCTAAACACTCTCTCACCCCTGAGGCTATTCTCTATCTCCACAAATCTATCTATAGATCTATAAAAGTGAAAGTGTGTGTGCGTGTGTCTGTCTGTCTTTCTGTGTACATTTCCCTATGCAATAACTCTGTCAATTTTCAGTTTACAGACTCGAAATTTGATATACAGGGTAGTGAGATTTGGGAAAATCTTTTTAATCGGTTTTCGGCCAAAAATTTGGCTGTCAAGGGGTCAAAGTTCAACGATTTGACCTTTGAAAACTCTACCAAACTTCTACACCAATTTTGAGTCTAAACACTTGGAATTTTAGATGTAGGTTACTTGGACATGGATCAAACTTTTCAATTTGATTTGAGCCCAAAAAATAAATGTGGAGCGGTCAAAACTGGGGTCAAAGTTACAAAAACTTTGACCTGCAGTCTCTACCATATTACTCGGCTAATTTTTGGTCTAAACATTTGAAATTTTACATAACGTGTATTCAGGCATAGGGCAAGCTTTTTATTTAGTTTGGGTTGAAAATTTGAGCTGCTAAGGGGTCAAAGTTTAAAAGATGTTACCTTTGTCGTGTCTAGCAAACTACTCAGTCAATTTTGGGCTTAAACATTTGAAATTTATACATAACGGGTATTCAGACATGCGGCAAGTATTTTAATTGGTTTTGGGGCAAAAATTTGGCTGCCAAAAGGTCAAAGTTGAAAGAGTGGGCCTTTGTAGATTCTGTCAAATCTCTCCACCAATTTTGCGTCTAAACACTTGAAATTTTAGATGTAGGTAACTTGCACATAGGTAAAACATTGTATTTTGATTTGAGACCAAAATAATAAATGTTAAGGGGCCAAAAAGGGGGTCAATTTTTTAAAAAAATTGACCTCTGCAGTCTCTACGAAATTAGTCAGACAAATTTTTGTCTGAACATTTGAAATCTTACATAACGTGTATTCACACTTAGGGCAAGTAATGAACAGTACATAGGACCCGAGCAAAGAGGGGCTGAACTGCTAATCTACTATAAAACCATGTATGCAATCCTGTTATTATATTTGTGTTGGTGGATCTCTATGCTAGAAATGTATCTATAATTTGATTGGGCCCCTCTATTTCTTTTCGCTACAAACTCTCTCTCTTACATGATGTTGCTAGTCTCAATCTTTTTTTTTTTTATCTCTTCCCTGCTTCCTTTGTTCCATCTTGTTTAGCTTGTTAATCTTATGGTCCCCATCAATCCGCTGTTTTGATACCTCATTGTAATACAGCTTCTTATTGCAGCAGCTTCTTTCCAAAAGCTGCAAGGTTGCGGAACTCTTTTTGCAGATTGTTTTCCTATTATCTACAGTCTTGTATCTTTATGAGAATCATCTTTCATTCTTGTTAGCTCCTTACATCAAGTGGCTTCATACCTTGTCTCGAACGATTTCCATGAAAAAACAAAAAAAAACAAAAAAAAAAACAAACAAACAAACATGAAATCGTTTGATTTATCTGTGTTGTCAACCTCCCCCCCCCCCAAAAAAAAACATTGAGGTGTTTATACCATTATTGTATCACGCTATTTTTTCTTTTTATAGTATTTTCATGTTATATTAAAGTTTTACGCTGTTTTTTTTTATTAAATTGTAAGGTGAAAGTATTTCAGCACGGTACAATAAGTGCGCAAGTACCAACACTGATTTTATCGTGCACATTCCTCCTATTAGCGTCGATTAAAATATTGTGCATGTTTAATTTTTTTTTTTTATTAAATTATTAGTAAAAATTTCCGATTTTCGTTCTACATTTTCAACAGGAAAATATCAATGAGATTCTACGTTTTTAGCAATTACATGTCAACACCCTGAAAACGCATACAAAAATTTTGAAAATATTTGAAAACAGGATTCATTTTACTGTATACATTTAATGTAAACATCAACATCCAGTTTTTGATCGCATAATATAGAAAAGAACGGGTAACCGTCTTTTTTGTTGCTATTTCCCAAATGACTGCTATTTTTAATTAAAACTAATTTATTCTTTTAGATCTACCAGTATATTTTAGATTGTTTCTATTGCCAGTCCACAGTTGTTTTTCCATATTGCAAACTAAGATTTCGGCTGATTGTTGCAATTAATGAAGGAGATGCTTTTTGGTTTTTTTTATTATTAAAGTTCCCGCTCATTATTTTATTAGCAGAGATCGCTATTCTGCATTTTTTTCCAGCAGAAAAAACAGAAGGGACCTTAAAAACCAACATAATCATTTTATTAACCACATCACTGGGATTGCAAAAAAAAAATAAATAAATAAATAAATAAATAAAATAAAATAAAAAAAACGATAAAAAAACAAATAGAACAAAAGGATACACTTTTTTTTAAATATGGTAATACTTCTGAAAGAGAAAATTAATTAATACTACCCCCACAAATACCGAAACATTTCAAACGCGCTCTTGTCATAGCAAAGAACCTACTGTCGATTTAATCTGTTGGGCCTTTAGGTTTATGTGATAAGAAAACTTTGCAAATGCACTTGTGATGTTAGGCTCTATAAGGTGTTAATTATGGTCAAAATCGCCTGTTCTTTCTTTCAGCAGAATATTTCGATTATCGATTATCGATACTTATCGAAGACATTCTGACCCAAAACTTATCCTAGAAGACTGCCAGGCACATAAAGTACCTTCATGTGAAATTTCATAAAAATCGACCCAGCCGTTTTCGAGTCCATAGAGAATGAACTCACCAATACACAGACACAGACACCCATACAAAGTTCCTCATATATATATATATATATATATATATATATATATATATATATATATATATATATATATATATATATATATATGACTACTTCATTTAAACAAATAAATTAATATACAAAAGTAAAGATTTATGCGTAAACTTTAAGTATTTACTTCAACAGTGCTCAATACATAGGTAGAGCTAGGTAGTAAGTTATATATGTGGCGCCATATATATTTTATAACTTACTACTATATATATATATATATATATATATATATATATTTATTTATTTATTTATTTAAAATTGTACAGAAGGTCAGAAAAACATTGGTACCGTCGGTTTCAAGCCTAATATAGGGCGACCAGTTAATGGTAAATAGTAAATAATGTTTGGCTTGAAACCAACGGTACCAATGTTTTTCCTGACCTTCTGTAACATTTAAAATAAATAAATATTAAGCTCTTATATTGAAAAGTTTTTTCTTTGTAATCGAGCACTTTGTTGGAATTCTTTCCCCAAAAAACAGTATATATATATATATGTGATGATTGCAACGTCTTGTCAGACGAGTGCCACTCCCTCAGACATTTAAAATCCATGATTCCAAATGTCTAACGGAGTATCTATACAAATATGATGTTACAGAGTCTTAGCTTTGTACGACAGCTAAGTCTCTCTCTCGGTTCAAAATGTTGAGATCCAGCAACAAGCAAGAGCAAGATAGCCAGCAACAAATTAAACTGCAGACCAGCTTAATGCGGGTACTGGTCTTCCGCCTTATGGTTTTTTAAATCAGAGATTTGCTTCTCTTAGAAAGGTTGCCTTCACCACGGCTTACGGGAGCCCTCTCTACCCCAATACACATATATGCACACACAAATATACCCGGTGCAAGTTGGCCGTTGACCCAGAAAAAGAGTTCATTCGCTTTTGTCAGGTCATGTCATATGCTACTGGTACCATATAACCCAGTACTACCTGCCTCATGGTTGGGTCACCGGCGACTAAACTGGTTCCCCCACCAGACTTGTTTGGTGAGGAGGGCGGCTAGTCTCCCTGAAGGATTAAAAACAAGACCTTCCAAAGAGCGAATATATATACATATATATATACTAGCAAATATATTTTCTCTCCGGTATTTTTGCTAGACTGGGAGGATAATATAATGGTGAACAAACAACAAAATGGGGGGGGGTAATGACTAAGAGGATGATGTCATGACACACGATAACACTCCTCCTCCTTAGAGAGGAGAAGTTAATGAAAGGAGGATGGATTTTTAAGCAATGAACTTACTACCTCCCCCTTCCCAAAGGAAGAGATAAAACCTGAGAAGTTCATCCTCTCCTCACCCCCCCCCCTAAAAAAATAAAAAGGTTGCAACGCATGGGTGGATGGAATCATGATAAACAACCATGTACTACACTAATCCTCAAAGGAGAAGGTACTGTATGCTCTTTCAAAATAGAAAAGGTAATACCTGGGAGGATCCCCCCTCTCAATAAAAGGAGGAGGTGATGCCTGCGATTATGGTATCAATGCAACAGAAAAAATACTATATTACCCCCCACCCCCCCATGAGAAGATAGTTGCTGAGAAGATAATTTCCAAAAAACTACCGATACTGCATTATCCTCTCCCTTAAAGGAAAGTGATATACCTGTGAGAATTACGCCATCCTCTTAAAAATGGAGGAGGTTATTCCTGGGAAGACAGCTTTTTAACAACGTACACGATACTACACTATGCGCTGCCATTAACAAGAGTTGTTCCAAAAGTAATGCATCCTATCTTTTAATGAAAAAAAAAATGTTGAAGAGTTATGAAGATGGGAGTGGTACCATTAAAACGAGCTACATTTTGTGCTTGCTCCAGAGTCAGTTTTTCTACATAGTCACCACCGTTTGCTATGCACTTTTGCCAGCAATGGGGTGATGGTTGTGCATGGGATGTCGAAGCATGTTTTGTCACTCACATCACTGTCGTCACTCTGAAATCAATGAACTCATCTCCTAATTGTGCTGACATAAAACTGCGTCGGCTTCGTAAACGTTCAACAGTTGCTAACGAATGTTGAGCAGATCAAGTTTTTTTTACTGCATGGAGGAATTCACTGGCGTCTGTTGATCATTTACGAAGCTGATGCAGTTGATGTGAACACTGCAATTAGGCGATGAGTTCGTCGATTTCAGAGTTACACAACAGTTAACAAGTAAAATGTACTTTTTTTTCTAGATCTTAATGAGCTGAAATGGAAGTGAGAAAACAACAGCAAAACAGACAATCTGTAACAAACTGTTAAATATGAATTATGTTTTGTCACTCACAGGATAAAAAGAGAACACTATAATATAAAAGGAATTTGCATGTGTGTGTGTGAGAAAGAGAGAGATTTGTTCCTTATGGACTCCTAAATGGCCGGACTATTTGAAAATTTAACACAAATGGCAAGTGCTCGTCTGAGCTCCAATCCATGGTCCCCCCTTGCCAAACATTCACGAGAAACACTCATTTGGCTGAAAACACTATCAATAATTTCCCCACTCTTTATCTGTGCCTAAATGAACAAAGTTTCTTTCTGAGAACTGCACACCTGTAGAACTCTTTTCTGTTTACCTGCTTTCCAGCTGACTACAATATGGCCGTCTTCAAGTCCAACATAAACAAGTTCTTGATGAGACGTTTCCCTTAAGTAATCCAATTTACCAAATTAACACTTCTAACGATTACTATGATATTGTCCTTTTGACCACTGTACACGCTTTAATCCTTATCCTCGAGTGGCCTCTGGGCCTTGATAAGTGATGATACCTTTGTAAAAAAAACACATTGGATCAGGATCTTTTTAACTCTTCTCTATTTTCACCTAAAAATTTGATAACCAAAAATAACATTAAAAAAAAATCAATAAACAAAAGATACTGTTAACCAATTGTTGGCTGCTGCCAATTCATTGGCTAAGTGTTTTGGTACCTTCCGTCAGTTTATGTAACCTGCCCACTAGATATCAACAATAATACAGTTCCTATTCTGCATAAATACCAAAAAATTTCTGGAGTGCAGAAACAAACTCAAATAGTCAGGTGCTACTAACTAGCCATACGTCATGTCAATTCAAATAATATGACACTGAGGGCAAACATGGCTAGAAGGAAAGAATCAGGCATTTTAAGGTTAGTCCAAGGTAGCTGAGCCTACTTGGTTAAAATATGATAATAAAATGTTATTATTATTTGTCACCCCACTTCTAAAAAGAGGGAATAGCGCCGACATCTATTGGTATTAGGTTGGTACTAAAAGAATATCGTTTTCTCACATACGTTACTTTTATATATGATTTCTGAATTAATTCCTTGATATATATATATATATATATATATAGTCATGTTATATATCATTTTGAAGTGCATTTTTTGCTTTATCAAATAGAGTTATATCACTATCTTCATTCATTTTGTTTTGCAGGCTTTTCAACAGCATGGACAAAATTCGAATCCGCACGATTTTCTTGTTCTAGTTCAAACTAGGTTGAAAAGCTGCTGAGACAGCTCGTGATATTAATGCTGCATTTGGGCCAGGGACCACTAATGAATATGTGGCACAATGGTGGTTTAAGAAATTTCACAATGGTGATGAGAGCCTGAAAGATGAAGACAGTTGCGGCCGGCTGACTGTGGTAACATTTGAAAGCCTTAATTGACGCTGATCCTTGCAAAACCATACAAGAAGTTGCTCCACTTAACAATTGCTCACCATTAAAAGGAAATAGGGGATTAAAAAAAGTTGGATAAATAGATAAATGGATTGAATGATAATAAGGAAAATTGTTGTTTTGAGGGGTCTTCTACGGTCCTTCTGCGCAAAAAAATGACCCATTTCTCAAGCAGATTGTGATGTGTGATGAGACGTGGATCCTCTATGACAACCGGTGACGTTTGGCACAGTGGTTGGATGCCAGAGAAGCTCCATAACAGTTCCCAAAGCCGAAATTGCACCAAAAAAGGTTATAGTGACTGTTTGGTGATCTACAGCCGATCTCATCCAACACAGCTTCTTGAATCCGGGCGAAATGATTCTGGTGGAAAAATATTGCTGACAAATTGATGAAATGCACCAGAATCTCCAACGTATGTGCCCAAGATTAGTCAATATTAAGGGACCAATGCTCCTTCATGCAAATGCTCGCTTGGATATTGCTCAACTAACGCTGCAGAAGCTGATCAAATTAGGCTACAAGACTCTGCCTCATCCGCCATATTTACCGGACCTCTCGCCCACCGATTATAACTTTTTCAAGCATCTCAACAACTTCCTGCATGAAAAATGCTTCAATGACTTCATCGCTTCCAGAATTTCTATGCTAATGGGATAAAAAAAACTTGTTTCTCATTGGCAAAATGTGTCGATTCTAATAGTTCTTATTTCGATTAATAAAGTTTATTATGAAAGGAGTTATGATCTTTTGAAGTTGAATGTCAAAAAACGACATTATTTTTGCACAAACCTAATATAATGGAAAATCAACTTGAAGAGTTTTACAAAGATGAAAAGACCGAGGAGAGATAGCACCGTCCTGATCTAGACTTGAAGAAAACAGAGAGGCATATTCTGAAAAATTTTTACTCAGATTCTAGGGAAAACTTCCAATTATTATCAGTGCGAAATCAGAGATTAAAGCTTGTGTCAGGACCTCACGTGAGTTGCAATAGTAATGGAATGAAACAGAAAGTATTGAGGAGACTGTTATCACTCAGGTTCCATAGCAAGGCACTATGTTTTTATCAACAACAAAAAATCACTGGTAACAATTGATATGAGAACTTCATTACTCTAATAGCGATTGTCTGTTTGTAGCCAAAAGTCGGAATATTATTTAAAATCTGCTGTTAAAATTATGTGTAAACTAGCATTTCAGCCCGGCGTTGCCCAGGTGTTTGGAGGTGTATGTTAAGCAAAAAAAAAAAAAAAAAGCGGTCAATTTTTTAAACTTTGGCCCCTATTATAACCCCTTAACATTTATTGTTGTTAGATCCATGTCTAAGGAACCTATATCTAAAATTTAAAGTGTTTTTACCCAAAATTGGCAGAAGAGTTTGGTAGAGTTCTCAAAGGTCAAATCGTTGAACTTTGACGCCTTAACAGCCAAATTTCTCGCTGACAACTGATCAGAAAGATGTTCACAAATCTCAGTACTCTGTGTATCAAATTTTGAGTCTGTATACTGAAAATTGACAATTGAAAATTGAGTTATTGCGTAGGAAAATGTACACAGACACACACACAGACACACACAGACACACACACAGACTTGTTCACTTTTATAGATATATAGATAATAGCCTTCCTTAAAGATTCAAATATGAAAGTTAAGTATCAAGATTCAGTTGTGCTCTTAACAAAAACATTCATTTTCAACTCCTGTTTTATCAAAAAAACAACTGTTCGGTTTATGAAATTATTTTTACATAATAACTCCGGTTAGAGTTAAACTTACAAATATCAAGTCTCATGAATCAATTGTGCTCTAAGAGCAAACCTTTATTTTTAACGCGCCTCTATCTTATAAAAGAATCTACAATTGATTTTATGGGTTGGGCCTTTCTAGTTGGGCGTCGATAAAACTTCATAAATGCACTTGTGATGCTAGTCTGTATAAAAGTGTTAATCAGATTTTTTTTTTTATTATCGATTTTTGATATTTATCAGAGGCCTTCCGATTCAAAACCTATGTAAGAACACTCCGAGACTCATCAAGTACCTATGTGTGAAATTAAAAAAAAAAAATCGACCGTAACAAAGGGTAGCATTATGTTTATATCATTAAAATGGAAACGATTAGACACTATAAGAAAAGAAACACTTCGGTCAAACATTAATCCAAAATCGCCATGTTACTTTCCTATATCTGATGCATGTTTTCCAGCTATTATCTACCAACTTCTTTTAATATACTAAATTCCTAAATAAGTTCAAGGAGAAACACTTTCCCAAACAAGTGATAATTAGAGGTGGTAACCTAATACTTACCTACTTGCTGTTATGTCCTCTTCCTACCCCGGTTAACACTACTACCAAATATTTCATAGAGCTCATCTGTTCAACGTGACCGTGATCAAATGTCTACTGGAGAGAACTTGAATTCCTCCTAGGAACTATCCTTTTTTTTTTTTTTTTTTTTTTTTTTTTTACACAGTGATCACCACTTATCAAGGCCCGGAAGCCACTCAGGGATAAGGGTTATTGCAAGTAAATTACGTTAGTGAGGAGATTTGCTGAAATGTTTACTTAAGGGGGCGGTTCATTAAGAATTTGTTAACATTGGACTTGAAGACATCCAAGTTGTAGTCCGGAGGGAAGCAGGCAGACGGAACAGAGTTCCACAGGCGTGCAGTTCTAAGAAAGAAGCTTTGTTCATGGAATCTGCGTTTTGATTTAGGCACAGATATAGAGTGGGGGAAATTTTTCACAGTGGATTCAGCTAGACGGGTGTTTTTCGTGAAAGATTGGCGAGGGGGGACCAGAGATTAGAGTTCAGACGAGCATCTGCCATGGAAATAACGATAAAACAAGGACAGGCTCGCAACGTCTCTTCTGTGGGAGAGAGGTTGCAGAGTAGAGAAAAGGGCATCCCCCACTAAGCCACGAAGTCTATTTTGTACTCTGTCAAGGCAGGATAGGCTGTCTTTAGCAGCTCCTGCCCAGATATGGCAACAGTATTCCATCCTTGGACGTACTTGGCTTTTATATAGATAGAGAATTGCATCCGTAGTGAGATATCTTCTGGAGCGGTAGAAGGATCCCACCATCTTTCCAGCGACCTTGGCAACAGACTTGATGTACATGTTCCATTTCAGATCAGGAGTAAAGGTTAAACCCAGAAGCTTGTCAAAACACGGGGCCTCACCCAGACGAGAGCCATCCATCACAATTGATGCCAGATGGGGATCAGAGCGTTGATGATGTAAGGATAGCAGTTTGGTTTTGGATGCATTAAAGGTAACCAGCCACCTTTTCCCCCACTGAACCACGCGCTCGAGATCAGAGGAGAGAGAGAATCAGAGAGAACTTTGTCATTTACAGCCTTTGATGTGTTGCCGTAGATGGTCGTGTCATCCTAAAGTGTCTTAGATTTCTCTGTAAAGGGATTTGCCAGGAAAACCTGGCATGAGGATACTTTTCCCTGTAAGTAAAAAATTTAAAACTATATACTATTCACAGCCCAAATAAGATATCCTTGCTATGGTTAACCTACATTGGGTTTTATGAGGAATAGTGCACTTTGTTCAAGTGATGTTCCCTCAAGTAGAAATGCGGAATTATTGTCCTTGAATCCAGTGAGACGATGAGACTATGAGAAAGATATACTATAACATATTAAATTGCCAATTAAGGAGAGGAAAAATTATGTTCCCAAATTCTTTATTAACTCAGTGTTTAAGAGATAAAGGAGAACTTTAATGGAACATTCGAATATCTATGTGGCTCATATAGAGAGGGAGGGCGTGATTTCTGAGAACTTCATCTGAAGTAAAATTAAACACCCATGAAAACAGTAAAACAGTTATATTGAATCAAACAAGTACTTGATTAAAGTTTTATAAGTCTGTAAGGCTGGAAATCTATATTATATTTCTTTTAATCTAGCTAACCATTCAGCTTTTTCTTAGAAACTATTGAACCGATCCGGAAACCTATGAATCGATCTATGAAACGTTGTATGGGTCCTTTGTTATGATAAAGTGCAGTGAACTAAATATTATAATATCCGTTCGGTGCCCAATTATGAATTAATAGGGATTAGTCACCATAATATCATATTTACTCTAGAAGTTTTCTCGGAAACTACTAGGCCGATATTCCTGAAATTTTCTATCAACATTTGTGATAATAAAGTGCAGCAAACTAAGTATTATAGTATTTGTTTGATACCAGTCAGGGATTAATAGAGATTAGGGCTTAGAATTTAATGCAAATATGAGCATAAATTTAACCATATTCAACCATCAATTTAAGATAAAGCACTCATTCTAAGTCCACGCGATATAACTTTTGCCTGTTTTTAATGATCGAAAAAGTCTAGTGATGTGACTCTTTTCTAACACTAACCAGTAATCTAGCTGTCACAATGGTTCACAGACATTTTAAAAAGATTTCTGCCTTCTCAGAATATATATATATATAGTCATCCACATACAGTACTGTTTCGCTGTATCACAGCTCATTAATGCAGCTAGACCAGCAGCTACCTCAAACCAGAATCAAAACCCGACTGCGTAAACGACAGTCAAGGCTACTCGCCACTATGCTATTTAGCTGCTGTTGTGCGTATAGTGAATTAACAATGTTTTGACATTGTCCAAATGCCTAAGCTCGATTTGTTTATACAAAGAGCATCGCTTAATACGCTAATGGCAGTTTGTATATCACTTTCCAATATGCTGAACCCAAGATAGGGAGCATTATAGTCATTCACATACAGTATTGTTTCGCTGTATCACAGCTCATCAGTGCGGCTAGACAGGCAACTACCTTGAGCCAGGATGGAAACCCGACCACTCAAATGACAGTCAAGGCTTCTCACCACTACGCTATTATATGTTTGACTATATATATAAGTAAATCTTTGCTGATATACCAATATGTAAGCTAAAGAGGCTAATTCTTTTCCAGGAAAACTCCTCTTATATTTGATCTGCCACCTCAATGTTTAGCAAGGAGGCATTAAGTAGTATTTCTTAAGTCTTTGATATGACTCAACCAAGGATTGAACTCTGGTCTCTCGGACCATTAGCAAACACTCTTATCATGTTACTAAATGGACCGATCAAAGAACATATATAGTGCAACTTAATCATCTAGATATGATGAGGATTGGAAAAAGGAGGGGGAACATAAAATATCTTCGATTTGCACATTTTTGCCTTATCAAGAATCCTGCTGGGGCGAGTATAACAGCTAGTGTTCTGCATACATTTACCAGTTTTTATGAAAGTGTATAAACGAGTGTTGTTCATGAATGTGTAGGTATATACGAGCGTGTGTGTGGGTCAGCATAAATGTGTGTATGCTTATACTCCTTCTCTATCTCTCTTTCTTTCTCTTTCTCTCTCTTTCTGTATCTCTCTTGCTCTCACTCTCTATCTGTCTCACTCTCTATCTGTCTCACTCTCTATCTGTCTCTCTCTCTCTCTCGTTTGTTCTCTCCTCCAACTTTAGTATCAGTATCTTCACCTGTACTCCTACACCTAGATCAGTTCCATCGGAAATGGTCAAAATAGATGACCAGAAAGAGGGGCGTGTAGTCAGGCGTAAAAGTATTTTTTTCATTTAAAACTGTTTCTTCGTTGATGACTCATATCAAGCAGAAATATCAATGGTTTGTTTGACTGATTCCAAATAAATATTCTTGGCAAATATTTCTTTTGACAGACAAACAATATGGAGAACAAGAAATATTAGACTTTTTTTTTGGGATCAAAAAACATCTTTTCTCTCTTTTTCTTTTCAGCTCTTTGTCTCCTTCTTCTCGTTAACCAAACTCATTCTTGTAAACTGTGTCCGTACAAAAGGATCACACTAAAGTTTCGAATAGCATTTTCGTTAGTCTGTCATGCTTACGTTTCAAATAGCATTTCCTTAGGTTTGTCACAGTGAAGTTTCGAATAGCATTTCTCTATGTCTATCACAGTGAAGTTTCGAATAGCATTTCTCTAGGTCTGTCAGAGTGAATTGTCAAATAGCATTTCCCTAGGTCTGTCACAGTGAATTGTCAAATAAGATTTCCTTAAGTCTGTTACAGTGAAGTTTCAAATTTCATTTTTGTTAATCTGTCATGTTTAAGCTTCGAATAACATTTTTGTTGGTTTGTCACACTTAAGTTTAAAATAAAATTTCCGTTTGTCTGTCACAGTTAACTTTCAAATACCATTTCTATTGGTCTGTCGCACTTAACTTTCAAATAATTTTTCCGTTAGTCTGTCACAGTTAAGTTTCAAATAGCATTTTTGTTGGTTTGTCATTCTTAACTTTCCAATAACATTTTCGTTGTTAGTGCACAAATTAACTGGATACATCACAAGAATATATATTTATATAATACTAGCAGTTCAAACCGACTGTGGTCGGGCCCTATGTACTGTTCATAACTTTATGCACATATGTATATACATATTGAAATGTTTGACTCATGTCCAGGTAAACTACATCGAAAATTTCAAGTGTTTAGACCCAAAATTGTCGGAGGTGTTTGGTAGAGTCTGCAAAGATCAAATCGTTGAACTTTGACCCCTTGATAACCAAATATCTGGCCGAAAACCAATTAAAATAATTTCCCCAAATCTCAATATCCCTTATGTCAAATCTCAAGACTGTAGACTGAAAATTGACAGAGTAATTTGGTAGGGAAATGTACACACACAGACAGACACACACACACAGAAAATTTCACTTTTATAAATATATAGATTAAAAAATGATGGTATTTTTTTCAAGCAAACAGGAATATATAATTGCTTGACAAAAATAATAGGCAGAGTACACATTACTAAACAATTATGATGTCAATACCTGAGTTCCAATCTCATATATGCCTAAAAGATAAAAAATATATTAATAACCTAAAAGCATAGCATAAATATTTCTTTAAAACTAAGTTTCCTTTTCCTGATAATTCACTAAAAGTAAACCTAAAATGTGTTTAGCATTGTTCAACGTCAAAACATAATTTCTACCGTTTTTAAATTCATCATAATTACTTAATCTCTTAAAGTTGCTCAGTTTATTTACCTCTTCAAGGCTAAGTTTTTTGTTTGATGAAAATATTTCTGTGGAACGAACTGGATTCGAACTTGGCACAGCCAGGTTTTCAGTCCGTGTCATTAACCACTTAGCCACCGTCAACCCTAAAAGTAACTCAAAAAATGTCCCCTCACAGGAGTTTATTTTTTCCACGAATTTACACAATTATTTTTCTTCATACTAGATATAAAATGCAGGAGCGAAGTAAAGATAGAAATTGACATACAAAGGTACTGTACCAAAGAACGATTATTAACTAGTTATAGTGATTATTAATATTGACAACACGAGCAATGTTTGAAGAGCTTTAAATATAAAACTATAAAATGTTTGTTTTCCATTGGCAACTTCTAGGTTTGTTTCTAGGTCTATTTGTAAAAGTGGTCATCATGTTTCGACTATAAAAACTTATGAAAAAAAAAATATTTTTAGTTCCTTCAGCCATAATTGAAACCGAAACCAAAACTTATGAAGAATTCTTGATAAAATTATTTATAAAAGAAATAGATGACTTAAGTACCATTAGCTATATTCGAAACCGAAATCAAAACTTACGAAAAATTCTTGGTAGAATTATTTCATAAGTTTTTATTTTGGTTTCGATTCAAGGTAATGCATCCAATTCATATGGATATTTTTTTTTTTTAAATCGCAACTTTATAATATATAAAAATCGATAGAACATTAAGTCTATAATAATATATACGAAATCTGCAAGAATTAAAATATCATATTTAAGCGTATTTTACGACCGGGCTTTGCCAAGCGTTCATGCTAGCTTAGATAAATACTTCTGCAGTTTTAACAAAAAAGCTACAAAAATATCAGAGCGTCTCCATTCAGCTAAGAATAATGGAGCATCCCCGTATACTTATACACCAACTTCCTGGCTTCTAAGTTTATTTAGTTTGAGCTCAACTGGTCAGCACTAACTATTGAATTCAGTATTGTGTTAAAAACAGAATACATAGATCCTAAAGGTTGGGGACATTACCCTGTCAAGGTAGTGATCCACATCATCACAGAGAAAACCTATGATGTCACATTTTCAAGTGAGAATCTGATAAAAGAGAATCTGTAAATGATGGCTTGGGTAATGTTAAAACACTATTGTTCACTTTAATGGGATAAGCCTGGTCTATCCTTAAGCAAGCTAAAGAGTTCTTTGACCAGGTAATCTATGCCAAGCTACCAGCGACCAAACCACATAAGCTCTATCTACAAGTCTACACCCACTAACAATTTGTGGGAGAGTACAAAAGTTGTACGAGAGTCTGATAGAGTCAGTAAGTCATGAGGTGTGATTTGAAATATGACTCTCTGGGTGCTTTTGAATTGAATTTACAAAAAAAAAAAAGAAAAAAAAAAGCTTTTTTCAGCATAAAGTGTAAATAACAACATAATATGTAATTAATAAAATAAATAAGTCATTTCTGATTTTTACGCAAAACGTAGATTCATTTATTTATTTATTTATTTATTCGATGTAAAATAATTTTGTCTAATTTTGAAAGAAAAGATAATGAAAAAAAAAAATCTAAGAACACATTTTTTTTAAAGTAATGAATAAAGTAATTTTCATATATCAAGATAAAATTTTCTGACTGAATTTGCTGATAAAAATATTCACTACATAATATATCTTAATCAATATTTCTGTTTCCGTTTGTATAATTACCATTGAATCGAATTATATTGTACTATTGGTGTATTCTGCCTGCTCAAAGGTAGACATGCTAGTAGACAGAAAAGCAGACGATTCCCATATTAGTAGATATTATACAGCCTGTGACAAGTTGGGTAAACGCTAGTACATTAAGTGCAAGATGCATTTTTAGATGCATCAAGAGTAGTCTTCAGTAATACATTGTAATTCATTCAATCTCATTCTTCAATCTTGATTGTTGATTGTTCCATTATATTTTATATCTAATAAAAACATTATTTAATTAAAATTACCAAATGATGCCTATTTTTAGTCCCCCAACAAACGAAGGGTGGACCTGTAAATTCACCCTTATCCGTTCGTCTGTCCGCACTTTTCTCAATAATTACGACTTGGAATTTTTGGAAATTTTGCACAAACATTAAACATGATACGAGTAAAACGTAACAGAACAGATTTTACGAGAAAACTCTGGTTGCCCCCCCATCTTCAAGGGTGCCTTTCGAGTTAAAATGGCTAAAATTGACACTTTTGTGCTTATTAAAAAAAATTAATGTCTTGGATTTTTATAAAACTTTCTGTAAAGTTGTAACTGATTACTATATAATTTTGTTTGTCTATACATTGCAATAGTTCTTGGGTATATTCCCCAGGGACTCTTTTAGGGCTAATAAAACATTCCATTTTGGGGACTATTTTACCATCTTTGTTCAAAATTTTCTGTGTATATCTATTTAACAGTTTTGCATGGTGCTGGACTCAAATTTAAATATGTAAAGGCCTTGGGGACTTTTAGAGCTAAATGTCGGGGGTGGGGGAGGCAAATGATGGACTTAGTCATTTCTTTTTTTGCATGATGCAGAACTCAAATTTACATATGTTAAGGCCTAAAACTGCAAACGTTTGTTCATTTTCACCAGAATTTGACGTCCTCTGGGGACTTTTGGTGCTAAATGGATGAGGAGGGCAAATGCTGAACTTAGTCATTTTTTATGCCTTGTTCATTGTGCACTCATGGGGGACCATGTACTGCTTCACTTGTTCTTTCTTGACTTTAATGTTTTTCCTTTATTTAATTTGATAGAAAATGAAATACATATTTTTCATTAATTTTTCCAGTTTGCTAGCAGCGTCTCATTTTGATTATAATGCAACCATTTTTTTCTTCAGCTTTTCCTGGTTATTGATGTCACTGGAATTTGGGTAACAAGCTTATGCAAGATCCCAGTCATCTTGGTACTCATCCAATGGAGATCTAACCGTGCTTTCTCTCATTGGTCTTTACATTCTCCTTGATGCTTCCTGATTATTTGGTGTGGTGCCAGTCGACGGCGATACTATAATTTTTTTTGAGGGGAGGAGCTTAGTTAACTTACAATTTTGCAGTTTATGTTTTCTTGCTCCCATGTGCTGTTCTTTTATCTTTTGGTTTTAACTGTGTTATAGTTTTGATATATCCGGATATTGTTTGTAACTCATGTTCGTTAGTTTAAAAACAAATTTTTTTTATTACATTTTCACCCCAAACAAGTCACATTGCCACTTTGTTGTAGGGGGCTACTATCAGGGACATAGGCATCAGGGGTACTGTGTAGGGAGTTGGGCAGCAAGATGTCGGTTCACGTTGCACTTGAACTTCTGCATATCAGTACAGTTGGGGAAGCAGGGACCCGGAAGGGAATTCCAAAGTCTAGCTGTTCTGGGGAAGAAACTACTGGAGTAGAAGGCTCTCTTACATCTACAGATCTCTACTGTGAAGGGGTGGAATTTAGCTGCTTGTCGGGTTTGTCGGGGTATTTATGTTGAGGGGGCACAAGTGCTTGCAGTTCGTCAGATCATTCACCGTTAAAGTACTTGTAGAATAGGCAGAGGAATGCAACATTTCGTTGATGAGACAGAGGCTGAAGTTTAGATGACAGTTCAGGACCTATCAGATTGGCGACTCTCTTTTGAACCTTGTCTAGGAGCGAGAGATAGTGGCAGATGCACCAGCCCAAATATGACAACAATACTCCATACATGGCCTTATAGAGGTATAGGATATTTTGCACATTCGAGGGTGTTCCTTAAGATTTCAGCTGGTTTCAGAATTACCGTGTGTTGTATAGTTTCAGCCTTTCCCTGGATTCTAATTTCTTCTAGTCATTTTCCAAGTTCTTTGAGATTGTTCCTAGTTCGCCTACAATTATTGGTATTATATTGATTTTCTTCATGTTTCATATTCCTTTTGGCTTGCAGCAATGTTCCACATATTTTTGTTTTTCCATCTCTTTGATTGGCTGCTTTACGGTTTCTTTCCTTCTTGTTAATTATTATGACGTCTGGTCTTCTTGGTTTGATAGGTTTATCTTTTTGTACCTCCATGTCCTAAAGGATATTCTGGTTTTCATTTTCCAGTAGTGTTTTTGCTTTGTGCCTGTAACATTTGTCTGCATGCTTGAAATGCAGTCCTTTGCAGAGCACTTGGTGTACTGCTTTCCCCTAGCAGTCGTGTCTATTCTTGTAATCTTTTAAGCTAGTTTTATACGTTCATTTATTATGTGGTTTGCCATCTCATCTCTTTGTCCACATATCCTATATTTACTGTTTTCCTGTGTTTTATCTATTTTAGCTTTGATGTGGTTAGTTCTAATAATGCAGCTGTCAGTAGAAATTCTGTTTCTCTGCTCATGTGTCCTTTTCTAGCCATACTACTACTACTACTACTACTACTACTACTATTACTACTACTACTATCACCCTAAGAAGTAAAGAGACTTATAATTTCACTAATTTATATATTTATTCGTGATGGTGAATATATATACGAAACTTAGATGACGGTACTGAAAAAGAGATACTATTTCTCTAAGTGCTCGCAGAGACATTAATAAATACTCGAGAATTATCAAATGAACCTAGCGTTTTAATACAGAGAGAAATACGCAGATAGCTAATTAAAAATTACAGTTAATCAGGCCAATTGAAACATGATTTTCTTTTTTAAAGAGGCCTCAATCTTCGAACTGAGCAATATTTTAGCATATATTTTGTGTTACTAGTGTATATAGGGGAAAAAACTTAGAGAAACAAACGTTGATGAACTCAAATTAAGGAGATATAGACATCTACCTACAAAAGAGTTCAGTGTTTTTCCGGATTTAACCAATATCTAAGTTCATTTCTTCTTCTTCTTCTTCTTCTTCTTCTTCTTCTTCTTCTTCTTCTTCAATGACAACAAAGTAGATGCTTTTAACAAAACCAAATGTACATAAAGTTTTTTTTTTAAACAGATAAATAAAATATCTCTATTTTTCAATGAAATATTCGTTTGCTCCATGTAATTCTCGAAATAAAAAAAACTAATAACAACAGCAAATAAAGCAAACAAAAATGTGAATATTGTCATTTTGATCTCTCAAGATAAGGCATTCTGACTGAAATTTGGCGATAAAGTTATTCATTAGATAAGATTTTTCAATCAATTTTGTTGAAAAATATCATTGAAATGAATAATAAAAAAGAAGCAATGACTGAATTTTATCAGAATGTCACCATTTGCATTTTTATTTCAAACATTTTCCCCATCATAACGAAAATCGAACTCATAAAATAAATTCAAAAGATACATAGATAGACAAAATGGCCGCTGGCTCAATAAAATATCGATCATAAATAATTCATATAAATTTAGATATATTTCAAATGAATTTAAAATACATTTCCACATTATTCCACGTCATGTTATACAGACATAAATATAATGTATACAATTATTTATACATACATTTATTTATATAGCATATATCATAAGTTAATTGGAATAATGACAAAATTGTTTGTAAATAGTCCAGGAGATTGAGGTTCAATTTTATATCGAGCCATACCAAAGACTCAAAAATGGTACTTGATGCCTTCTCGCCAAACATTCAGTTTTATAGGGCGAGAATCAAGGGCAGGTGGTGTAATTCTGGAAAAAGAATGGAAATCATGGAACGCAGCGGTATTTCAGATATGAACATTTACAAGCTGCCCCAGTCGGCCATCAAGTATCAATACAGTGGTCGATGGAAAGGGATATATAAGATCTTGTTACACTTTGTTTATATCTTAATTGTCACAACCAAATGATCAGAAGATCCCAGCAGAGACAGAACTGAATGGGAACACAGCTGGGACAAGTTGTCACAAAGAGATGTAGAAAACTTGTATGTTGACCGTCAGCATCAGGTAAGCGAGTAGGTTCGTTAAACGACATGTGTTCGATCATAAGCAAGAGAGAAATCATGATAAAATCTTCCTTCGTTCCCTGTCTTGCTAAAATGGACTAGCCATTAAACGTTGTGATAATTGAAATCTCCATGGTTGTGAAAGTTTAGCAGATGGGCAAGCAGTATATGGTCAATTTTCTCAACAATGTTCTCAAAGATCGTTGATCTCAATGGATCCCAGGAATGTAATGATCCTGCCTCTGATTGTTTTTGTGGTAGGAGTTTAGTTCCATGCAATTCTAGAAGGTCCACCTTCCCAAGCTTTGCCTTCTCTTTTTGAGAAAGGGTTAGTTTATTGCTAATTGCCTGAGGCACGCCTACCGGGGAATACTGACGGGCCCTTTTTCAAGATCAGAGTGCCCCTCTTCTGGGGCACTGACTTCTCAATTCCACTTTCCTGTTATCAAAGTTCTTACATTGGAAAAGAACTAAACAACCAACACCTCTGAATTATTCCATCATTGTAGGAACGGTAGAGTGCACATATGATTGCTGTGCTGTGATTAAATGCTACTCGAAATAACATTCAGGGTTTTCTTTGGAGATGTCCCTGTCACAGCGAGAAGTAGATGGCAGTAACGGTGTATTTTAGCAGGTGGGTTTCTGGGTTTACTCTTGAGTTGTTTATTGTGACTTTTCATGTTGAGCTTGGTGAATTGGTGGAAAAGGTCAGCAGAGTTATTTATAGCAAGAGAGAAAGAGAGAGAATGAGTATAGAAGTAAAGCTGTTTGGAGACAAATGAAAAAGGAAAAGTCACAGCAATTCCCACTAATATGGCATCAAGGCCTTCCCACCAACAGAAACTACTGCATAGTTCAGACTCCATTCGCCAAATGGTAATGCAGCAACCCCAGAATTTTGCACCTGCTAATAGGACACATTCTTTGGGAATTAATATATGGTTCGAGTTCCTGACTGTCAGACAAATAATGCCTGCCCAGTTAAAGTACTTACGTCTAGCATCCTTATTAGTGACATGTCAACAAAAAAAGTGGAAGAGGGGGGGGGGAGAATTAAATCATCTTCAACTATCGATCTCACAAAATTGCAGACCAATTAGACAGTATTTTCTACTCCCTTTATAAATACCAGTGCTGATGACAGACGAGGACTGAGTGACAATATTTGGGAAGCGAGACATACGGGAGTACAGAAAATGCATCCACAATATATATTCTCCTTTCAAATTAAAATAAAGTTTGAAGCACTTTAAATAAAACAACACTTAATAGCTCTTTGTAACAATTCAGATGTTTTGCGAAATTTTAAGTATACGTATCCGAAATCAGTTAATAGATATTCATAAAAATGTCATTTGAAGTATTTTAAAGTCGTTTTAGGGGGAATCGTTCAGGTGCAACCTCTCGTATAAAAATTCAGATATTTCAAATTTACATTAAAGTTGATGTACAGTCATTAAACACTAATTAAGCAAAGTTTGTTGAATTTAAATTTCTTTTTATACCCTTAATCTTTATGTTTTAGAAATTTTCTAGAATCCAAATTATGCAATGGATTTTGAGGCAAATTGGAATAAGCATTGAAGGCATGTGGTTTAGTATCATTATGTCTTGTTATTAATTTTTGTAAGCAGAAAAAATCTGGCAAAAAAACTGCTCTGTGCATGCGTGCGTGTGTACGTGAGTATAAGGGCAGGGTTGACTGACACACACGCATGCATCAAAAATGAAAAACTCATAAAAATATTCACCAAATAGGCCTTATTGCAATGGACTTAATATTGACCACCTAAATTTTTAACCTGTCCCACTGGAGGCACAAAGTCTCATATTGGCATTCCCTTCGAAAACACATTCATACTAGAAAAACCAAAATGTTTTCCAAAGGGAAATTTCATAAACTTTTAACTAAAAAGATATCAACTAAAAAAATATCTGAAGAGAGATAAAACAAGGCTCGAAACGTGTTATAAAAATATTTAAAAATATTTTAAAAAATGACAATAGTCTTAAAAACCTACAATTTTTGTTGGCTATACTCTTTTTTTTTTTACACAGTGATCACCACTTATCAAGGCCCGGAAGCCACTCAGGGATAAGGGTTATTGCAAGTACATTACGTTAGTGTGGAGATTTGATGAAGTGTTTACTTAAGGGGCGGTTCATTAGGAATTTGTTAACGTTGGACTCAAACACATCCAAGTTGTAGTCCTGTGGGAAGCAGGCATATGGAACAGAGTTCCACAGGCGTGCACTTCTAAGAAAGAAGCTTTGTTCATGGAATCCGCGTTTTGATTTAGGCACAGATAAAGAGTGGGGGAAATTTTTCACAGTGGATTCAGCTAGACGGGTGTTTTTCGTGAGAGATTGGCGAGGGGGGACCAGAGATTGAAGTTCAGACGAGCACCTGCCATGGAAATAACGGTAAAACAAGGATAGGCTCGCAACGTCTCTTCTGTGGGAAAGAGGTTGCAGGGTAGAGAAAAGGGCATCCCCCACTAAGCCACAAAGTCTATTTTGTACTCTGTCAAGGCAGGATAGGCTGTTTTAAGCAGCTCCTGCCCAGATAGGGCAACAGTATCCCATCCTTGGACGTACTTGGCTTTTATATAGATAGAGAATTGCATCAGTAGTGAGATATCTGGAGCGGTAGAAGGATCCCACCATCTTTCCAGCGACCTTGGCAACAGACTAGATGTACGTGTTCCATTTCAGATCAGGAGTAAAGGTCAAACCCAGAAGCTTGTCAAAACACGGGGCCTCACCCAGACGAGAGCCATCCATCACAATTGATGCCAGATGGGAATCAAAGCGTTGATGATGTAAGGATAGGAGTTTAGTTTTGGATGCATTAAAGGTAACCAGCCACATCTTCCCCCACTGAACCACGAGCTCGAGATTAGAGGAGAGAGAATCAGAGCGAACTTTGTCATTTAAAGCCTTTGATGTGTTGCCGTAGATGGTCGTGTCATCAGCATAGATGTCAACGAATGATTTAAGTATGTGTTTAGGGAGGTCATTGATGTAGATCAGGAAGAGAGTTGGGCCCAAAATTGACCCCTGAGGGACTCCAGCATTTATATTGCAGGCCTCCGATTTTTTGTCCATCTATTTAAATATACACTATTTTCTCGTTGGAACCACACAACCATTACGTTATATATATATACTAGCATGGGTGCCCGGCGTTTCCCAGGTGTTTGGAAGTGTGTGTTGAGCAAAAAAAAAAAAAGGGATAGTAGTAAGGCAGGCTCGAACCCGTATCGCAGAGGAGGAAAAAAACGGAAGAAATCGTGACGTCTTTGCTGTTACGACCACGGCCAAACCGGAAGTGACGTAGATTTAAGGCTAGACAATCGAAAAGAGGGGATGCCTTTCGAAAATATCGGCGAAAAAAGCGACCCCTTTCTGTAGAAATGTGCCCATTTGAGGGTGTAGAAATTAATGTTTTTACCCAATTTTTCGGTATTTGTCGTCTGAAAAGTCGAGCTTCAAAACGATACTGATCTTGTGAAAATCCGTCGCTTGTGTCGAAAGTTTTAGGCAGACATGCAAACATGCATACATAGATTTATATATTGGTAACTCAAATTTTCAACCCAAACCGATTAAAAGCTTGCCCTATCTATTAATACACTTTAAGTAAAATTCCAAATGTTTAGACCAGAAATTGTCTGAGCAATTTGGTAGAGACCGAAGCAGTCAAATATTTTTTTTAATCGGTTTGGGTCGAAAATTTGAGTTACCAATATAGAAATGTATAAGCTAGAATTCGTCAGGCTTATGCAGAGAGTTGTGATTTCTCACATTTTTATATACGCACATTCTATTGAGACATTAGTTAGCCAATCAGCTTCCTAGTTTCCACCGCGCCCCTCCTAATCAGCCAATGGACAGGCACTTAGTGTATATATATATATATATATATATATATATATATATATATATATATATACATACATACATATATACTAGAAGAATACACAATTAGCCCAGTCTGTACTGAGTATCTTCTATCTATACTCCTTTAAATTTGGGTGTTTTTGTGTACTGATGTTCATATTAAACCCCCTTTTTTACTATTTATTTAAAATAAAAATACAACTTTGTTATATATGGGTTGGGGAATTGCGTTCATGTACAAAAGATCTAGTTAATTAACATATTCTTTTAAACATTTAATTAATTCCCTACTAGTTTTTTCAGTTTTCTTATGGGATGATCATCTTTAGTAAACTATTATGTGTAATTATATTCATGCAGCATCAATTGAAATGGATGGCTCTCGTCTTGGGGAGGCTTCATGTTTTGACAAGCCATTGGGTTTGATCTTTACTCCTGATCTGAAATGGAACACGTATATAAAGTCTGTTGCCCGGGCCATTGGGAAAATGGTAGGATCCTCCTACCGCTCCAGAAATATCTATCTACTGATGCAATTCTCTATCTCTATAAAAGCCAAGTACGTCCAAAGATGGAGTACTGCTGCCACATCTGGGCTGGAGGTTAAAAAAACAGCCTATCCTGCCTTGACAAAGTACAAAATAGACTTCGTGGCTTAGTGGGGGATGCTCTCTTCTCTTTCCTGCAACCTCTCTCCCACAGAAGAGACGTTGCGAGCCTGTCTTTGTTTTATCCTTATTTCCATGGCACGTGCTCGTCCGAGCTCCCATCTCTTGTCCCCTATCACCAATCCTTCATGATAAACACCCGTCTAGCTAAAACCACTGTCAGTAATTTCCCCCACTCTTTATCTGTGCCTAAATCAAAACGTAGATTCCATGAACATAGCTTATTTCTAAGAAGTGCACGCCTGTGGAACTCTGTTCCGTTTGCCTGTTTCCCACCTGAATACAACTTGGACGTCTTCAAGTCCAACATAAACAAATTCCTGATTAATCGCCCCCTTAAGTAAGACGCTTTATCAAATTTCCAATACCAACTCTTACTACGATATTATCCCATTGATTATTGTACACAAAATAACCCTTATCCCGAGTGGCTTATGGCCTTGATAAGTGGTGATCCCCATGTAAAAAAAAAATGCAGATATTCTACAAGATTTATACTTGCGTAATATTTGCATAAAATGGTTTTAGTAAACAACAACCTGCTTATGTATGTGTATATATTTTATTTTTAAAAATTGTTGTCTACCAAACTCCTCTGTCAGTTTTTGGTCCACAGACATGAAACTTAATGTATAGCGTATTCGAACCGATGCAAAACTTTATATCTGGATTTTTATCTGTGAAAATCGGTGCAAAAATCTGAAAATTAAAAAAAAAATGAATTTACCAGGTGAAGGTCGAACGACGGCATTACGAATATGCATGCGTAACGTAAAAGCTACTGGTTCATGTTTTAATTGTTAGCATTGCCGCAAATAGCTCAGGAATTAACGTCAAAAGGAAAAGTAATCTATATGTTTTGCTTTCGATTCTTGGTGGTGGCGAACAAGTCATTTTTTAAAAAAATCATTACTATATATTAGGTCCAATATAATATCATAAAAAATACGAAATCTGCATTAATCGAAATATATTTAAGAGTATTTTACGACCGGGAAATGCCGAGTGCCCTGCTTATATATATATATACATATATATATAAAAGTGAACGTGTCTGTGTGTGTGTGTGTGTGTGTGTGTGTCTGTGTACATTTCCCTACGCAATAACTCTGTCAATTTTTAGTCTACAGACTCGAAATTTGATATACAGTGTACTGAGATTTGGGAAAATCGATGTGATCGGTTTTTGGGCAGAAATTTGACGATTAAGGGGTCAAAGTTCAACGATTTCACCTTTGAGAACTCTACCAAACTCTTCCCACAATTTTGGGTTTACGCACTTGAAATTTTAGATATAGGTTCCTTGGACATGCACCTAACTTAATAACTTGATTTGAGCTCAAAACAATAAATTCTAAGGGGTCATAATAGGGGTCGAAATTTTTAAAAAATTGACCTCTTCCAAATTACTCAGACAATTTCTGGTCTAAATATTTGAAATTTTACATAAAGGGTATTCAGAGATAGGACAAGCTTTTTCATCAGTTTGGATCGAAAATTTTTAGTTACCAATATATAAATGTATTTATGTATGTCTGTTTGCATGGCTAAAAACATGAATATCTTCCCCTTCAACAAGGCACTTTTTCTACAGGGGGGGGTCACTTTTTTCGCCGATATTTTTTAAAGTTATCCTCTCTTTTAGATTGTCTAGCCTTAATTAAAAAAAATGTTGCTTCCGGTTTGGCGGTGGTCGTAACAGCATAAACATTAGGTTTTACCCCGTTCTTTTCCTCCTTTGCGGTACAGGTTCGAGCCTGCCTTCCTACTATCACTTTTTTATTTTGCTCAACATACACATCCAAACACCCGGGCAACGCCGGGCTGAAATGCTAGTATATATATATATATATATATATATATATAAATGAAAGTTCCCGTCTGTCCGTGTGTCTGTATACAATATTTAATCATTTTAAAATTTCATCTTGTATTATATTTTTTTAATTTGTTAAACAACATGGTTAATTTAAATTAAATTTTAATCACAGGATCACATTTTCAATAATTATGTGCTAACATCTTACCCATTTAAAGTTTGTAAAACATGTAAACAAATTTTTGCTCGATACCGGTGTCGACCTATAAGAGTCCCTTTTAGTGATTACCGGGTTTGAGGATATTTGTACAACTAAACGGCAAATCTGCCTTCTGTGCGTTCAACTAACAATTTATTAAAAAAACAAAAGGTAAATTTTCACATTAGGTCAACCTCCACAATTTTTAATATGGATAGGTTGGGGGTGTTTATTCTGAAAACTGGTTTTAACATTGGGAGAATGGTGGTATTTATTCCAAAAGCCGTTTTTAATATGGGGAGGTTAGGGGTCTTTATTCTGAAAGCTGTTCTTAATATGGGGAGATTGTGAATTATAGTGCATAGTACAGATCTTTATATCTCGAAAACTACTTACCTCTGCAAATTTTAAATAGGATTTTCTTATTTAGCATAGTCGAAAACCTGTACAAGTAGTCATTTAAAAGAAAATTGTGGAGGTGAACCTAATGTAAAAAAAAAAAATACCAAAAAAAAAAAAATATCGTGAAATTTAAATTTAACTTGGAAAAACTATTTTAAAATAGCGCGGTACCAAAAATAAAAATAGACAGAAAAATACCCCCTTCGGGTTTGTACTTGCACAACGATTTGAAAAATTTGTCAACAAAAACAAATAGATAACAAGTAAATGTTTTCAAAGGCAAGATACGTTACTTTTCTACCTAATTGGATAATTTTTATTGTTTTTATTGGGTTTGTATTACTGTACATATAGATTCGAAAACGTTGTCAAAACACAAATGTATAACAAATATTATCAAAGGCAAGATAAATTACTTTTCTACCAAACTGGATAATTTTTTAGTGTTTTTATTTAATGTAAAATGTTTATTCGGCTCGAAAAACACATCGTTTACCGCTACATTTGAAAATTACAAATGGCGGCAGACTCTGTGTTAAACACATTAAGTTTGGCTAAATGAGTTAAAACTAAAAAACTGTACAAATTACTGTTAAATAACCACCGAATATATGGCAGCCTATGTCACGGTAACATATTGAGTGAGTTCATAACGGTATTCTGTACAGTGTTTTTTAGTTTAAACTCATTTTCCCAAACTTAACGTGTGTAAAACAGTCTGCCGCCATTTGTATTTTTCAAATATACTGATAAGCACTGCATGTTTTTGAACCGATTAAAATTTTTTACATTAAATAAAAACACTAAAATCTTACCCTGCTAGGTAGAAAAGTAACTTATCTTGCCTTTGATAACATTTATTTCCTATATATTTATTTTTCGACAACTTTTTCTTATCGGTGTTTAGTATTACAAACCCTTTTTATTTCATGTAATGTTTAGTCGGCTTGAAAAATAGTGTTTATCGGTATATTTTAAAAATACAAATGGTGGCGGACACTGTTGATTACGTTAAGTTTGGGAAAATGAGAAACTATACAAAATAGTGTCAGAAACCGACCGAATATGTCAGCCTATGTCACTGTAACATATATTCTGACACTATTTTGTATAGTTTTTAACTTATTTTCCCAAACTTAACATATTAAACAGAGTCCGTAACCATTTGTCTTTTTCAAATACATCGATAAACACTGTGTGTTTTTCGAGCTGATTAAACATTTTACATTAAATAAAAACACTAAAAAATCATCCAATTAGGTAGAAACGTAACTTACCTTAATTTGCTTTCAGTTATTTGTTTTTGGACAACTTTTTCGAATCTGTGTATTGTAACGCCCCCCCCTCCATCACCCAAATACAAATTAAAAACTCACATTTTTTAATACATATTATTTATAAGAGTGTTTAGCAGAAAAGCCAACAAACGACTACTCGAAAAAATAAATATACAAGAAATAAATGTTACCATAGTCAATAAAAGTTCAGTTCATGTTTTTTTTTGTTTTGAAATAGTTTTTAATGCTCTTTACTTGAAATAATTTCAGCGAACCGAAATTAAAACGAAATTTTAGGCAATAACTACTTAAATGAATTTTTATATATATGCCATAATCGAAAATTCCTCAAGCACAGAATAACGGAAAACATTAAACTATGTTTATAAATATTGACGGAACTCTCTTAAATTGTTAACACAGAATGTTCAGGTGCCCCTCCTGCAAGAGTACCATATTTTTTTTTTACATTTTCGCCTTTTTTTTTCACTTATTGGGGTGGATTGCTGTACTAAGAATATAAGAAACATGCATTTTCTCTTTTTATTAGATTTTCCCATTACACCAAATTGAGCCACTGCAACGCGTGACAGGATACAGCTAGTACATATATATATATATATATATATATATATATATATATATATATATATATATATATTGTGTATTAAGGCAACCCTTTTTCATTCATATTCGTTGATTCTCATTCAATCCATTTCCAATATTTTTATTGTCATCGAAATTGGTGAAACCGGGCAATTTTTCAATCAAATCGATTGATTGCTTGCTCTAGTTAGGGACCCATAGTCGTGCACGGGGAGGAAACTTCACATGCCTCCATGCAATGACTTTGTCTAATATACATTGTAGTCTACATTGCACTGTAGAGAGCCTACTGTTGACTTAACTAAATTTTTTTTTTTTTATGATGGCATGCATTAAATTTACGTGCAAAAGTCAAGTACCATGGTCCAATTCTGAAAAAAGAAAGATTTATTTCGGACGCGTCTTTGTCTTATTACAAAAACTACTGTTGATTTTATATGCCAGGTCCTTCTGCTTGTGCTGTGATAAAACTTCTTAAATGCATTTGTGATGCTTGGCTGCACTTTGGTGAAAATTGGACTCTTCATTCTGTATTCGAATTTTTGCGATTATCGATTTTCGATACTTATCAGAGGCATTAAGATACAAAACCTATCTTAGAATATTCCCAGATACATAAAATACATTTGTCTGAAATTTTCAAAAAATCGGCACAGCCGGTTCGTCGACCAAAGGAAACGAACTCATATACACACATACAAACGAACACACACACACACACACACGAACAGATAAAATGCCGTTTATATGTAGGTAAGGATATTTGATATACATATATAAACATAAGAAAAAGAAAAAAAAATGAAAATTTCATTGAATTATTTTTCTCTTTAAGAAAATTATGATTATTATAATGCCCACAAGTAAACCTTGTGTTTTGATTGTGTGGAAACAGATATTAAACATGCAAATCCATTTCAAAACAATGCAAATATGTACAAAGCTATCAGCCAAGCATCCCCTTGCCAACACAAATGATGAATTGACTTTGAAAGTGGCCTGCTGAGTTTGAAATTGGGAAAAGATGTATCAATAAATAGATAAATATACAAGCAATCAATCATGTTCCATTAAATCAAAACTGGCCCTTTTAATCCTTTTCTCATATTTTCTTATGTTAACTCTAATCCAGTTCAGTTGTCATCATCATCATCATCATCATCATCATGTTATTTACCATCAACCCTCCACTCTCACTACAAAGGAGTTGGGAGGAAAGGCAAGTGTGTTAGAATAAGCGTGACCACAAGTGATGGTTTCAGCAGCGCTGGGTAAACATCTCAGGAACATATTACCATAGTACTGCTTCTCGGCAGGCTACAAGATGGCTGACTTTACTGTACCTGACTCCTGCGATCCTCTACCTGTGTAAGTGTTATGGTTTAAGATAGTCTACCTTATTACCCAGGTAAAATAAATATACTTATGCCTAAACATTACAGCAGCTACGACGACGGTCATGCTCAGTTTTTGGAGGTATATGTACCAGTTAGGTATCTAATCTAGACAATCAATCTGACAGAAACAGGTCCATCTTGGTGGCCTTTTTGTGTTGCATGGAGAGAAATAATGTAAGAACAACATGATAGATATTTAATGTGAGTCTTAAAGAGAGTTTTAGTTCTGATGACTTCAGAGGAAGATTAAATCTGGGCAGTGTGAAAAGATCTGCGCAAAATAGGAAATTACGATGGTATGGCCACATTGAAATGATGCATAAGAGTTACTGGGTTAGTAAATGTAGAACAGTTGAGGTAGTAAGTACAGAGGAAGTCAAGGAAAACATGGAAGGAAGTGATGAGGATAGACCTGAAAAAAGAGAAGGATCAATAAAGACCTGGCCAGAGGTAGGTTAGTTTGTAGTCAATTTCTAAAAGCTGTCCAATACATGCTAGCATATAAAACGGATGTTAAACGGAAGATAATCGCAGCTTAAAAGTCTAGGAATCAACAGAAGAATCAGAAAATTGTTGAAACAATATGCAGTTTTTAATAATTGCTGCACTTCTGATTTTTACTTCATGAAATGCAGCAATAAAATGGTTGTTGCCTGATTAGTTACTAGTTGCACCTAGGAGTCCTTTTTACTTCGTTTTTTTGTTGTTGTTCCATTCTTCTAACTATAAAATAATATTTGTACGTTTTATATATATATATATATATATATATATATATATAGAGAGAGAGAGAGAGAGAGAGAGAGAGAAAGAGAGAGAGAGAGAGAGAGGTAATTCTCACTCCATGATAATTTAACAATTATTTTGATTTATGAACAATGTTTCTATTGAATATATCTGTATCTATCTATCTATCTATCTATCTATCTATCTATCGATATATATATATATATATATATATATATATTTATTTATTTATTTATTTATTTAATGTACAGAAGGTCAGAAAAATATTGGTACCGTCGGTTTCAAGCCTAACATGAGGGCGAGCCAGTTAATGGTAAATCGTAAATAATGTTAGGTTCTCGTCAGCCATGTTTTTTTTGTTTTTGTTTTTTACACAAGTATCACCACATTATCAAGGCCAAGAGGCCACTCAAGGATAAAGGTTAAAGAGTGTGCAGTAGAAATTGGACAATATAGTAATCAGTTCGGTAAATTTGTTAACTTATATGGAACGGCTCATCAAGAATTTGTTTACGTTAGACTTGAAGACAACCATATTGTAGTCAGCTGGAAAGCAGGAAAACGGAAGACAATTCCACAGACGTGCAGTTCTAAGAAAGAAGCTTTGTTCATGGAATCTATGTTTAGGTTTAGGCACAGATAAAGTGTAGGGGGAATTATTGATAGTGTTTTCAGCTAAATGAGTGTTTCTTGTGAAAGTTTGGCGAGGGGGGCCCATAGATTGAAGCTCAGTTGAACACTTTCCATGAAAATAGCGATACATCAGAGACAAACTTGCAACATCTCTTCTGTGAGATAGAGGTTGCAGGAAAGAGAAAAGGACATCCCCAATGAGGCTACGAAGCCTATTTTGAACTCTATCAAGGCACGACAAGTTCTTTCTAGCAGCTCCTACCCAGATGTGGCAACAGTATTCCATCCTTGGACATACCTGGCTCTTATATAGATAGAGAATTGCATCAGCAGTGAGATATCTACTGGATCGATAGAAAGATCCCACCATTTTTCCAGCGGCCTTGGCAACAGATTTGATGTACGTGTTCCATTTAAGATCAGGAGTAACGGTCAAGCCCAGAAGCTTGTCAAAACTTAAGGCCTCCTGAAGACGAGAGCCATTCATTTCAATTGATGCCAGATGTGGATCAGAGTGTTGATGATGTAAAGAGAGAAGCTTGGTTTTAGATACATTTAAAGTAATCAACCACTCCTTTCCCCATTGTACTATGTGCTCAAGATCAGAGGAGAGAGAATCAGAGAGAACTTAGTCGTTTACTGTCTTAGATGAGCTACCATAAATGGTAGTGTCATCAGCATAAATGTCTACAAATGATGTAAGGATGTGATTTGGAAGATCATTAATGTAGATCAGGAATAGAGTTGGGCCCAGGATGGACCCCTGAGGGACTCCAGCATTAATACTGTGAGCTTTTGATTTTTACCCCTCAGCTACTACTCTTATGAAACTATCAGAAAGAAATGATTTAATAATTGAGAAGACATGTCCAGCTATACCATAGCTAGAGATCTTGTGAAGTAAACCTTTATGCCATACCCTATCAAACGCCTTTGATATGTCAAGAGCAATTGCCCTAGAAAGTTTACCTCTGTCGAGAGATTTGCTAATCCTATGAGATATAACTGTAAGCACATCTGCTGTAGATCTAGCAGAACGGAAACCATATTGAGTGTAACTAAGAAGGTTATTTTTGTTGAGATGGTTGATTACTTCTGTATTTAACACAGATTCCAGCAACTTACTCATGACACACAGGAGACTTATTGGCCTGTACTGAGAGGGGGATGAGCGATCACCTGAATTCTTAAATACAGGGAATACTGATG
Organism: Euprymna scolopes; assembly: GCF_053919585.1. NCBI lineage: Eukaryota > Metazoa > Mollusca > Cephalopoda > Sepiida > Sepiolidae > Euprymna > Euprymna scolopes. The sequence goes on along the minus strand of NC_136497.1, from coordinate 80,367,273 downwards.
AGATTTTCCAGGGGGATGGGAAAGTATTCTCCTTAAGACAACGTTTAAACAGTTTTGTAAGTATGGGCGCTAGTTCTGGTTGAAGTTTTTTGAGTACTATAATTGGAATACCGTCAGGGCCGGCTGCTTTACTGGAATCAAGGTTTTTGATTAGTTTGGAAACATCACGTACAGATATATGTATATCACATTGTGTGTTTTCTGATACAGAAGGAAATATTTGGGGTTGGCGGCTTTCGCCGCAAAGGGTAGAATTAGCTGCAAAGTTCTTGGCAAAGAGTTTGGTTTTGTCTGATGCTGACGAGATTACCTCAGGTCCATTGATGATAGTTGGGACAGAGCACACGCTTCTGTTCAGGATTCTGTTTGCTATTTGCCAAAACTGGTGGGAACCAAGCAGCTGTTCAGCTACTTTGGACTTGACGGACTGAGCATACAACTTTCTTGCGTTCTTTATTACTTTCTTACAATGGTTGCTGGCAGTCCTGAAACGGCTTTAGTTTCCATACATCTATTACGTTGGAAGCAGTAGAAAAAGTGATTTCTGTGCGCAATGGCAGCAGCACATTCTGGAAAGAACCATGGCTGACTGTTAGGTTTTTGCTGGAACTTTTTCGAGGTTATGAAACGGTCTATACCTACAATTAACCATTTTGTCAGCTCTGATACTATAGAGGACACATCCTTTTTAAACATGGAATGCAGAGGTAGATCCGATATAAATGTACGGAAGCTATCCCAGTCAGCCTTAGTGTATCGATATACTGTACGATGGAGAGGTAGGTCTGGGGACTTATTAAATTTCATTTTTGTCTTAATTGATACAACAGAGTGGTCGGAAGATCCAAGAGGAGACAGAACAGAAACTGAACATAGTTCAGGGCAAGTTGTGAGAAAAAGATCTAATAGTCTCGCATACTTGCCGTCATTGTTGGGCACACGGGTGGGTTCGTGAACAATCTAAGTGAGGTCATAAGCAATGGGAAAATCATGGCAGAACCTCCCCTCATCATCGGTCTTGTTTGAGTGGGTCAACCATTCCAGGTTATAAACACTGAAGTCTCCACATGCGTGAATGTTAGCTGAAGGATAAGCAGATAGGACGTTCAATTTTCTCAGATATGCTTTTAAAGATAGTAACTCCGCTGTTGTGGGGGCGATAGAGAGTAAATATAAATGAAGTAGTTTGAGCTAATGCAACCCGGAAGCACATATAGGGTAAGTTAGGCTCTTCTCTGGAGAAGTCCCTACCACATGGAAAGCCATCTATAATATAGGCACATATTCCATGCCCATGGCGATCTTGGGGGTCAGATTTAGAAGTTAAGTTAGAGTATCCTTTAATTGCGAACACTTCTAGGGAAATAGCTTGTCCAATGCCAGTTTCACTTAAAAATAAAAGGTCTGGTTTAGTCTCCTCCAATTAGGTTTCAACCTCTGGAAGGTTAGAACGTAGACCACTGATATTGGGGAAGCAGACATGGTAGTGGGGGTCTATGTTCGAAGTTGGAGAACCAGGTTTACTCGTGTATTTTTTCTTGAAACTTGTCATGATGGATTTTTGGAATTTGTGGACTAGGTCGTCAGATTTGCTTAGAGTGGACCAGAGAGGGGAAGCTAAGAGAGAAAAAGAAACAAAGAATTTTTTTTTTTTTGTAACACATGATAAGGTAAAGCCGTAAGAATTACCCGCTAATATGGCATCGAGAGGCCCCACCATGGTCCAGAATCCATTCACCAAATGGCAATACAGCAGCCCCAGTACTTTGCACCTGCTGATAGGACAGCCTCCTTAGTGGTTAATCCAAGGTTCAGGTCCCTGATTATCAGGCGGATAACGTCAGCCCAGATAAAACGTCTCCATTAGAAAAAACTAAAATAAATAAAATAAAATTATTAAGTAGTATACTTAATAAAAGTCCAACGGACGTGTTTAAGGGAAAGTATGGTGATAGATTTCCCCTTCACGAACTAAAAATGAATACAATTACCTAATTTATTTTTGCAATCAACTTGGTAGATAAATAATCATTCATGGACGAGAAAAACGCTAGCATTTAATAAAACAGAAATAAATAAATTAAGTTGTTTCTGTTTGAGGAAAAGCAGGATCGCATTTATTGTTTTTAATGATGTTCATTTTTATTTAACTATAGCTTATCCCTATCACTGTATATGTTATTTTAATATCAATTTTCTAATGTTTTTTTTTACTCTAATGTATTTTTAGTAACTTTGTGCTGTTCTATCTGTTACTATCCCGCATGGTTCCGATCTGATTGGTAAGTCTTGATTGGTTTATGGGAGGTAATTAATCTATCTTATTGAGTCTTTAATATTTGTCCTTTTTTATTTTAGTTAAGGGGAGGTAATTCGTGATTCTTTTTTCCTTATTATATTATATTTTATATTTTATTTTTATACGTTTTTATATATTTATCTATTTTTATTTTACTTATATATATTTTTTCCGTTTATATTTTGATTAATTAATCAGTATCCCATGTGCTGTTATTTTATTTTATCTATGGTTACTATGTATCTGGTATCAAGTTCTAAGAGATCTTATATAAGCTATTTAATTTTCAGGTCTTTTAATTTTTATTTTTATTTAATTTTTATTTTATATATATATATATATATATATATATATATATATATATATATATATATATATATATATATATATATATATATTTGGGTTTATAGTATTCTTTGATATAGCTATAAATTTCTTTATATTTTTATACTTACAATAGTATCTATTTTCACTTTTACTAAATTATTTTATGCATTAAATTGGCTGCATTTAGAATGCTCTTACAGTCCAACGTAAATTGTAAATAATATTAGGCACTTGTCAGTCATGTTCTTCTGTGTTTGAGGAAAGAGCGGGGCCGCATGCATTGTTTATAATGATATTCATTTTCATTTAACCCTTATCCCTATTTCTCTATATTTTATTTTATTCTAATATCAATTTTGTAATTTTTTAATTTTTTAATTTTTTTTATTTAATGTATTTTTAGTAAATGCATATTGTCCTATACTGTTTCTAATTGGCATGGTATTTTGATTAATATGCTGTTATTTTATTTTATCTTTGGTAACTATGTATCTGGTATCAGTTTCTAATGGCTCTTATATAAGCTATTTAATTTCGAGGTTTTTTTATTTTTAATTAATTTTTTTTTTATATATATATATTTTTGGGTTTATGGTATTCTTTAAAGTAGCCATAGAATATTTTTATACTAACAATAGCCTAATTGTCTATTTTCACTTTTACTAAACTAAATTATTTTATGCATTAAATTGACTGCGTTTAGAATACACTTGAAGAAATTTGTTGTTTGGTCCTCCCAGTTTATTAGGAGCGCTTGCCTCTTATGTATACAGGCTTTAAGGGTTTCACTGAGGACGTTCAAACAGGTCTTCTGGGGGTCATTTATAATGTGGTGTTTCTCCGCATCACAAAGGGGACATAATTTTGAGGCTGGTGAGTATGCCGGTCTTCTCTCTATGATCTTTTATTTAATGCTGAATGGTATTTCATTGTCTTTTAGCTGCCATACTCGGGCGGCTAATGCTGTCTTTATCCTTGTTTTTGCCCTGAAGGAACTGTTGTGCATGTAATATCTCTGCTTAAATGTCCCTTGTGTCATGCCTATGTATATTTCTGGTGTATTGCTAACCTGACGTGTGAGTGTTGCTTACTATGAGGGATTTCACCTTGCATCTGACAAGAGCCTAACATTATTTACGATTTACCATTGGGCATGAGCTGCTAGAAAGAACTTGTCCTGCCTTGATAGAGTTCAAAATAGGCTTCGTAGCCTCATAGGGGATGTCCTTTTCTCTTTCCTGCAACCTCTATCTCACAGAAGAGATGTTGCAAGTTTGTCTCTGATGTATCGCTATTTTCATGGAAAGTGTTCAACTGAGCTTCAATCTATGGGCCCCCCTCGCCAAACTTTCACAAGAAACACTCATTTAGCTGAAAACACTATCAATAATTCCCCCTACACTTTATCTGTGCCTAAACCTAAACATAGATTCCATGAACAAAGCTTCTTTCTTAGAACTGCACGCCTGTGGAATTGTCTTCCGTTTTCCTGCTTTCCAGCTGACTACAATATGGTTGTCTTCAAGTCTAACGTAAACAAATTCTTGATGAGCCGTTCCATATAAGTTAACAAATTTACCGAACTGATTACTATATTGTCCAATTTCTACTGTACACTCTTTAACCTTTATCCTTGAGTGGCCTCTTGGCCTTGATAATGTGGTGATACTTGTGTAAAAAACAAAAACAAAAAAAACATGGCTGACGAGAACCTAACATTATTTACGATTTACCATTAACTGGGTCGCCCTTATGTTAGGCTTGAAACCGACGGTACCAATGTTTTTCTGACCTTCTGTACATTAAATAAATAAATATTACTTGCTTATATCGAAAAAGGTTTTTCCCTTGTAATCAAGCACTTTGTTGGAATTCTTTCCCAAAACGGTAAACATATATATATCTATAATATAAAGCTGAACGTCGGTGTGTGTGTGTGTGTGTGTGTGTGTGTGTGTGTGTGTGTGTGTGTGTGTGTGTGTGTGTGTGGTCACGAATAGGCTCCCATATGGTTGACTATCTTAAAAAACTGATTACAGATAATGATAGAAGGTGTATCAAGGATCAGGAATGGGTATGTTTGATCTGGCAGAACGGTGGTTCATAAAAATTGTGGGGTCTGCATTCGCGCCTGGCCCCTAAAGTATGGAAATAAGAAATTAAAAAAAAACGTTTACAAGGGTTTTTATATAGATCTACATAAGAATACTTTGATTAGTATGTTTCAACTTAAATAGGAATGGTATAAGGCGCGGGAAGGGGATTTATTTATAAATTTTAGTTTTACTAGTAGTTTAAAATCAATAAATATTTATTATTTTATTAATGATACCAGCAGTGGAAGAATTAGTTTTAAACGAAATCAAATTAAAAAAAAGTAAAAGAATCGGTTTTGGTATCGGAAAATAGGCGCAAATTTTTTTCTCAGTTTTGATACCCTCAAAAATAAATATTTTTCCGATTCACGATTTTGTATTCCGTTTAATCGTCCCAACACTTATATATATATATATATATATATATATATATATATATATATATATATATATATATATATATATATATGTATATATATATATATATTTATATGTGTATGTATATATATATATCTATATCTATATCTATATCTCTATATCTCTCTCTCTCTCTCTCTATATATATATATATATATATATATATATATATATATATATATATATATATATATATATATACCAGCTGTACCCGGTCACGCGTTGCTGTGGCTCAGTTTTTTTTAAATGGAACACGAAAACAAAAAAGACCAAATATATGTCTTATGTTTATGTTCTGAATATTTTTGGATACACAATACTTTGAGGTGTCCCTTTTTCTGTGCAGATGTAGAGATTGTCTGATTTTCCGACTGTAGTATACGTAACATATACTTGTCCATGTGAGAAGACATCATGGTGTTGATGTAAGTCACACAAATGTAAACATTGTACCTGAACCGTGTTAATGCTTATTGCAAACGCCAAGCGAATTGGGAAGCGCCATATTTTAAATTATAATGGTATATCTGTTTAAATCATAAAATGTACGTTCACTGCCTGTTCTTCTTGACGATTGTCAGAAGGGAAAACATGAGGGTTAAATTTTACTATAGACATGTATGTGAACACGCACTGGAAAATCTCGAAAAGTAAAAAAAAAATTAGCCGATTTTGTTTTTGTCTGTAAGTATAGTGTTTTATCAAAGATAAACCGATGGAAAAATTGAAAGGAAAACTGTTTAAAAAATAAACAAAGTGGGAGACCAATGATAATTCAGAATAAAGAAAGAAAGATGAAAAGAACGTAAAAATGTTGTGGGATAAGTTTTTAAAGAAAAGAAATAGTTTGGTAAACTGTTGTTTTTGTTTTATTCCAAGAAAATATAATATATTGCTTTCAAATATAATTAATGAGAATATGCGTAAACATTTTGGTGCTTTTTCTTTATTGTTGCTAATTCACAAATCGAAATATTGAGTTTCAAGTGAAACCAATAGTATCTACTGAATTGCCATGTCACAGTAATGAAAATAGCCAAAACTTACGAAAAACGATGAGGGAGAAATTAATGATTAAATGAAATAGTTTTCGAAGAAATTATAAATTTTAGCTATTTCCCTTGTGTTTACGTCACATGTCACGTGACAAAACAAACATAGCCGCAATCATTTTTTCGTGTAATCATTGAAGATCAAAATAATTGTGACACAACAATTAGGTATATTACATTGGTTATTGTTGTGATTGAAAACAATGTTAGGAGTTATCATGTTTTTTTTTTAATTAAATATCAACTTTTCATCTGGCCGATTTCACTACAATAATGAAGAAGCGCCCTTTTTATCGGCAGACCTGTACAATGCAAAGCCTCATATATTTTTTGGTACTCTTGCATAACTTGACCCAGATCCTCGGGATTTTTCGTCATTTATAATTCGGGCTTGACCGGCAGTCACCGGAGAAGCCGAGTAAAGTAACAGATGCAGACGAATTTCAAAACAAACAAACTGAAAACAAAATACAATTAATATAAAATAACAAAAACCTACTGCAAATTTATTGAATATATATTTTTTTCCAGAAAAGTCGCATTTTGTATTGTTTACTTACCTTTATTTTTTTCGCAATTGTTTTATAAAAAATAATTTTTTTTACCGTAAATTGTTAGGTGAAAGTGTTTTCCCAAGAAAACTTACATTTTTTTTTATAGAGAATTGTCATAAACGTTTCTTTTTGCAAATAGAATTTTTTTATTATAAGAAAAGGTGAATGCTTTTTACGAAAATTGAAAATTGTTAGGTGAAAGTACAGATTTTTTTTATTTTCAAGAAAATATACAAATTACTTTTTGTCACGCCCCCATTAATTGTGCAAAAAATGTGGATTTAGTGTTTCAATATTTGAAGAACGCTCGGCTTAATCCGGTAATTGCTGGTCTAGCCCTAACCATAATTGGGCCCGGGGTTTCAGGTCAAATTCTGGAAGAGTACCATTCTTCCTAATTTCGTCTTTTTTTTCAATTTTTGAGTAGATTATCAGCGATTGCAAACTAACAAATTTAACCAAAATGCAAAAACTCCAATAATTAAATATTGTTAAGGGGTGCTCAGTTTCTAATACAAAGTCCTAGTCATTCTATCCCACTTATTGGAAACACGAAATCAAATTATTGCACTATGGTTGAGAGAGGTCATTTTCGATTTTTTATTTGATTTTTTTTTTTGGGGGGGGGGCGTTGGCGAGATCCCCTCCCCCTAAATTCCGCAATTTTCACATGTTCTTGTACTTTTTTCGTGTTATTATAGACTTAAGTTACAGGTCATTAAAAAAATCTGAAAGAACATTTTTTATAACTTCACGTGAGGGTTCAGTTTTCAATAAATTTTGTATTCAATTTAGTACAACGTTATAATTGAAAATGAACCTCCACGTGAAAAGTTATAAAAAATGTTTTTTCAATTTTTTTTCTTATAGTCTAAAACTTTAGTATGTAATCGATGATATTAACAGGAAAAAGGTTGTTTAAAATGGGAAACTTGTGGAATTTAGCAGGGGGGCAATCTCGCTAACGTCCGCCTTTTTTTTCGTTCCGTTTCGATCGTTTTTTGTAATTGTACCCCTAAAAACGAATTTGATCGAAAGAATAACATTCAGCAATCGTACTTTATTTATTTTTGTTTATAAAAAATAAAAATGTATTAACAAAAAGGAAATAATTTAATTTTAAATGAAAAAATCAATTTGGAATATCTTTTTAGCATTTTCTTTTTTACATAAGCCCAACTAATCGTTCACATCGGATATGTCGACATTTTCGATGAATATTTGACAAGAAAGCGACCACATGTGGTTAATTTAAATCAAATTTTAATCACATTATTACATTTTCAATAATCACGTGATTAAATGTTATCCATTTAAAATTTACCCATTTTGTAAATACATTATGAAGCGAGACGAAAAGTTCCATTTAGTGATGGCACGTGACGGTGGGCGATGATGTGATTTTTCCCCAAATAAAAAAATGGCCAGATCGTAACAAATAAAACCACCTAATTTATTAAATAAAAATAAAATATAATGCTATAATTAAAAAGAAATATATAAAAACACGCATGAGTAAACTGAAAATACTATACCAAAATGTCGAAGCAATCGGTTCGTTGGTTTTTCAGTTGTTCAAAATGTAACAAACCAGACGTTTCATATATATATATATATATATATATATATATATATATATATATATATATATATATAAGTGTATGTATATATATATACATACACTATATATACATGTATATATATGTATACATATACATAGATATATACATGTATATATATACTATACATATATATATATACATATATATATATACATGTATATATATGTATATACATATATGTATATATATACACTATACATATATATATATATATATATATACATATGTATATATATTCTTACTATCAATATGGTATGAAATAAGTGTGCATGATAACATTTATGTAGGTCAATAAAAGAACTCTTCAAAATGTTATTGGATCAAGCTTATGAACTCGTTTATTGCTCAAGGGATTTGTGTAATTTCGATATCATAGACTTGAAACAAAAATCCAGACAACGAATAATAGAAATATTAAAAAGAAAAAAGAAAAGTATAAAAGAATCCTATCAATGAAATAACAACGAATCACGGTCTTTCATATATATATTTTAACTTGCAGACATAGCGTGTATATATATATATATATATATATATATATATATATATATATATATATATATATATATATATATATATATATATATATACACACAAACACACACACACACACACACACACATATATATATATATTAAAAAATATTGCCTGAAGTTATATATATATATATATATATATATATATATATATATATATATATATATATAAATAACTTCAGACAATATTTTTTAAAGTGCTCAATAAACAAGTAGAGCTTTTATAAATAAAATTATATAAGCATTATAAGGAGTCTACATAGATCAAGCAATGTTTCGGCATTACCATATCATCATCGGTACTCTAAACTTTTGGAGTAATTATGATGACATGTTGACTCCCTATAATGTTTGTATAATTTTATCGAAATATATATATATATATATATATATATGTGTGTGTGTGTGTGTGTGTGTGTGTCCACGTAATATATATATATATATATTTGTATGTATGTGTGTGTGTTTGTATATATATATATATATATATATATATATATATATATATATATATATATATATATATATATATGCTTACAGTGTCTGATAACTTCTCAGACAGAATATAATATTGCATGAGTTGATGTTACTTTTTATACCGTTAATATGATTTTATTATTAGACCGTCTAAGAATTGTGCACATGTGTGAACCATGATAATGGTGTAAGACAATAACTTAGCCTTTTATATAAAACTAGCTAATCTGTGTCCTGGCATTAACCGAGATTCGTCCAAGAAATTCCAAGTTCTAACTTTGTACTATTGGATTATTTGCTGTTCATGATTATCTGACGTGATAAAAACAAACGGCGTTGGATTTTTTAAATAGAAACTACTCCAGACAAGCAGCGGCTAATAAGAACAAAAGATGGTTATCGTAAAGGCAGGAGATACTTATTGGTATGAGTCTTGAAATGACCAAGGCTACATATAAGAGGAAAAACGTCTGCAGGCAGAGATTTCCGCAAACCTGCAGTTATTAGAAAGTAGCTACTGGAATATGAAGCTGTATTAGAATGAGGTATAAAACCAGTGAATTGATGAAGACCACTTGATCAACGTGTCAAACGAGCTGGAACAAAGGAAGCATGAAATAGATCAGGATTCTGAAGAACACATGTCATTATCTATATATATATAAAAGCGAAAATGTGTGTATGTATGCATATATGTATGTGTGTATGTATGCATGTATGTAAGTATTTATGTATGTATGTATGTATGTATGTATGTATGTGTGTATGTATGTTTGTATGCCGCTCAAAACTTTCGACAGACACAAAAGAAATTCACAAATTTGGTATCATATTAAAGCCCGACCCTCCGGACGACAAATATCGAAGTTTTGGCCCAAAAGAACCACTCTAAGTAGGGCAGTTCAGCGTTTTTCTGCAGGGGAGGCGGGCAAAAAGTGACATTTTAACGTTAAATTCTACGTAATTTAAAACACGCTAAGTCATGTAACGTGACCTGACATCAGCAAGCTGTAATGGCGGCTGTTAATACACAAATTAACGGCCTTTGAAGGGTAACTTGATATTTTAACCCAGAGTTAAATATTAATTTTCGAGTTGAAAACTTAGTACCAACGTAATTATCGCATTTCAAAACGTAGAATCTCAAATTTACACGAAAATTGAAGGGGGAAAATAAAATTATTAGTGATTGAACTTTTTTACCGACGACAATCGATTTGCTATATTTTAAAATGTAAACAATGCATTTCTAAATCGTCTAACTCGTAATCAAAATTATTACATACTAGCATTTCAGCCCGGCCTTGCCCGGGTATTTGGATGTGTATGTTGAGCAAAAAACAAAAAAAAACATGTTGTAATAGGAAGGCAGGCTCGAACCCGAACCGCAAAGGAGGAAAAGAACAGGATAAAACCTAACGTTTATGCTGTTACGACCACCGCCAAACCGGAAGCGACATTTTTAAAAATTAAACCTAAACAATCTAAAGGAGAGGATTACTTTCAAAAATATGGGCGAAAAAATTGACCCCCCCTGTAGAAAAGTGCCTAGTTGAAGGGGAAGATATTAATGTTTTTAGCCAATTTTTCGATATTTGTCGTATGAAAGGTCGAACTTTAAAACGATACTGATCTTGGTAAATACCGTCGCCTGTATTGAAAGTTTAAGGCAGACATGCAAACAGACATACATACATACATACATACATACAGACATACATTTATATATTGGAAACTAAAAATTTTCGACCCAAACTGATGAAAAAGCTTGTCCTATCTCTGAATACCCTTTATGTAAAATTTCAAATATTTAGACCAGAAATTGTCTGGGTAATTTGGAAGAAGCCGCAGAGGTCATTTTTAAAAACTTTGACCTGTATTATGACCCCTTAACATTTATTGTTTGGGGCTCAAATCAAGTTATTAAGTTAGATCCATGTCCAAGGAACCTATATCTGAAATTTCAAGTGCGTAGACCCAAAATTGTGGGAAGAGTTTGGTAGAGTCCTCAAAGGTCAAATCATTGAACTTTTACCCCTTAACAGCCACATTTCTGGCTCAAAATCGATCGCATCCATTTTCCCAAATCTCAGTACCCTGTATATCAAATTTCGAGGCTGTAAACTAAAAATTGACAGAGTTATTGCGTAGAGAAATGTACACAGACACAGACACAGACACACACACAGACACTTTCACTTTTATATATAGATAGATAGATACGCGAGTATGAAGAGAAAAGGGGGTGGCATAATATGAGTTAATCAGCGTTTGTTTCACTACACCCTTATACTTACACATTTTAATATTATACGAAATGTGAGTTAATGGATTTGGTGACATCTCAGGCATAAACACCTTATTTTCGAGTAACTTCTGTTTGTCTAAAGCTTGCGATCCCAGGCATCACCCCCTTATTTTCTTAGAGAGAGGGGGGCGAAAGATGAGACCGCTTGAATTCTAAGAACAGATATTACACTTTGATCTTAGCCAAAAGACCAAGTAAAAAAATGCTAAACTGCTGATTACAAATTCTGAAATAAAAACATTATTATTCAGAAAGCCATTCTTAGTATTGGGGGGTTATGTTTTTTATACAATCATTGTTATAATATGCAAGTGACTTCCCTTGGATGTAGCTTTATTGTCGGATACCATTACCATAATATACAATCATTGTTATAATATGCAAGTGACCTCCCTTGGATTTAGCTTCATTTTCGAATACCATTAGAATAATATACAATCCTTGTTACAATATACAAGTAACCTCCCTTGGATGTAGCTTCAGTGTCGAATTCCATTAGAATAATATACAATTATTGTTATAATATGCGAGTAACCTCCCTTGGATGTAGCTTCATTGTCGAATACCATTAGAATAATATACAAGACCGTTTGAATTCTAAGAACAGATACTACACTTTGATCTTAGCCAAAAGACCAAGTAACCGTCTTATATATCTTAATTTCCTACCGACCATTATCTTCTATCATAAAAAGATGCATAATTTATATTTATCAAATACTAAATTGAGACAAGATGCCATATTCCAAAAATCACATCTGAACTAAAAACATCCTTATTTTCGAGTGATGTTTGTTTATCTAAAGCTTGACATGCAAAGCATGACCTCCTCCTAATTTTCAGCCCTGTCGGTGGGGCATTAGAATATGCCGACTGCCCCCCCCCCCTGCAGAGGGTAAAAGTCCCTCAATGGGGGTCCTGGATATGACCTTAAACTATATCCAGTGGTGAGGCCCCAGCTTGTGCGCTGTGGGGAGTGTGGAACGACCCTTTAATTACCATTGCTCCCAGGTCCACTCTGACCCGGAGTGGTAGTACCTGTTAGGGTCCCAACTATGGGTTAAATAGAAACCGATGTGAAAACAACAAATATATTCTATTAAAAAAAATGTTCATCAAAATCTTTGGATTCGGCATTAAATAACCTGAAAAGGGTTGATATGCCGTAAAAAAAAAAAAAACAACCAACCTCCTAATTTTCTTAGTGGGAGGGGGGCGAAAGATGAAATCGTTTGAATTCTAAGAACAGATACTACACTTTGATTTTAGCCAAAAGACTAAGTAAAAAAAATGCATATTATATATTTATCGTATACTAACTTGAGACAAGATGTCATATTCCAAACATCACACACCGCTAAACTGCTGATTCCAAATTCTGAAATAAAAACATTATTATTCAGAAAGCCATTCTTAATATTGGGAGGCTATGGTTTTATATAATCTTCAGTTAAGGAGGAAGGGTTAAGGAATTCATATAAAAGTATTATGTACTAGAAGATTACCCAACGTAGGTGAAAATACATTGAATGTTTCCTAGCAAAATACCCAGCGTCGACTGGGATCGGATAAGATTGGTTGATATATGTACTAGCCTAATACCCGGCATCGCCCGGGATTGAATAACATAGCTGGATATATATATATATATATATATATATATATATATATATATATATATATATATATATATATATATATATATATACATACAGACATAACACTAGCATGACATATGTACTAGCAGATTACCCGGCATGGCCTGGGATTGGATAAATTTCATGCAATGTTTTTTTAGCAGAACACTCGGTATCACCTGGGATCGGAAAAAATTGGTTGATATATGTACTAGCCAAATACCCGGCGTCGCCGGGGATTGAATTACATAGGTTGATATATGTACTAGCAGTATACCCAGCGTCGCCTGGGATTGTATGATATAGGTGGATATATGTACTAGCAATTAGAAGGTGCATATGCAGGTGCAGTATAGGTCCGATTTGACAATTTTGCAAGTGCTTGTGCAGTATAGGTCCAATTTGAGAATTTTGAAGGTGCTTGTGCAGTATAGGCCCGATTCTACAATTTTTAAGGTGCTTGTGCAGTATAGGTCCGATTTGACAATTTTGAAGGTGCTTGTGCATATAGGTCCGATTTGACAATTTTGAAGGTGCTTGTGCAGTATAGGTCTGATTTGACGTTTTGAAGGTGCACTAGACAATTACCCGGCGTCGCCTGGGATTTAATTACATAGGTGGATATATGTACTAGCAGAATATCCGGCGTAGCCTGGGATTGGATAAAATAGGTGTATATGTAATAGCAGAATACCCAGCATCGCCCGGGATTATATGACATAGGTGGATATATGTACTAGCAATTTTGAGGTGCATGTGCAGGGGCAGTATAGGTCAGATTTGACAATTTTGCAAGTGCTTGTGCCGTATGGGTCCGATTCGAGAATTTTAAAGGTGCTTGTGCAGTATAGGTGCGATTCTACAAATTTAAGTCTTGTGCAATGTAGGTCCGATTTGACAATTTTGAAGGTGTTTGTGCAGTATAGGTCTGATTTGACAATTTTGAAGGTGCTTGTGCAGTATAGGTCTGATTTGACAATTTTTAAGGTGCTTGTACAGTATATGTCAGATTTGAAAAATTTTGAAGGTGCATGTGCAGTATGGGTCCGATTTGAAACATTTTGAAGGTGCTTGTGCAGTATAGGCCCGATTTGAAAAGAAATTAAGGTGCTTGTGCAGTATAGGTCCGATTTGAAACATTTTGAAGGTACTTGTGCAGTAATTACTTGGGAACATTAAATGCTTCATGTTGATCACCAAAGTTAAGCCACATTGTCTCAGGCATTCTCAGATGGGTGACTACTTGGGAATGCAAAGTGCTTTATATAGATCTCTAAGGTTAAACAACATTGTCTCGGTCATTCTCAGATGGGAACACCAAATGCTTTATTTAGATCACCAAAGTTAAGCAACATTGAGCCTGGTCATTATCCGATGGGTAACTACTTGGGAACACCAAATGCTATATACAGACTTCGAAAGTTAAACAATATTGTCCCGGTCATTCTCAGATGGGTGACTACTTGGGAATACAAAATGTTTTATGTAGATCACCAAAGTTAAGCAACATTGTTTGGTCATTATCAGATGGGTGACTACTTGGTAATTCCAAATGATTTATGGAGATCACCAGAGTTAAGCAACAATCAGCTTGGTCATTTTCAGATTGGTGACTTCTTGGGAATATTTCATGTATATTTTTAACAGTATGGTGAGGGATATGAAGAGAGTCCTGGAAATCGCAGAAACCGTTTACGAGTAAACATGACTATTGATTGGTGTGTTTGTAATGTAAAAATGATGAAATTCGACCCATTTGATTAATGTGTTTGCAATTAAATAAACAGCCCAAAGAATGTGTCAAAGTTATTATTTTAGTAAGAGGGGACAATAATGTGGGTTAAATCATGCGAAATAATTGTCAAAATTAGTAACATATTCAAGAATTTTGAAAAATTATGAAATATGAGTTATATGATTAGTGTGTTTTTAATGTAATAAACAGCCCAGATAATGTATCAAAGTTATTATTTTAGTAAAAGTTAAGCAACATTGTCTTGGTCATTCTAAATTAGGTGACTACTTGGGAATACAAAATGCTTTATGTAGCTTACCAAAGTTTAGCTACAATGAGACTGGGCATTATCAGATGGGTGACTACTTGGAATATGAAATGCTTTATGTAGGAAACCAAAGTTAAGCAACAATAAGCTTAGTGATTATCAGATAGGTAATTACTTTGGAATACAAAATACATTTTGTAGAAAACTAAAGTTAAGCAACAATGAACTGGGTCATTGTCAGATGGGTGACTAATTAGGAACACATAATTCTTTTTTGTAGATAATGAAAAGTTAAGCAACAATGGGCTTGGTGATTGTTAGACGGGTAACTACATGGGATTACCAAATGCTTATTTAGATCACCAAAATTAAGCAACAATTTGGGAATACAAAATGTTTTATATTGATCAGCAAAGTTAAGCAACTTTGTCATGGTCATTCTAAAACGGGTGACTACTTGGGAATACAAAATGCTTTATGTAGATCACTAAAGTTAAGCTACAATAAGTTTTGTCATTATCAGATGGGTGACTACTAGGGAATACAAAATTCTTTAAGTAGATAACAAAAGTTAAGCAACAATGAGCATTGTCATTATAAGATGGGTGACTACTTTGGAATACAAAATGCTTTAAGTAGATAACAAAAGTTAAGTAACAATGAGCGGTGTCATTATAAGATGGGTAACTACTAGGAAATGCAAAATGCTTTATGTAGATCACCAAAGTTAAGCAACAATGAACTGGGTTATTATCAGATCAGTGACGAATTAGGAATATATTATGCTTTATGTAGATAACGAAAATTAAGAAACAATGGGCTTAGTGATTATTAGATGGGTAACTACTTGGGATTACCAAATGTTCTTATAGATCACCAAAGTTAAGCAACAATTAACTTGGTTATTATAGGATGGGTAACTACTTGGGAACAAAAAATGCTTTATATAGATCACCAAAGTTAAGCAACAATTAGCTTGGTTATTATAGGATGGGTAACTATTTGGGGATAAAAAATGCTTTATATAGATCACCAAAGTTAAGCAACATTGTCTTGGTCATTCTCAAATGAGTGACTACTTGGGAATACAAAATGCTTTATGTAAGTTAGCAAAGTTAAGCCACAACGAGCCTAGCCATTATCAGATAGGTGTCTACTTTGGAATAAAAGATGCTTTATGTAGATCACTAAAGTTACACAACAATGTGTGAGGGCATTATTAGATGTGTGACTACTTGGGAATACAAGATGCTTTATGTAGATCACCAAAGTTAAGCAACAATGATCTTGGTCATTATCAGATGGGTAACTACTTGGGAATATTTCATGTATATTTTTAACAGTGTGGTGGGGGATATGAAGACAGTCCTGAAAAATCGCAGAAACCGTTTACGAGTAAACATGACTATTGATTGGTGTGTTTGTTATGTAAAAATGATGAAATTCGACCGATTTGATTAGTGTGTTTGCAATGAAATAAACAGCCCAAAGAATGTGTCAAATTTATTATTTTAGTAAGAGGGGGCAATAATGTGGGTTAAATCATGAGAAATGATTGTCGAAATTAGTAACATATTCAAGAGTAATGAAAAATTATGAAATGTGAGTTATATGATTAGTGTGTTTTTAATGTAAGAAACAGCCCAGATAATGTCTCTAAGTTATTATTTTAGTAAAATGGGGGCGATAATATGGGTTAAATCATAAAGATGATGGTAGAAATTAGTACCATATCCAAGAATTATGCAAAATAATGAAATGTGAGTTATTTTATTGGTGAGTGCCTAATGAAATAAACAGCTCAGACAATGTATGACAGTTTTTATTTTAGTAAGGGCGGGGTGATAATGTGGTTTAAATCATGAAAAATGATTATCAAAATTAGTAACGTATCAAAGAATTATAGAATTCAATGAGATAGACACAAATATACACTAGCAGAATACTCGGAGTAACCAAGGATTGAATGAGATACATGCAAATGTATGCTAGCAGAATACACGGGCGCCTGGGATTGAATGAGATAGATGCAAATATATACTAGCAGAATACCTGGTGTTGTCTGGGATTGAATGAGACTGTTTGAAATATATGCTAGCAGAATTCCTTGCATTGCCCAGGATTTAAGGAAATTGATGGAGATATATACTAGCAGAATACCCGGCGTTGCCCTGGATTGAATAATATAGGTTAGAATATATACTAGCTAAATATCCAGCATCGCTTGGGATTGAATGAGATATGTGAAAATGTATATTAGCAGAATACCAAGCACCGCTCGAGATTTTGAGGCAGGTTCAAATAAATACTAACAGAATACCTGGCATCGCCTGGTATTGAATAAGATAGGTTAGAATAGACAAATCCTTGTATAAGATGGCTGCACATATACACTAGCAGAATACCCGGCATTGCTCAAGATTGAATGAGATAGGTGAGAAAATATACTAGCAATATCCCCGGCGTTGCCAGGGATTGAAGGATATTGATGGAAATATCTATTAGCAGAATTCCTGGTATTGCCCCGTATTGAATGAGATAGGGGCACATTTATACTAGCAGAATAATCAGCATCACTCTGGATTAAATGAGGGTGGTAGAATATAAAGTTTGTACTGTAAAAGGCTTAAACAATTTCATATCTCAAACTTACTTCATTTGTGAAATCGATTCCGGATATGGGTAAAACAGTTTACGATCTCAAAATTAGATTAATACATATTTATATTGTTGGTTTACTATGAAAGTTTACTAGGCCAGTTTCTATGGGGCGGGGGTGATCTATATTTTTTTAAATTTTTTATGTTATCATCCGGGCATGATGTGAGGATTGGAGAGGTGGGTAGAAAGAAGCATGATTATGTTTACTTTAAGTTCTCTTTTGAGGGTTGGGTTGGAGAGAGTAATGTCCGTTTTGGGGTCAAAAAGTATGTGAAATTGTTTCATATATGTATTAAAATTACCCGTCTTAGTGTAGGTAAAATTATTTTAAATAAGTGTTGTATGTTCACTGTCCTTGCAAAAGAAACATTATTTCATATACATGCTGTAAATTATTTACCCTAGGTAAGATACAATTATTTCATACGTCTAATACCCGTCTTAGCTAGGTAAAATATTCTTTTGCTCGAAATAGCAAAGGATACATAGACATTAAAAATTCCTCACTCCTAAGAATAACAAATATATTCAAAATCAAATTCAATTTTCTCGGTCCCGAGCAACGCCGGGTAGCCCTGCTAGTCTATTATATAAAGAGAAAAATGGGCGCGAGCGTTCGTGTATGTCCTCGAAAGGTTTTGGGGTGGGGTTGTCGCGTCGGTTAGATTCCACGAGAAGTTTTTGTATACTTCCTAGATTGTAATATCTCAGATCCCAAACGACACTGTCTTTTTTTTTTTTGATCGAGTTAAACAAAATTCCTACCGTGCCATCGTGTCAGCTGTTTGTTTGTCTTTTTTCTATAAATAAAACAAAACTATTCAAATGCAAACGCCAACGCCTGGCCTTCGCCCGAGTAGTATCTGTTCTGTAATTGGTTCTTGGTCAATTTATGGGAAACGCTTCATACTGAGACAATTACTATTTATTTGGATACTGCCAGAGTGCTCCCCCCTTTTTTTTTGGGGGGGAGCTAGTTTTACCCCCACATTAAAAACGACCCTTGTAGGATGTTTAAAAGCAACGCCATTTCTGCAAGTCATCTTTTGATTGACTACGTTAAATTTGAACGCTTTAGACTTCCGGTCATGTCATAGAGTGGCAGTATGACGTCAGATTGTCTTTCTCTTTCTTTTCAGACTTCGCGTCACAGGTTTGAGCCTGCCTGCCTGCCTTTTACCACTTTTTTTTTTTTTTTTAGCTCAACACACAACTACAGACACCCGGGCAACGCAGGCTAGTAATATATATAGAAAAGACTAAAAAAAGCAACATTCCGTCTGTGAGGAAGAGGATGCAAAAAAAAAAGAAAGATGAGACCCCTCAAATTGCAGATAGATTTCTGCATTGCAAAAGTGAAGGAAATCGAAATATTTCACTAAATGATTAAAATTTCAACTGTCTACATTACGTTGAAGGTGTAACACATACTTTGCGATTTAAGGCTAATTTTTCGGTTGCTGAATCCGAAAAACATTATATTCCACTTTTTAAAATACAAGCCCATACCAGATATATATATATATATATATATAATATTCACAATTACCAACCTCTTAGCTTTCTCTCGCCGCTCTCACTCTCCGTTGAATTTCCACTTACTAATATTTTCTTAATGTCTGTGTGAGCATTTAGATAAAGAGTGAGTCTCTTTCCTCGGCACTGTCATTTAATTTATATACTTACGTATGTACACACCACTCATATGATTTTAGAATAGATGGCAAAATACGAAGCCACTTCAATTCCATATGAGAATGGCAAGGAAGAAGAAGAAGAAGAATAATAATAATAATAATAATAATAATAATAATAATAATAATAATAATAATAATAATAGTAGTAGTAGTAATAGTAATAGTAATAGTAATAATAATAATAATAATAATAATAATAATAATAATAATAATAATGGAATATAAAGGATGGCTGAGAAGATACAACGGATGACAGTATTGACAACTGCAGAAATATTAAGGAAAACCCTTGAATGTGGAGACTAACACACATGAACTACAGACAAAGAAACGGCTACAGATGTAAAATACAAAGGAACACCACATGGAATCATGAGAACTATAACGGTAAACTGTAAGATTCCCCCCATGCGCCCCTACGTCCGGCCACCCCCTTTTGTGTGTGTGTGTGTGTGTGTGTGTGTGTGTGTGTGTGTGACCATAAACTGGCACCACACCAAATAAGTGAGGAGGGTCAAGGAAGATAGAAAGACTGTGGAGAGAAAGCACTAGTCAGACCTCCGATGGATGAGCGCAAAAAGAACTGGGACCTTGAGGAGGCTTATTGCTATCCAAATTCCAGTGAAGACCAAAGGTTGCTGCTAACAAGAAATCAATGGTAAGCGGCGATTCGCAAATTTATCTGCACAGGTTATCGATAGAGGTGAAGAGTGATAGTAATCTGGGGAGACTTGTTGTCACTCTGATTCTAAGAGAACGCCACAAGTTGTTCTCAAGTTGTGTGACTATTACTAGTTATAAATAATTACATAGACTTAAAGAAACTAATTATTTTTAGTTATGCAAGTAAAATGTCTTAATAAGCATGGAACAGTTCATGAATTGCCGAAGGAGATCAATCTAAAAAAAATAGTGGTAGTAGGACTGGTTGTAATCCAAAGGGTCATGATTGCATCTTGTATACATGTGAGCAACTTTTGTCACCAATTGAAAATATTGTAACAGCATCCCCTTATATGAATGTTATGTAAAACATGGCCATATAATGCACATTGGTGTTTCTGTGCACACCACAAACACATAATGTGAATTAGATGGTAAAATAATGTCTTCTTATTTTATATAGGAATAAAAAAAGCATACTTTTATATAATACTAGTACTAATCTATATCATATTTCTCTTAGTCTGTCTTCCTGTGTTTGGCAGTTTTTCAATCTGTTTTACTGTTTGTCATAAAGTACTATAAGGTGCAGTGAATGAAGTATTATAATATCCATTCGATGCACAATTAGGAATTATTAGAGATTAGTATTTAGTGCAAAATGTTCACAAATTTAAACATATTCAACCATCAATTTAAGTGGCTCAATATTCTAATAATAATAATAATAATAATAATAATAATAATAATAATACGAAAAAGAAGAAGAAGAAAAAGAAGAAAACAAAGGGAAAATAAGTAAAAGAAGAAGAAGAAAACAAACATGACTGTGTGCGGAAGGCGTCTCTTGGGAAATATGCAACTAGATTATGAATTTTCAAATTAAATCAAAGTAGAATAAATGTATGGTAGTGGTTGTGACCCGTTGAGTCATATGCCATGAGTATATCTAGTTTCTAATAGATACCGATAAGAGTTGAACATATGCAAAAAGCTATTTGTGGATATTTCGCTACAAAATCATCCAAATTAAATGGATTTCTTCCTACGAATGCACAGGGATCAGGTCATATCAAATCAAGTTCTTGCAACTGATCAGCAAGAAGTAGCCAAAACCTCCACAGAATGCAGAATCATATGAATTCTTTCCAACCAATACACAGGTTATACCACATCAACTGGTATTTCATCTCTACCACGTAAGTCAGCGTTGTGGCACGGAAAGGTCACTAAATAAACTCAGACACGGATATAATTTAGAAAAAAGTATTTGTAATTACAATAAGACAGATTTCATAGTGAGCAAGAGTTATATTATTTAATGCCAATATAGCACACTATGATTGACTCTCTGGAGTGGTATCTTTCAGTATATTTATACCATTAGTAGAGTTCATATATATATTGTGTATAGGAGAGTTCCCATAACACTCCTTCAGAAACATTTTTGCACTGTAAAAAGCCGTTAATACCTTTCTACGAGGGGCGTGCAATAAGTAATGCCCCTGACGCACTTCCAGTTGTCTGATCTAGCTGATATTTTGCATGTGCAATGATTTATGTCTCTACGGGTTATGTGGCAAATTACAGCTCAGAACTAATTGTGCTTTCTGTTTTACAGGTGTTTGAACTGAGTCAGGTCTGAAATGGAGCCTGTTGAATGTCGAGCAGTGATCCGGTTTTTGTATTTGAAAGGACGCACACCGCAGAAAACTTTTGATGAAATGAAAGAAACTTATGGTGATAATGCCCTATCATATGACCTTGTAAAACGCTGGCATCGTGAATTCAAACATGGGCGGAAGTCTGTGGATACAGCTCCCAGACCTGGTCGCCCCCCCCCTTCTGCCATTGATGAGGCATCTGTCCATCAAGTTGAGGCTGCCATTTTGGAAGATCGGCGCATTACTATTCGCCAAATAGCCCAAGAGTTCAAGATTAGTACAGGGTCTGTGGAAACTATCATTCATGACCATTTGCATATGCATAAGGTGTCTGCCAGATTGATTCTCAGGTTGCTCACATAATTCCAGAAGCGAGAACGCGTCAAGTGCTCGAGGATGAATTTGGAGATGTGCCAAGAAGATAAGTCAAAGTTTTTCAAAAGACTGATTACACAGGATGAAACCTGGGTCCAGAAACCAAAGCCCAGTCAATGCAGTGGAAGCACTTGGACTCACCACTTTCAAAGAAGGCAAGGGTGCAGCCCTCCGCTGGCAATCTCATGGTCATAGTCTTCTGAGACCAGGACGGAGTAGTAATGACAGATTTACTGGCAAAGGGTACCACAATTACAGGAGTCTATTATGCTACACTTTTGAGGAAATTAAGAGAAGCTATCAAAATCAAGAGGCGGGGTAAGATCAGCAAAGGTACCCACCTCCTGCAGGACAATGCTCTGGTCCACAACTCGCATGTCACCAGATGAGAAGCACGGGTGTGTGGTTATGAAATCCTCCCCTATCCTCCCTACTCTCCTGACCTTGCACCCTCTGACGTTCACCTCTTCCCAGCCATGAAGTGGTTTTTGAAAGGAAAGCGTTTCTTAGATGATACAGCCTTGATTTCTGAAGTCACGTCGTGGTTGGAGGACCAACCTTGGATGTTCTACAAAAACGGTCTCCAGAGCTGCATAAAACGATGGGAGAAATGCATAACTCTGGGTGGTTCCTATGTAGAGAAAGACTAATAACTGTGCCACGTTTCGTTGCTCTACTGCTATGGGAAGTGGGTCATGGGCATTACTTATTGCACGCCCTTTGTAATTCGGGTCAATAATTACTGGGTCGGTGAATTTTCTTTCTACCTGACCATCACTCTTTTACTGTTGGTTGAGTTGGGTTGAGGTCGAGCGTCTCAAAATTGTTGTCGATCAGCAAATCCTTTACACTTAAATTTATGGTATGTGTTTCTTCAGTAATATCATCCATCAGTTTCTGAATGACATCCGAATTCCGTTGCACAAAATCAGTTAATTTGGTATTTCTATGTTTATACAAAGCAACTAAAATGCTAGAAGTTAGTATAGTCGGGCCAACCTCGTATTTGTCAATCCTACTTGGGATCAGGTTGATATTGGGTTTTGATTTTTCCTTAAAGCTTCAACCTATTTTTGTTTTTTTTTGCAAAATAACTTTTGATGATTCCCTGTTTGTAATGCTATTATTTTCTGCTCACTTTTTAATTTTTCTTGTCGTAACTGCGCTATTTCAAGTATACTGAGTTTTGATTCTTATCATACTCATGTATGCTTGTGAAACTTGGACCGTATATGCCAGAAACTGAACCGTTTCCATATGACCCGCCTCCGTAGATTGTTGAAAATCAAATGGCAAGACAAGATATCAGATACAGATATTTTAGCCCGATCAAACCTTCCGTTAGTACATACCATGTTACAGCAATGCCAGGTTCGTTGGACAGGTCATATAAGCCGCATGCCTGATCAAAGCCTCCCCAAAACAGCTGCTTTATGGTGAACTGTCCAAAGAAAAAAAGACTCGCTGGAAACAGTGGAAACAGTTCAAGGACAATCTGAAGGTCTCCATCAAACAATACGGTTTGTATTCTAACTCGTGGGAAAAAAAAACTAACCCAAGACAGATTTTCTTAGCATTCCACAACTCACAAAGGGGCTAGAATTGCTGAATCTGCACGCAATGAACACAAGAGAAAACGTGACGTTAGAAAAGACAGAGCAGTCAATACCTCTGATACAGACTTATCACACAGGTGTCCAACATGCGAGAATACTTCAGAGCTCAAACCCCCAGAACAATTGCATGATCACGGTCATCTTCGCAAACGGT